>NC_059085.1:40552237-40853904 GCF_020497125.1 Mauremys mutica | reverse complement strand
GAGTAAGCTGTCACTAAAAGTATTCTGTCAACTGGAATCTCTTAAAAAATTGACTATACCAGTTTCTGATAGACCTTAGTGTGTCCTACTTTGTTAATATTCCTTTAAAAATGCAAAGGCTTGTGTTTACTCCTTTTTGTGATGGCTGGAAGTGTCTTTGAGGGTGCACTCAAAAGCAACACTCCCAGAAATATTCTGGCTCCTTTCTCTCTATCTGTGTGCATACTTGCTGGCTGCCCGTTCACTTTCAGTTTTGACTTTGCTGCTGCCACTGTTCCTTTTGCAGAGCATGGGAAAGGGCACACACTATCAAATAAACAGTGAAACTGACTGCACACACAGTGCTGTCAAAATGCACAAAGTAAACCAGAAATAGAGAACAATGTATTCCTTCATGTCTTTCAGTTACAGAAATCCTAGGCATTAAGTGCAACAATAATGGGTACAAGATTTTCAGATGGGAAAATGATTTTTAAGTTAATGGTGTCTCTTTAAACAGCTAAAAGATATATAGCCACTGTCATCCAAAGATCTCAATATGCTTAACAAACTTTACAAGTGGAGTGTTTACACAAGCCGTGGTATATACTGGGTTCCCTTGACCCATTACTGAAATGCTGCCACCTCTGGGATGGTGTACATCAGCCATTTAACAATACACAGCAGCAACAGCACAGTTCTGCACAAAAAATAAGTACCATACCCAGATTGGGAGACAGAATGTAGTTACCTAAGTTGGGATTTGTCCAGGATGCTAGAGTTAACCCCCCCACCTACTGTTGGGGGAAATACTATGGGATCTATTAATGACCAAGACAGGTCAGGAACTCAGTTTTACATCTCACCTGAAAGATACAGAGCCCCCCAGTAAGTGGCATTGGTTCAGTACTAGGAGATGGAGTCACCAGCAGCCCTTCCTCCAGTACCCTAGGTTTCCCTTGCAAGCCTCCAAGCTGAGCACTGATCAGGGCTGATCCAGCTCATTTAGCAAGGTCTGACAAGATAACCACCTGTGGGTATTACAGCTGCAGATCCCATGCACTCACAGGGGGCTTGTTCCCCAGAGGGGCTTGCTCCTCGGGGGCAGAGCTCAGGGCAAGCTTCCTTCCGTCCTCCATTCTCTTGGCCCTGGATTTCTGCTGCATTGAGTGTTTTGGGGTGGGGGAGAGCCAATTACAAACACAAGCACACTTGTTCAGTTTGATTTTTCCTTCCTTTAAAAAAAAATAGAAGCTATAACTTTAAATGCCACAAGCTAATTGAAGCATCACCAGCTCTGAATTATGTCTCCTCCATCTCCAGCACTCCTGCATTATTGGTCTTTTGGGACAGATCAGTGACACACCACGATCCACGAGTGCGTTATCACCATGGGATGAAGAATTCACCAATGCTCAGATAAGGCACCTCCTATCAGAACAAAAGGTACAGCTTTTCTACTACAGCCAAGACTTGGGGCAATAGTACATGATATTGCTGGGGACCTGCGGGTGGATCAGACCACATTGACTGATCTGGACTTGCTTGTGTTCTACAGTTCTTTTCTCTTTCTTTTCTAAACTTTGACAGTAATTTGATACTTTCTAACTGGTGTTGTATCATCAAATGCAAATATGCTCAAAAAACAAGCCCAGGAGGCTCATTCACACTCATATGAGAGATCCAGCCCACTTTCTGATCAAGCGTTTTTAAGTGTCACTGTGACTATGAATGATTGAAACTTGCAGTTTGTCTAATTCAGTTAGAGCTGGGTGGCACCAGACTTCTTTTCTTTTTCTCCCCCCTTTCCCTTTCTAATTAATTTCATCTCACTCAGAAAACGGAGAGGAAACTCTACGCTGTAATAAACAATCGCTGCACTGCAGCCTTAAGGCACTGAGCAGTAATATTAAGGGACATTTAATCAACAGAGGAGCCTTTTCTCTCCAGCCCTCCTCTCTTTTGCCTGGAGTAGGTTCTGAGTCATTAGGCTCGCAGGTAGATTTTGGGAACCAGTGAGTTAGCTGTGTAGATCTGTCATGCACATTCGTATAAATCTAGCTAGCTGGCTACAGAGAGAGAAGAATTTAATTTGTCTCTGGAGGATCACATTGTTCTGAACACATCATTAGCACATGTCCCTCCCTCTTCCCCACCACTGCTCCACAACCAAGCTTTCCATAAGTCTAAAGATTTCTATTAAGAATGGAATGGGGGAGAGGGCACTGGCACAAGGAAAGGAATAAATGGAACTTCTCATGGGATGAACATAGGGTTGGAACAGTGGCTACTTAGCAAGGCTTTTCAAATAGTGAGGAGACTGGGTTATGGGAGGTGTTGGATAACACTCTCCCATGCTTTTGCCTGGTCACTGGGCTGCTGAATGCGCTGGGAATCAATGCCATTATTACTTTATTTAAATTTGCAGTGTCCATTGAAAGGAAAGCCAGCAGCAGAATATCAGAAGGGGTGGCAAGTCAGGATGGAGGAATATCAGCAGAGACATGGAGGGAGCCCAAAAGACTAGAATCGTATGGGGAGTGGCAGATCAGGACTGAGGGGCACAGGAGAGCTCAGGACTGGAACAGCAGGGGGGTGGAGTGGGTCAGGAACCAGAGGCATTGGAGGATCTTTACGGGGATCCCACATCTGGAATAGCAAGGGGGCTGCTGGTCAGAACTAGGGTTCATTAGCACAGCTCTGTGTTGGAGCTGCAAGAGCATGTGTGCTATAGGTCTGGATTGTGGGATATTAGCAGAGATGGGTGGACATGCTTGCACAGTACCTGTACAGCAACTGTTCACCTCCAGCCAGCTCTGCCACCCCCATGCTCACTGCCAAGAGCTCTAAAATTCACCCCTCTTTGATATACACAAGCATTAATGCCTGAATGAAAAACTGCAGGTCATGGTGGAGTAGCCGAGACCTGAAATCCAAACCACTGTCAAACTGTTCTAACTTGGGGGGAAAGTGTGTCCACTGGATTTGAAGGGTCACAGCCTCCCCAGTGAATTCTTTAGGGTTCCACAAGGGACAGGGGGCTGAAGGATGTTTTTTTGCAGAAGGTGTGGGACTGGTACTGAGCAGCTCCGCGTTCGAGTTCTATCGCAGACTTTCTGTGTGACCTTGTTACGTCCTCTCTATGTTTCAGTTCCCCAGCTGTAAAATGGGCATAATGATCCTTCCTTTCTCCTGCCCTTTGACTGTGTTGTCTATTTAGACGGTAAACCCTTTGGTTGCAGGAACTGACGCTTCCTATGTGTATGGACAGCACTTTACACAATGGAGACCAGATTTCAGCTGGGGCCTCTACGTGCTACTGTAATACAAGCAGTTTATAATAATAATAGAATTTGACTCTAAATGGTTAAGGAAAGAGAGAGAGAGAGATAGAGAGAGATAGAGACAGAGGACTCTTTTTTCCTCCGCCCCAGCATTCCCCAGGCTTTTTCAGAGATTTGAAAATAGGATCATTTTTTTCATATAAAGCTGAAGTGTTTTTTGTTTAGTTTGTTTTTTGGCAACACGTATCTCTTATTCTAGCCCTGGGATGGATATTTTCCAGGTGGCAGATCCAGGGGAACATGGGGGAGGCACAGATGAGATTTCCTCAGCCAAGTGACTGCAAGGCCATCATCCCTGCATTCCAGCAGCCTCTCAAGTGGGCGACGCTGCATTTCCGCCTCACCCTGATGAATGGGTTTTCCCTTGACTGACAGGAATTCTCTGGATCTTGCTAAAAGTCTCGTGGGCGGCACAGAACAGGCACTGAGCTTAGCAGCGCTACGAGAAGCGTGAGATAAGGCACACGCAGCTCCCGTACCTGAGATACCAACACTATGCCACCCAGGTGAGCCATGCAGAAGGAAATAGGATGAGTGTGGGTAGGAGGGAAAGGGGAAAGTGGGTCCCAGTGAGGCCTTCCCCTGCGCACCCCACCTGCCTGGCTTTGATGGGAATGTCCCCGCCACTGAATCATTGAAAGCATTGTGACCATCAGTGACTGGCATAGCATGCTGGTCTTCAAAGGGCTCTGCATTTAATCACATGGCCTAACAAACATCTGCCAATATGTACCCCAGAGCAGGTCCACACTGGGAAAGAGAGAGAACGGGAAAACAAAGTCTAAGGGAGAGAGACACACACAAAGGCCCAGAGAGAAAGGAAAAGGATGGCTCGATGGATGGATGGATAGATTAGATAGAACAAACACAGGCCCAGAGAGAAAAAATTTCAAAGTCTAATTAAAAACTAAAACTGGGTCTTTCCCTCAGGTCCCTTGCACTGCTCTGTGATTAATAAGAAGAGCTTCAGGAAGACAGTCTCTAGGCTGAGTGCCTGGTTTCCTGGGGCATGCAGGAATTCCTTGGGTACACGGAGCCTCTGCTCTCCAAGCAGAGAAGAGCCTAGCAAAGGGCAAACCCTTCCCAGAGCTGTGGCTGTAATTAGGGATCTGTCTCTTCTTCCCTTTGAAATCTTGTTTACTGGGGCAGCGAGAAGTAGATGGGAATCCACATGGCACCAGCTAGAACCCACGAGGTTTCTCTGAGCTGCAGACTAGCAAGAAAATACTTAGAGGAATAGCTTGTCGAGAACCCTTCTGTCCAGCATTAGAGATATGATCCCCATTAATGCAGGGCTTCAGAACAGGATGCAGAGGAAAGAAGCAGCAAAGGGGTTAATGACACCCAGCACCTCCTAAGTGACAGCTGTGTTGTCACTGTGTCCCATACAAGTGATGCCACTTTGTAAAGAAATAGAGAGAGGAAATTAAACACCAAGGTCATGCCACAGTATTGACAGTGAGTGGCTGCTTGGCTCCTGCTAGTTTTAATGGTAATTGCACAGTTAAATCACTGTATACTAGGCTGAAAGAGTCACCGACTAAGAGGGTGCCTGAGCCAGGAAACCGTGAATCACAGCTGATGCCCAGTTCCTTGACAAACAGGGATGAGCTTCTCAGCCTTTGTCCTGCAGCAGGAGATGCAATGCTGCAAAACAGGGTCATGACCTTTGACCCTCCCCGTGTAGGTATTGCTATAGATATTGCCTCATTGGGTATTGGCTGAGGTCACCACCAAGTGAACCTGGGGTTCTGCCACTGTCCTGACTGCCATAGGGGATGATGGTGCCACCAGCGTCACATGGGATAACAGCAGCACATGTAGCTATATCCCCTGCTGCCTGGGGTTTGTATATTAACTAAGATTTTGTTTTGCTTTCTTCACTTAATTCAACACCCTGCACCAGTTTTTGGACCTGAGAACATCCTTTGAACCTGCCGCTGGTGTGGCTGAGCTGCTGTGACTTTGACCTTTCACCTCAGGGCAGAGTTGGTTTCAGATGAGAATCATCTATTCCGTGAGTTCAGCATGAACAATTGCCACCCTTAGCAAACAGAGAGATGTTGATATCTATGCAGAGCCGAATTCTAGGCGGGTTTAGTACAACCAAATTATCACATTTGTTCACCTTCATAGCTTTAGTGCCCTGAAAGATCCTCTTCATACACCTGACCAGGACTTTGGAACAAGTAATGTTGAGACAGCCCTGAAGAATCCATCCTGGTTTTATATAAGACCCACTTTATGCAGGGACAGGATATCTGGGAACATATGTTAGGTTTCTAAGCTGGCTGCATATGGCCAATAAAAACTACTACTTCTTTACCTTGATAACACTGGCCCAGATTTGCAGTCACACCCCAACCTGTCCTCCACTTTTGCACAGTTTTGCACAGGCTGCTAGAATCTGTCGCCAATGCATGCAGGTGCCATATTGGTGCAGCAAACTGCACACATCAGTGTGGTGGTGCAAAATTGCAGTGGTAAGCCAGGGACTGAAGATCAGGTACATTGAGCTTTGTGGCCTAATCCTGCAACACCTAAGCCCCAACATCCAGACGAGTGTTGCCTGCATTTGGATTGAAGAACTGAGCCCTTTTTGTGCAAATTAAAGGCTCCCAGTTACAAAGCACTATCTGGGGAAGGGAGACCACTCGGCTAGGGTGACCAGACAGCAAATGTGAAAAATTGGGACAGAGGGTGGGTGGTATATAGGAGCCTATATAAGAAAAAGACCCAAAAATCGGGACTGTCTCTATAAAATCAGGACATCTGGTCACCCTACCCTCAGCAAACGTGCTGGTTCAGATGGGTGGGGGGCCCTCACTTGTTGCTTTGAATAAGGTAGCGCAGTCAAACAGTCAATTCCATTATTGAAAAGTCCAGCCCAGGACACAAGGAGCCCTGGGTGACACTGAGCAGCTCAGGCTGTGTCTATCAGCAGGTGAGAGCTGGAGAACCAGAGAGAACCACAGGCTCTATCTGTGTCCATCAGCCCCAATAAAGGATCCCCTTTCTATTCATGAAGGCCAAACTTTGTCTCTCCTTCAACATGAGGGACACCACAGGTCACACCGAATGCCATAGAGATCAGAGTCACAGCAATGGGCCTTCTGCCAGCCAACATCTCCCCCGACCTCCCCTCATCTCCGCAACGACCAGACATAACAACGAGGCAGCCTTACCTGGAAGCTGCAATCTCCGCTTTCTGCTTGGCGATGGTGGCCGCCCTCTCTGCCGCCTCGGTGGCCCGATCCACCTTTTCGCGGATCTTGCTGGCCCTCAGCGGGATGAGGTTCTTCCGCTTGCCGCTCACCAGGACATTCTGTTTGTACTTCCCCTCCTCCTTGGTGCCGTCTGGGAAGGTCATGCAGCCGTAGCCATGGCGCTTGTTGTTGGCCCACTCCCCCTCATACTTCAGCCCGTCCGAACGCTGGCTGACCCCGAAGCCCGAGCGCTTGTCGTTCTTCCACTCGCCCACGTAGATCTCGGTGGTGGTGGCATCAATGTCGTCCTCGATGACGGACAGCTCAGCCTCACCCTCACCCAAGCTGATGGTGGAGTTGATGTCGCTGGCGGTGGAGCTGACGGTGCTCATGCCCGCCTCGCTCCGGAAGGAGCTCTGCTTGCTGCGCTGGCTGGCGAGGGAGCTCTTGGACTCAGACTTGCGCAGCTTGAGCCCACTCAGCAGGGACCGCCGGAAGATCCCCTTCTTCTTGCTCTTGAGGATCTCGGCGTCGCTGTGAGCCATGAGGACGAAGCCACCCCTGGAGACAGCAGGGCTGCCGGCCACGGCGGGCGAGGAGTCGGGGTGCAGCGCCGTGCCGTTGGTGTGCTCGCTGCGCAGCGAGTTAATGGATGTCCTCAGGGGCGACCTGATAACCGCAGCCATGCCATAGGGGACGCTCTGCCGGACGCCATAGCCTTGGCGCATGCCACCAGCCCACTGACCCTGGTACGTCCCTATGAACAGAGATGCCGGAGGAAAAAAAACAGAGAGAGCTTGATTTATGCACTGCACAGAGCCCTGCCTAGTGGGTTGTATACAGGAGCATAGCAATCACTGAGCCATTCATTGCTGGGAGGATGGGAGCCCAGCGAAGGGCAGATCCAGATCCAACCCCCCTCCCAAGCCTGGAGGTGTTTTTAGTCCAGGCCCATCTCTTTTTGTGGGGGCAGCCAGTGTGTTGGTGGGGGAAGGAGGAAGAAATATCTTAGCAAGATTCCAGGAATGCATTTCAGGTCCCTTGGGAGATGGCCCGGAAATAATAGGAAACAGCCAAGGCACCACATCACATGGGCCTATCATTCCAGGAATTGCCTATTACACCCACGCCCTAAACTGAAAGAAAGAGAGCAGGGAGACAGAGCCCAGGAACTCTTATCCTAGAACCAGGGGCGGCTCTATGTATTTTGCCGCCCCAAGCACAGCAGGCAGGCGGCTTTTGGCGGCGTGTCTGCGGGAGGTCCGCCAGTCCCGTTCCTTCAGCATACCCGCCGCCAAATTGCCACCGAAGCCGCGGGACCGGCAGACCTCCTGCAGGCATGCCGCCGAAGACAGCCTGACTGCTGCCCTCACGGCGACCGGCAGGCCGCCCCCCACAGCTTGCCACCCCAGGCACGCGCTTGGTGCGCTGGTGCCTGGAGCTGCCCCTGCCTAGAACAGAGTAAAATCCCATCTATTTTGGTCACCAGCCTCTGACAGTGATCAAAGCTGGCTGGTACATTACAAAAGATTTATTTATATACATAGCGCCTTCCATCCAAAGAGCAGTGGAAGGAAGCAGCAATAGAGAAATAAAGGCCACATGCCTAGGGACCCATCTGGATAGTACATTCAGAAATGTGCACCCCTCTGCACTCCTGCATTTGCGTGGGCATTTACCTGGGTTACTCTACAGGTATTTAGGAGTCTACAAGTATACATGGGCACTTGCAGTAATTGTAGGTGCAAATGTATGTGCAGTTTTGAGGGCTATAAGTAACAGTCCATGGGAAGGCATAACATCCTTATTACATTTGTAAGTGTGCAATACTCGGCTCGGAGGGAGGGGCGGGGCGGGAGGACTGTCTTCCCGCCCTGAGCTGATGTTCATTCATGTCCTGAACCACTGGGATCAACCTCCTTTGTAATTTTATTCCAGGCATTTTAACTGCAGATCTTGGTCTTAATTCTTAGTGGCTTAATCCTTTCTGTGCCCACAGTTTCCAAGCTGACTGAGTGCACAATGAGGTATTTATGAACGCGAGTAAACACTCCGTCCTTGCTTTGCCAGCAATGAAGGGATAAGTGGTGTAGGGCAGGAGTTAAGTTTTTGCTAAGAAGCCATCCACCTTATTTCATAGACATTTGAATCATAGAACTGGAATGGACCTCAAGAGGTCATCTAGTCCAGTCCCATGCACCCATGGCAGGACTAAGTATTATCTAGACCATCCCTGACAGGGGTTTGTCTAACCTGCTCTTAAAAATCTCCAATGATGGAGATTCCACAACCTCTCTGGGCAAGCCTTTCTCTCAGGGCTGATCCGTCAATGTGCTGACGGCCTCCTGAAAAGTGCTCCGCTCCCTGCACTCCTTCTAACATCAATGGGCTCTGCCTAGCACCACCCTGGGTACACTCAGCACCTTGCAAAATTGGGCCCGTCCTTTGTACCATCCTGATACCTACGTTGCAAGGGCTTCAGAAAATAGACTTGCTGGAACAGTGACCCCTCTCTGAACCAAACTGAAACTAAACCTTGATAAAAACGGCCCCAGTAAAGCCCAGATTATGCCCTCGGACTTAGTCTGATAAAGTCTTTCTATCCTCTCTGCGTACAGTAGGACACGTTCTTTGCCCTTGGTAATAATCATGCAGAAATTAGTGACCTGTTAGGTTTCTCCTAGCCCATCTCTGTGGCTGGTGGAAGGTTGTTCCCTGCAATGTTTTCCAGTGGTAAGTGTCCTGAGCAATAGGGCTTCCACTGCTTCTACTTTAGGCCAGAAGGGCTAATTAGGATAATCTAATCGGACCTCCTGTATATCACAGGCCATAGAATTTCCACCAGCTCACACCACTAAGAGATATTTCCTAAAATGCAATCCTAAATTTCCCTTTATTCCCTGTTATTGGAAATTCCCTACCTAATTCTGCTCCTTCCTTGAAATCTAGGCTGGTCAGACACTTCTGTGCAGTTATGGTTATCACCTTCTCTTGCTCATCCTTTGGCCAAGCCTTACAGTCTGAATACTGTTGCCATCGGTTACATCAATTGTTTTTTAAATAGTCCTGTCCTACTGTATTTGTCTGCCTGAGTTGAAAAATGGAGTGGGGGAAGCCAGGTCTCTTATTTGCATTGCCTGCTTGGTGTGTTTTAGACAAGGAAAACAAAAAGCCCAGCCTGCCTCAAACAATTCAAAGCGAAACCCTTTTATTTTGGCCTTCCGGACGGTATTATTTATTTGTGGCACATTCACATTGTGAAAAACTCCTGTCCTGGGCTCTAGGGGCCAGACTGTCCAAGGGATTCAGGCACCTAAGGATGCTGGTAGGCACCTACAGGGATTTTCAAAGCACCTCAGTGTGTTAAGTGTCTAACTCCCATTGACATCAATGGGAGTTAGACACCTGACCTGCATAGACCTTGCCAGCTAATCAAAAATATAATCCAAATGAATAACAAAAACCAAAACAGGAGATCACAAAATAACAGCCAGTCACACCCCCCAACCTGAGACTCCCAAAGGAATGCCCCCACACTCTCATGAGCACCTCAGTTCTCATCAAACACTTTCAGAAAGGCCACAGATCCGGGGCTACTTGGGACTGAGAGGAAGTGAATTCCAAAATGGAGGGGTCCGCATAAGAAACTACCTGCCATCAGTCCCCTCCCTTACAGGGCTTGTCTACATGGCAACATCCAGGAAAATTAATCTGAATTAAGTGAAGGTGTAAATTTGAAGTGAATTAGTTAACCACATTAACCACAGTGTGAACACCTTCATTCAGAATTAAAGTGGCCTTAATTCAGTTTATCTTAATTCACTTCCAAAGTGAATTAAACTAAGCCAAATTCAGTCTGCTTTAATTCTGAATAGCAGCATCCACACAGAGATTGAATGCGGTTTAATTAATCCTCTTCAAATTCACACCTTCACTTAATTCAGATTAATTTTCCTGCATGTCCCCACGTAGACAAGCCTATAAACCAAAGTGGGGTTCCAACATGAGTACCTCCATGCTGGTCACAATCAAGTCAATGTGGCACATGGAGAGAGGTGTCCCAGGTCAGATGGTCCCAGGCAGTTTAGGGCTTGATAGGTCAAAACCAATACCTTAAACGGCAGCCAGTGATGATCACAGAGCACTGGGGTGGTGTGATTGGGATGGGCTATGGCACTTAACAAATGAGCTGATGTGTTCTGCACTAGCATTAGCCTGTGAGTGGGTTTAAGGGGCAGCCCCAATTAGAGCACATTGCAGTAGTCCAATCCAGAGGCGATGAGTGGATTTCAGCAATGAGATATGAAAGAAAAGGACACAGCGCTGTAACCAGATACAAATGGGAAACAGCCATCCTGGTTACTGATGCTATTTGTTCGCCTGGGAGCCACTGGGAATGTAACCAGCCCCCCAAACTGTGAACGTCAGTAACAAGCAACGGACATAAACCTCAGCAATATTCTCTGCTTGCTTCCTCCCAGCACATCATCATCACCTCCCTTTTATCTCGATTCTCAGCAGCACTCTGAGCTGGACGAGACAGAGATATTAAGCTGACTGTCATCAGCACGCTAAAAGCATTGTAGCCGTACCATATCTCTCGCTAAAGCCCCAATCCAGCAGAGCACTTAAGCATGTGTGTAACTTTAAACACCTGAGTAGTCCCGTTGACTTGACTTAAAGCTGGATCAGGATCTTACTCTCCTTAAGAGCCCATAAGGACATTGAGGAAGAGAGGTGACAGTAGTGCACCCTGTCTCAAAGTCGCCAGAGAAGTTGGATGCACTTTCTGCTTTTGCTTTCCTTAGCCAAAAGTAACAGATTTGTGCTTTAAGCTTCCACAGGCTGATTTATCCTAAACAATTGGGACTTGGGAGACCTGGATTCTAATCCCAGCTCTGCTGCTGGCCTGTTGGGTCACTGCCCTGCTCTGGGCCTCAGTTTCCCCATCTGTACAATGGGGCTAATGATATTGACCTGCTTTGTAAAGCACTTTGAGATCTACTGGTGAAAAGTGTGAGAGAAGGGCTAGGTGGTATTATTACCCCAACATGTGAGGATCAACAGTCCTTGTAATTTCATATTGCTCATCCTTTCTAAAAGACCTTACTAGGCTATTTGCCGCATAGAACTTCCAGATTGGAAAGTCTGGTAGAGTCTATCTAGTCCTTCCCCTAGAGCCAGTGCTGTCTATTTTCTATAATAAATTAAATAACATGTAATAATAACTGGTACTTTCTATCTAAGGATTTCAAAGCATTTGATCCCTGGACTAAGGCACAAATAGGTTTGTAGTGGAAAGAGAGAGCCTGAGACATGAGGCCTGGTATAGGAGGTATGAGGCCGAAGGCCTGAACTGAAGTAGCCCAGCCCTGCTGATATAAATCAAAGTTAGGAAGAGTCAAGCTATGAGTAAAAGTCAGGCCCTGTACAATGCATACCTACTTGCAAGTTCACGGAACTTGGCAAGAACAGGGCTAGTATTGCAAAAATGCAAATCCTCCTAAGAAGTGCTAGGCACAAGACACTCACATAAACACATTGAAGAGCACCCCGATACAAGAGTATGGTGTAAGCACACTCTCCGGAGATGGTTCAGGGACATGCTGACCCCTCTGAAAGATAAGGTCAGGATGACAGGGTGCTGGATAGAGATGTTTTGCCCGAACCTACATATACAAGATAAAGGGTGGTAACTAACCACGTCAGAGGGGCAATACGTAACTTGTTTGTATCAGTGTATAAAAGAGGGGTCACAGGTGTCTTTGTCCAGCCACAGGGGGGAATGGAAAGTCCCGTCATTCACTGAACCACTTCCATTGTCACAGGCATACATGTGCTAGTGTAACAGTAGACATTGATCCGGGGAGCTGGGACTGTGCTTGGTGGTCAATAAACCTGGCCGAGTGCCTTCACTATAGAAACCGAGTCTGTGGTCTTCGGGGCAGTTCGATCAGAGCCTGCTGTAAGGGCTCTCTAGCCAGAGCCAGTGCAGCACACAACAAGAACACACACGCAGCCAACAACTGAATACAAGGTTAATGCTAATTTTTTCCCCAACACTAACAAGCTGTTCCAAACAGCCATTTGTGCTTCCAGTTAGAGGAGCCTCCAGTTAGAGGTTTCAATTGGAGATGAGCATGCCAGGGCTTTTCTGGTTGCACCCAAGTTGTCTGGGCACCAAGGCAGTGTTATCTGGGGGGATGTGCACCCAAATGGGATTTTCAGAAGGCCCTCACTGGGGCACATGGACTGCTCCAGGGGCTCAAACATTAGTTATTGCAGAGGCATTCCTCAGCCATGAGCAAAAATGAAGCAATGCAAGCAGCAGCCCCTCACCATCTGCACTCTAGTCAGAGAGAAAGGATCCCACCCAGACTAACTCCAAGAAGGCACAGGGAAAGAGTCAGTGGCAGACAGAGGATTTACTGAGGGTTTATTGGATTAGTACAGGACAGGAGGGAGGAGAGTCAGGATTATGGATGTGGGGAGAGGTGGGAGGGAGAAAGTGGAAAGGTCAGGGTCTCATGTTGGCGTTTGGGGGTGGGAGGTTCAATGAACAGAGAGGGAAGCTGCATGTCAGGGCCGTACACCATGGGTATGTCGACACTTCCATAAAAGACCTGTGACATGTCAGTTGACTCAGTCTTCCAGGACTCGGGCTGCAGGACTATAAAACTGCAGTGTAGACCCTTCCCCCCTTGGGGGTCTCAGAGCTCGGGCGCGAGCCCGACCCCGAACGTCTACATTGCTATTTTTAGCCCCAAGCCCCGTGAGCCCGAGTCAGCTGAGTTGGACTCTGAAATGCAGTACCGCAGTGTAGACATACCCTATGAAACAGCTGAAGAAAAGAAGGCCAGTGCTCTGAGTAGGACATTAAGAGCCTCAGGCCCCAGTTCATCTCTCTCCCACTCTGCTTCCCAAGGCTTCCCATGGGCCCTGAGATAAGAGAACAGCCAGTGCCCTCTGGCTATGTCCCCTCCTCAGTCCTGATGTGACCCTTACCACAGGGGCTGGCACAGGGCCATTTTGGCTGTTCACCACTGATGGGAAAGGTCCCTCATGCAGGGACTATTCCTGGGGCCTGTCTGCCCTTTACAGGTGCCTTTATGGCACCAGCGTGATGTAAAGGAGCCTTAGCACAACAGAGATTGGCCTCTTGGGGTCAGCAGTTCAGTAGCAGAGTCAGGAAGAGACCCTACCTCTTACTGCTAGCCCTCGGCTGCATCCACAGGACCACGCTGCTACCAAGGAATGCTCCTCACTTCAGTATGAGTGCTATATCCAAGAAGCCTAATGTCAGTTCTGTTCATAGTTACAGCTGTCCAGGCACCGCGCAGTCGCTCTCTCTCCTGCATAGCTGACTTGGCAGTGAACTCCTCCCTGGGGTTGTCCCTGCGAGAGAAAACTCTGGGGAACATGATCAGGGAACACCCTAAGGAAAAAGGAGTGAACTCTCCCCAAGCCCTCTTCCCCAAGCCTCAAACTCCCTTCTTTCAACCCTAAGGATCATAACCCAGCCACAAAGCCTCTGGTCCCTGCTTCCTCCTAGAAGCAGGATTGAGAGCAAAATGAGATCCTAATTTCTCCGCATTCCAGGCTGCCTGGCTCCCGGGTGCTGGTATAGACCCATCTTTGCTTCCTTCCTACATTCTCAACTGCAAGAGCGGGTGCAGAGGAGGATGCACACACTGTCAGTGCAGAGAGGGGGATGGAGGACTAAGGCAGCTGTAGGCTTCTCTGCTCAAGTTCTGAACTCTCCCCCTCCCATCTGAGTCACTTGACTCAGTTTCCAACCCCACACAAGTCACTTGACCTGTCTGTATCTCAGTCAATCCCCAGCTGAAAAATTGGATTAAGCCAGATAATAATAAAAAAATCCAGGTCTTTGCTAAAAACCAGAGGCTGCACTGAAGAGCAGAACGAAAAACTATCAGGGAGCGACAGAGCAAATCTCTGAGGGCCCTCAGGGAGCAAATTGGTTGCACCAAGTTACAGCAGAAGCAATTGTCTGTGTATTTCTTTATCAACTTGAAGGACCCAGTGAGACTGCAGCCGCTTTTTCCAGAGATGACCTGGCCAATGTGTGGCCTTAAAACACATTTCCAGACCTGCATGTGGCCAGGAACAATTGTTCTCTGCTCCTTAGTGGGTTTGGTTTGGCTTTTTTAACCAAACCCCCAGAGAATGGGAAGACACAAGGCCAGCTTTCCCACACCGCGGTTTTCTTCTGTCAAGCCATTCCTGGCGCAGCAGAGAATAAAACACGAACCATACCACCCTTCCCTTGGATGGTAGCTTAAATTTATATTGTTCCATGGTTGTATCCTTTCCCATTGGACACAGGCATCCTGGATTTTGCTACTGGGGACTGGCTGGAAAGCACAGCTGCCAGCATTTCAGCGTGTAATGGCACTAATGAAAAAGAGCAAATAAATCAACTGAGGCTGGGAGTGTGTTTTGGGGGAGCCGAGCAGCCCCTCTAAATGAACATTCATTTCTTTGTCAAGATTCTAAGCCTTTTAGAAAACCTAACCATTCCAACATCTGGGCGTGAACAGAGGAAGGGTGCAGCCTGTCACCCACTGCCATATGATCTCCCGTCGCTCCCTACCACCCTGCTCACATCGCCCGCCACCAGCTTGACTGTCACCCCCTAACATTTGCAAAAAATATGCACAAAACGTCAAATCTCAGTCGGCTAGGAGATTGTTGGAAATGGAGCTCTTTATAGGAAATCTCCTCAGGCTTCTCTAGTTTTCACGAGGGGCCAAACCAGGTTTTTGGACAGCTACAGAATTGGGAAGCTGCAGAGGGAATGTAAAAATTTCCCTCCCCTTCCCCGCCCCCACTTTCCCTCTCTGTAACTCGGGTCCTGTGCTAAGCACAACTCGGCCAGACAAAAAGATCAAGGCCTGCATCTTTAAAATGCCTTTAATGATTTGTACGAAACTCCCCAGCGAGGCCCTCTCCTGGGGTGAGCTGTAGTGTGTGGAATTCCAGAAAAATCCTTTTGTGGGGAAGTCAGATGAAGGAGTTGAAAATTAGGCTTAAAGTTGGAAGCCAGCTTGAACCTTTACTAGGGTGTGGCTGCTGCTGCCACATGATGAACACAAAAGGAGCCCAGCGGTCTCTGTAAACAGATTGTACAGACATAAAGCCTGATCCTATGCGGTGCTCTCTGCCATCGACTACACAGCCCCCAGGGTTGTCAGAGGGGTTGTATATGGAACCAGAATTTGGCCCTTGTGAGGGGATGTGTACCCCATGCAGGGAAGGAGAGGGCTGAGGTGCGTGCACCTGAGAGGCCAATTATGCTGCCTAGCTGCACCTGGAGGATGGGCCAGGCATGATTAAAGATGAAGCCTGGCTGGGGAAGGAGTTGGAGGGTGATTATAAAGAAAAGCCATACAGATTAGAACGAGGCACAGGGAGAAGGAAAGAACTTTGCAGTCCATCTCTGAATAGTAGAGCATGGAACCCAGAGAGATATGGAGATGCCCCCAGGGTGACGCATGCTCCAGTGATGTGCCCTGACAGAAGGGCAGGACTTGGACCTCCAGGGAAGAAACCCAGGAAAGCATTCAACGGAAGAAGAGCATTGAGCGGGAGTCTACACCCTGGGATGGACTCTGATGGGAGAGGGCAGCAGGGGTGAAGGAGACTCCTGGAGCAGACTTGGGAGAAGGCCAGCTGACAGGCAGGTGGCCTTAGGATTGGACTGGAGTGAAGGACCCACAGTGGGGGCAAGTCTCCTGTGGGGTAACTCTTGAGAGTCAGAGTTCTGCAGAACAACAGAAAGCTGGGGAGGATCCGGGATGGATTAAGTTTAAGCCCTTGTGAGTTTGGTGAAAAGGCTCCAGGGAGGAGACCTGGGACCACTGCCCTGACAACCAAGTGGGATGGAAGGGGAGCCTTGGAAGGCGGAAGATGACAGCCTGATGACTGGTGTAGTGTAGGACATTGTCTGTTAGGGACACAGATACCCTGGAAGGGGAGAGACTTCAAAGTGAGCTGTCAGGGAGGGGATGTCAAGTCACGAGAAGAGAGACCACCACGTGGCTGGATTGCCTGTCAGCATGGGGCACTAGAGAGGAAAAAGCTGCTATGCCAGGCCCAGCACTGAGCGGGAGCGTCATCGCTGAGTCAGGTTTTCTACACCCTATGTATAAAATTCCAGAGCATTCCTGCTGCCATGCAGTCATCTCTAGGGCGGAACATGCCCTCCGTCTGACAGCGCACAGCAATGCTGCCCAACAGATTGGGGCAGGAAGCGGAGAAGAAACCAGCAGGATTTGGGCCGGAGCTGGAACCACTCTCCCAATAATGCGAGATGCTCTGGCCTGCTAGAGAATTTGGGTCCATGCTGCCCACCCAACGTGCCTGCCTCCTGGGGCAGAATAGCCAATCAGAGCTGTTGCAGGCAGAGCGCTCTCCCCCCTCCCTCCCCACAGCCACCAGGAAGGGTGGGGGAGCCAAAAAGCCCAACAGCTCAGGGTAGGTCTGCCCCCTCCTCCCCTCCCCTCTGCCCTCCTGTGGGCAACAGGGTCAGGACAGTCCCTCTGCTCTTCCCCTCTCCCTCCCCGCAGCACCTGGCCTGGGCAGGGGCAGAGGGGGATAAAGAGCCCCTGGAGCTGCCCCCTGAGCCTGGAAGGGGTGGGGGGACCCTGCTGTCCCCCCAGCCAGGAAAGGGGGGTGGAGAACCCAGGAGGAGCAATGGGGAGGTAGAGGGCTGAACTGATGGGGTGGGGATTGAGGGAGCTGAACTGGTGGCAGGGTTGAACTGCTGGGTGTGGCGGTAAAGGAGGAGCAGAATTAATAGCTGGGCAGGGGACAGCTCTGGGGGTGAGAGCTCTGCCCGCTGGGGCCAGAATCACCTTATTCAATAAATCTGGGAGAGTGGGAAACACGGATTGTCTCATACACTGTCTCTCCCACTGGGGATGGGCAGGGACAGTTTGAAAATCAAATGACAGACCAAAAAACACAACATGGTCTTTAAAATATAGCCGGCAGGACTGAGAATCCTATATCCAAATGAAACTGCACGGGGAGTTTTAGGTATGCCGAATGTGCTGGCATTACCCAAGCCTGGAGTAAAGGCAGGACACTTGGGCTGATCCCTGTACCCCACGATTGCAAAATGAGCCATGGGATTATTTCAGGGGCCCATAGGGCCCCCTATTGCCATGCTGAGATAATGGCTCAGTATTGATAAAGGATAAACCACCACTCACTGAGTTACTGGCAACTTTTCCTGCAGCTCCCAGGTTATTTGTGATGGTCGTTCATTGACCTAGCCTAATCCCGCTCATATTTCATGAGAACTGACATGATTACACCCCAGGGCAGCATGGGAAACAGTTCTGAACCAACACTGCTAACAGGCTATCGGACGTGCCAATGGCACAGAATAACCAGAGGGTACGAACGCCCCAGTCACCCTCCCTTGCACTGCTAAGCCACCCCAGACCACCCTTTGCACTGGGGTCTCCTGCTAGAGTGGCCCAGGGGTTGCTCTGCCAGTCCTGTGGCTCCCACAGACATGCTGCTCTTGTGCCAGGAATTATTCATTCGCTGGGGGTTCCAGGTGGCTGCTTTGTGGTCTCTTTGCACTGCCATATCCAGTGCAAAAGGGCAATGGAGCAACCATGAACCAGCCCTGTGGGCTAGAATGCTGAAAGGAAACACTCTCTTGCTACATTTTTTGTCAAAAGTCCAGTACTTACTTTGATAATACAACTAGAGCAACAGCCATTTGCTTTGTAGCACTTTCTGTGTAATCAATCAACGCAAAGTGCTTCCTGAAGCATGAACGGCATGAGAGTAATGGAGTGAGTGCATTTAGGAAAATGCAGCGTCCATTATGCGGTCAGCAGCATCCCGCAGGCTGCCGTGGACACCAGGGCCATATGGTCGGGGCTAATGCTCGATGGCAGTCACTAAAAGAACAAATGCATGGAAAGAAGGTGAAAGTTGGGAATCTGATCCAAGGAATCCCAACCACCACCCTTGTGAAAAGAGCCATGGGAGTCAATGGGAGTTTTGCCATTCACTTCAGGGGGAGCAGACGCAGGGCCAGAATGAATAAATAAGCAGGCAAGATTCTAATTTCACGCGTGTTGGCTTTCCAGGAGAGAGTGTGTGTGTAAAATCTTTTGCATTCCACTTCTTGGCTGCTGCACCTCTCAGTGCCTTGCCTCTTGACATGACTGGGGTGTCAGAAGATTGGTGCGGGGTCTCTGCACTGGGGTGAACATCACCCTGGCTAACAGCATCAAAATGGAGGAAGGGGTCATGTTTTTCCCACTAGGCCATCGTAACCTTATATCCCCTTTCTGCAGTCCCCTCTAACTCTTTCCCTCTGAATCCTGGCTTGTGCAATCTCTGTTCCTGTGTCAACAAGCAACAGGCTTCTGAGAATCACAAACTAGCCGACAAGATCTCACACGCACGCACACACGTACCCGAACCAAAATAATTTGGGAAGATAATTGGAGGTCGGGGAAAAAATTGACATGCTGAAAGACGGATTGCTGAGAATATTCCTCCTGACGATTGCAAAATCTTCAGCTGCATCCACAGCAGATGGAATGCAAGAGAGGAAACTGACTCACTAGAAGTAAAAAAAGAAAAGATGGTGGGACACGGGGTGGGGGAGAGAAGAAAATGTCTGATTCTTTTGCTTTTCTTTTTATCAAGGAGGGGAAGGATGGTGAACTGCCCCGCAGCAGGGATCCTAGTTCCCGCTCTGGGAAGGAAAGAATTAGATGGTGTGTGCATCGAAGATACAGGAAATAACAAAGATCAGCCGCTCCAAAGACTAAGGCCAGATAACAGCCTTTGCCAAAGGTTAAAAAGGTGCTGTCACCTTGGGATCTGCTCCAAAGACAGGCAGAATTTTTTAATCCAGTACGACCTGGGAGCAAACCCTTAGTAGTCACATACTGAACAAACACTCTTCCCACATTATTAACAAAAACAGCAATGGGAAGAATTGTAAAAAGTCAAATGACTTCCCTCCATTTATGCTCTATTCTCAGCTTGGGCTGTTACAGTCAGTGAGGTCAGTTTCATTGTTGTTTATAGTCTTTGGTTGTTTGGGTTGCCAAACCCTTAGGTGAAGGTTTTATTTGTTTCACAACTGGTTCCAGAGTTTTGGTTTCTTTTCTAGAAACATTTCTATTGGCCTTAGGTTTTGTAAAATCTTGTCACACAAATACAAATTTGAATGGACAGTATCTCCTTGCAGGCAGCTAAAGAGGGAAATGAGTGGAGTCTGACAGGTCATTTTTGGTTGAAGGTCTAGGATACAAGGGTCCACATTCCTGAGAACTGGAAAGTCGCAAAGGTAATATTGCTGGGCCTCGTTATTCAGCCCTTTCTTGGCATCTGACCTGGACTGCTGATCTGGAACTCGCCCCCGGAAGAGATATTTGTGAGGCCACAACTCCCGCACTAGAGCTAGATGGAAAAATGACAAAAAATTGTCATAAGAAAATTCCATTCACTTTTTTTTTCACCTTTCATCAAAATGTTGAAAGATTTCAATGCACTTGGCCCAACACCTTCCAAGCAAAATGGAAAACCTTCTTCCCTGAGCCGGCCTGCCTGTCAGAACAGCAAACACTAAATAAATAACATGCCAAACTTCAGGCCCTGCTCGTTGGGGTGTGTGGTGGGTGGGAAGCAAGAGAGAAACTATCGCTTTATACCCACTTCATACTTTTCAGAGGACCTTACATAGTAGGGTGATGGATGTCATATAAGAACCTAGACAGATTTGTAACAGAGTGGCCTATCTCCTATGAGCTGGAGCTAGCCAACCCTGATTACAGAATGCACCACACCTGAAAGGGCTCAGGTGATCCTCCTATAAAAAGCTGCCGTGAGGCAGAGGGAGAAGCTCTGGAATCCATGGCAGAGTTTGCAGAGGGAGGAAAGGCTCCTCCAAGGAAGACCCTGAGACCAGGTGGGGATGTCTGGGAAAGACCCTGTCTAACCAGGGGAGGGATTGCAGAGACCCTGGGCAGGAAGTTCTGGGAGGAGGAAGAGAAATCTTGTGCTGTGTGGACTTAGGGATGGACTTGTTTTGGGATGTTGAGTTTCATTTGCTGTTTATTTTATATTAATACCCTACTCCTCAAAGAGGGGTATTGTTGACCAAGAAAAGGCCTGAAGGGACATTTTATTTGAAAAGTCCAAGTGGGGAAATTGAGGCAGACTGCCTGTAGCATGACCAGGGCCGGATCCAGGCACCAGCATTCCAAGCTGGTGCTTGGGGCAGCATTCTGCAAGGGGCGGCAGTCCCTGTGTTTTTGCCCCAAAGCAGCGCACCGAATTGCCGCCGCAAACAGCGGGGGCAGTCCGTGCGCCTTTAGGGCAGCAGGCGCGTTTCCACGGTGGCGGCAATTCGCCAGCAGCTTCTGTGTTTAGCTGTCTGCAGCGGCTTCAGCTAAACATAGAAGCTGCCGCCGAATTGCTGCTGCCACGGAAACGCGCCTGCCGCCCTAAGGGCACACGGACTGCCCCCGCTGTCTGGCAGCAATTCGGCTGCTGCTTGGGGCGGCGAAAACTGTAGAGCCGGCCCTGAGCATGATCCTAGATTGTGAGGGGATGCATGGGAGGCAACTGACCCGTTACACGATTATTCAAAATGGCCAAGAGAGGGAGAGCAACAAGTGTTTCCAGGGGGGTGAGCCCCCACATCCTTGATGGGGGAGATACTGGTGATGCATTCTGCATACTGCCGTAGTAGCCACAGAATGGCTCCACTGGCTCTATGCTGCCTGCTGGTGAAAGGGGAGGATTCTTTTACCTCCAGCACCACCGGACACTCCTGCATGCAGGCACAGAGCTGGGCTGGGGCAGAGGGTTTACCCCTGACATAGCTGTTGATGGCAGTAATAAATCAGCTGGGTGCTGGTGGGAGTCTAGCAGCAAGCTCAGCCCAGCTGATGGGTTTGATCCTGGGTGAAGCTGGAGGTGAAGTGGGAAGTGTATCAAGTGCGATAACATGGTGGGGCTCATCATGACACTAATGGGCAGAGCTGTTCACCAGCCTTCAGCCCACCGGACAGTTTTGTCTCATTCCTCTGCCACAGCAGCTTATGTGTTTTCTGCTACAAACACTCCCAGCACCCCCTTGTGAGGAGCTGGGAACAAGCACATGGACGGCAGAGTCGGCTGCTTTGGAACTGACTCCCCAAGGGAAGAGCTGGGGTCCAATCTGACCCCCAAAGTGTCGTGTCCATTGAGCAAGGTTCTGAAAGCAGGGATCAGAATGTACCTTTAGGTGATGATCCTGCCAGCAGATCCCCACATGTGCAGGGGTCACCCTGCACAGAGCTGGTTACAGGAGTGAGCGTAAAGCTGGGCTCTGGAGCGCTAACCTTTGGCAAGGTGGAGAAGCAGTGTGGCCTAGTGAACAGAGCAATAGATTGCAACACTAGAGATCTGGGTTCCATTCCCAGTTCTACCACTGGGTGACCTTGGACAAGTCACCTACCCCCATTTTTCAGCTAGGGAAACTGAGGCACCGGAAAGCGAAACAATACTGACCTCCTTTTTAAAGTGATGAGATCTCCTGATGAAAAGAGTTAGGCATTGTTATAATTATTCTGCTGCCTTGTGTCAGTCATGGGTGAACAATCGCTCTGTGTCCCAACTTTCTCATCTCAAAAGCAGGGATAATACTGCAATACCTGAGCAATTCGTAAGGGTGTTGGGAAGATTGATTAGCTCCTATTTCCAAAGTGCTTGAAAGATCTGAAGTGTTACAGACTTGATAAGAACGCCGATGTTCTGTTCATTTTGTTTTACTTAGCGCTCAAGTGAAGGTGCTCCTGTGTTGACGGGAGAGCTTCTTTCATCAGCGTAGTTAATCCACATCACAGCTGTGTTGACGGGAGAAGCCCTCCCATGGACATAGCGCTGTCTGCACTAGGGGGTTAGGTCCATATAACTATGTCGTTTAGGGGTGTAAATTTTTCACACTCATGAGCGATGTCGTTATACCGATATAAGTCTGTAGTGTAGATCTGGCCTTAGGAAAGGTATTTTTACAGCATATCCCAGGGCAGTGTGACAGCGGGGACATAAAGGGCACCTACTTTCTGTCCTGGTGCCCCACTCATTTCAGAAACAATCCCTGCCCTTCCATCCGACTTATCCGAACCATACGTTCCTCCTTCCACTTGAGTGGATGGGAGAAGCAACCTTCTCAAGTGCCCCTCCTTCAGCCCTGCTAGCTAGAGACTGTACTCCTTTGACCTCCAAAGACTCAAACTACGGGAAGTGGTAACAGTGACTTGGTGGTGATGGTGCGTTTCTCCCAGAACCAGTCCTGCACCAGTGCCCCAGCTAGGCACTGGGAGGTGCTGTGCTGCCTTTCAGGGGAGACTTAAAACCTGAGGTCTAGACTACATGTAGTTATGGAAGATCCCATCACAATTTAGTAAGTGAAGGGATGTTAAAAGCCCTGGCTATCTTCCAACTGGGGCACTTATTATTGGTATAATGCCCACTCTGCACTAAGCAGTTTACAGGCAGATATGAAGACAGGGAGCCAGATTTTCAAAGATATTTAGGTACCTAAAGATGCAATTAGGTGCCTAGTGGGATTTTTGAAAGCACCTAAATTCCCATACCTTTAAAATTGTGGCCCAAGGTGCCCACCCCAAAGAGCTTAGCATATAACCAGACAACATACGGGGAAGGTGCAGGGGAAGTTGAATATCTAACTAGCCAAAAACATTCCCATGGCTGGGCACACATCGAGAGGAACACGTATAAATGACAAGCTCCGTATCACATGTACAATTTTTAAAATCTGAGGCACAGTTTGAAAGAAGTTATTCAATTGATTTAATTCCTATCAATGTGTGTAAAGAGATGTACTCTAGGCCCATTTTATCAATTGGAAAACAAGAGAGGGAGAGCATTCCAAAAAATGCATCTCTCCCCTCCCCCACGATGAAGAGAACTGTCAGACTTCAGTATAATAACTGATACCATACTCAGCACATGAATGTAGCTGTAGCCATGTGATGTGCAATGCAGCGATGACTGTTCAGTGTTGCCGTCTGCTACTTCAGGTTGAGTGGCCTGCTTTCTATTGTTTGTTTTTGTACTGGAGTAAGATTGCATGAATGGCATCCCCTGGGAAACTCGCAAAAACAAGTTCTTACTCCCAGGAGGATATCCCAGCGAGCCTGAGTTTCGAATAAATACACAGCACCCAGAAGGTTCTTTATTATAGGGCAGAGGTCGGCAACCTTTCAGAAGTGCTGTGCCGAGTCTTCATTTATTCACTCTGATTTAAGGTTTCGCGTGGCAGTCATACATTTTAACGTTTTTAGAAGGTCTCCTTCTATAAGTCTATAATATATAACTAAACTATCGTTGTATGTAAAGTAAATAAGGTTTTTAAAATGTTTAAGACGTTTCATTTAAAATTACATTAAAATGCAGAGCCCCCTGGAACCGGTGCCAGGATCCGGGCGGTATGAGTGCCACTGAAAATCAGCCACCTTTGGCACGCGTGCCATAGGTTGCCTACCCCTGTTAAAGAGAGTATCAGAGCAAAATGCCAGATCTGGCACATTAAATTGATGCACTAGCATTGCTCATCTATTTTACCCAATCAAACATTTAGAACCAGCCTTTATCCCTCTGCATACTCAGTTCTTGTGGATTTCATTCACCAAATGCGGTATCATTTATTTGACTATAAAATCTGGCACTTCCTGTCTACACCATCAGAGGGACAAAAGAGCTCAGGGGTTTTTTGAATGGCTGAACCTTTCTTCCATCAAATTTTTCCTTCTGTGAAACGGGCTCATCAAATATGTCTGAGAGCTTGCAAGTTGCTGAGCTCTCTAGCCTTGATCCAGTGAGTAGAGCACTTAAGTGCATGCTGTACTTTAAGCACATGGGACTACTCACATGCATGCTTAACTTTCAGCATATAAGTGCTTGTCCTGGATTGAGGCCAGCATGTTCCACACCTTCCAGGGATTGAGTCTGAAACACTCGGATAGGAATAAAACACTCTGGTTTGTGGGCCTAGCACTTGCCCTCAAAGGTCCTTAGCCTAGCTCTGCCGCAGTCTCCAGATCTGTAAAATGGAGATAGATACCTTGGTAAAGTGCTTTGAAATGTATGGCTGCAGAGTGGCATCCGAGTGCTCAGTGTTGTTGTTCTGACACTGTCACGTCAAAAGAATCATGCATTTAGAAAAATATTCCTTCCCTGGGTTACAAAAATTGAGTTGAAGAAACAAATAAAAACAGCCCCCAATTAAGTGCCAGTTGTTTTTTAGTGCATGTAATAGGGTGGCCTGCCCCTTTAAGGACCTGGGGTCAGCCAGCCCTGTTCACTATTTAGATGATGCTGAGAAGGGGACAGCTGTTCCCCATAAAGAGCTGCAGGAAAGATGGGATAGCCAGGAGCTGATGCAGTGAGAGATCAGGCCTGGTCTGTTCCCCAGCTATCAGAGAGCAGGAAAAGACAGTGGGTTAGGGAGGAGGGGTTGACCCCAGCCTGAGAATGGGGTGACCCCAGCCTGAGAATGGGGTGACAGTTCCCCTTCTAAGAGTGGGAGGCTGTGAGGATTTGCACAGTCCAGAGGAGAAGGACTGTGGTGTTTCTTGGTGAGGAGAGCTGATGGAGAACAACAGATCCTGAGGTAGGAGGAATTGGGTCTAACTGAAAGTTGGTGGGGGGAGATTTTAAGGGTTTTTGGATGTCATAAAGTAGAACCCTAGCTGAGGAATTTTGTCACATAGCTTTTGGACTGTGTGGAGTTCTTAAGTGGCTCTGAGACAAGGGGAAACTGAGGCAGGGTGCTGCAGTGCCACCCTAGGCCATGAGGGGGTATAGGGAAGGCCTATACTGTTACAGCGCATGCCAGGTTAACAAGGCTATATCTGTGCAAGGTATTACCATCCTGGCTGTTTTTCAGGTTGCGTAAAATAGATGAACAGATAGATATGGGCTCTTGGCCTTTTGCAGATGTTGAATGGCAGGCTTCAAAAACTCAGTTTCTTTGTTGTTTCATGCGCTCTTTGAAGTGTGGCCAGACTTGCATGGTACGAGAACTATATCAGAACAAGGCAGCAATCCAAAATGTGGACAGCTCACTATTTGTACTCAGTGGGGCTTTGCAATTAGGTCTGAATGGCCCAAACTGCCTGTCCACATTGCAAAACCAAATGGAATGAATTGTACCTTGCAAGTTGCTAGTTTATCTCATTATTAATCCTTCTGGTGAATTCACCTTCTCACTTATCTGTAGATTCTGTAGTATACTAATTAAAGGACTCTAATGACAATAGTCAGGCAGATCTCTCTGCCATATCTTCTTCTAAGAGATCTTCTGAATTATGACACAAGAAAAGCATGTTGTACAGATATCCATTGCCAGCAATTCAATATCAGAGAGGCCTGGGCCTCTCTATCTATGGTAATATTCATATTTTAAAAGCATATTTAGCATCTCAGAAAATATGTCCCAAGGAAACTGAAGTGTGAGAGGAAAAAGGAGACTGCCTGGCCCAGTTTCAGGACCCAGAGCCTTTTGTCCCTCATTCATTAGTTCAAATTCAGCTCAGGCTGACAGTAAACAGAAAACATTACTTGCTGATGGTTGGGTGATTTATGTGAGATGAGCTGGGAGGTCTCAGCTTAGGTGCTGGTGGTTAGGTAGCCCTGTCACAGAACCCACCTTCGTTATTTATAATTGGCATTAATTGGTCTCTGTATTGGCAGCAGAGAGGTCAAGGAATGACCGAGCCATGGAGATTGCATTCCCCTCTCGCCCTTGAAAGTGGCTCCTCCAGAGCAGATGGCAGTGGGGCAAAGGTTGCATGGATGCTACCCAGGCTGTGGCTAAATACAGGCCCATGCTGCCAGCCCAACAGCTTTCATGAGCATTGTCTATTTTAATGTACAATTCAAACATCCCAATAGATGCCTTTGCTCATCGCTGGTGGGAAACGCTTGGGCTGATTCTTCTCTTACTCATGGAGGCATGAATCAGGAAGGCGATAAAACTTCTCCAGGCCAAAAGCAATGTCAGGGAGAGGGAAACTAGGTCCAGAGATTCCCAACCTGCTTGCAAGCAGAAGGTGAGACCTTCTTTTTAAAAAGAATCTAGTGACAGGGTGTGTAGTGAAAGAGCTAACAGGAGATAGAGGCATGAGTGCTCCTGGTGGCACCTGGGGGGTGTGCCAGGCCCAAATGAAGATGAAACTTAGGCCAGGGAGGTGTTGGGTGATGACCATAAAGGGAAGAAGCTCAGAGGAGACGTCAGCAGGGAAAGGGAAAAACTCTTCTAGTTCTCTCTGGTGACTAGAGTGGAGAAAAAGCCTACAGGGGGCAGAGGTACAGGAAGCCCAGGGAGGGGCTGTTGGTAAAGGCCTGAAGGAAGGCCAAGAAGGAGTCCAGGGAAGCAGCAAAGCATATGAGAGAGCAGACCTTATCTGCCTGCCATAGGGTCCCTGGACTGGAGGCCAGAGAAAAAGAAGGGCCTGGGTTCCCTCACCGGCCACTGGAAAGGGCGGTGTGGAAGCACACTGACACAAGGCGGGAGAGAACTGTTGAGTTTGGTGCTGGGCCGCCAGGAAGAAAGCCCTGGGAGGCATCCTTCTGTACAACAGCAGAATAGCCACCCTGCAGAGCTCAGGGAGTGAGTCAGAGTAGGGGTGATGAGTTAAGTTTGCTTGAATTCACTTCACTGGGCTCTTTGTTTGCTCCAGAAGTCGGGGGACTGAATGGGACCTGGCTAGAGAGGTGAATCACAAGCAGAGCATTGCAGGGCAGGAGCAGCTGTCAGCCAGGGATGCTAGCGAAGGAAAGCCGGCCACCTCCAGCCCTGAGGGGGTGCACCAGCGGTGAGTCAACTCCTAGACAGCCCTAGAGAACAAGGACAACACAGGCAGTGGCAGAATGAGGGTTCCTCACTCCACATCCTCAGCACCGTGTCTCAGTGCTGACTCAGTGATCGCCCTACAGGCAAAAGGGGTAGTTCATTCACCACATCCACCCACCAGGTCCGGTCTCTGCTAATGCTGCTGACCAAGGTGCCAGAGGAGAGGGGGAGCATTTTTAAATGTTGTCTGTTTTGGATAGTTTTTAATTGTTTTCATAGTCATACACACATACATGTAATTACTCATGCATGTATGTGCACATATACACGTGTGTGTATACCAGAAGCAGAAAATGTCAAGTGGCCACCTTATTTGGACAGTGGCACAAATACCCTGATGCACCATCCATCTGTGTGTGTGTTGTTGTTTTTTTGGGTGGGGGGTAATTTGGCTTGTGTTTTTAAGCTGCCGTTTGCCTCCAGGGGCACCCTTCCCCTTGTGGTCAGGGTGTCCCACCACTGTCATTTAAACCCAAGAAGAGTTGCCTAGTGTCACTTCTGCCTTCAAGGCACAAGGGGCTTTGCTCCACTCTAAAAAGTGAAAACAACAAGGAGTCCGGTGGCACCTTAAAGACTAAACAGATTTATTTGGGCATAAGCTTTCGTGGGTAAAAAACCTCACTTCTTCAGATGCATGCAGACATCTGAAGAAGTGAGGTATTTTACCCATGAAAGCTTATGCCCAAATAAATCTGTTAGTCTTTAAGGTGCCACCAGACTCCTTGTTTTTGTGGATACAGACTAACACGGCTACCCCCTGATACTTGACACTGTTCTAAAAAGTGAGAAAATGACACCAGTCAATTGCTTGTACCTTCTGCCCAATATCTGCACCAACGACAGCTGTTGAGTTGACACACAGATCTTTGATCTTTCTGTTAATAGAGCCACTTAGGGAGCAGTCATTCCAGTGCCTGAAACTGCACTGCAAATTCTACCAGTGGGGAACACCTGCCCTGCAATAAACAGGCAACATGGGACTAACAGGATGCTGCTGAACTGCCCATGGCTAACAACACATAGGCCACTACGGAGGGCTGCAGAGCTCCACCTAAAATGGTGACCTAACTCCATCACTGGAGTCACACAGAGGTCTGGGAAGAGCCATGAGTGATGCTTGAGGCAGTGGATGAGGTTCAGTGGCAGTACAGCATATGCAATGCCAAGTAGACATGGAGCCAGCTGCAGACTAACCTCCTCCCAGCCCTGCATTAGATTATATATGTTCGGACCATGACTAGATTATACTAAATATGGCCACAGTTGGGAAGAGATTCCCCAACACGTAATGCTATTAAGCTGCTAACCGGGTTGGGTATATTTTCCCCCAGGAATATTTGGCAGAAGCCACACCAGAAAATGACACACAAATTTAGCTAGGCTCACATCTGTGATGGAGGAATCCCTGCAAACTAATGTATACATTTTAGAGCATGCCTGACAATGGCTTCTAAGGCATTTAGGCTACATGCTTTGAGAGGCAAAAACTCAATTTTCTCGCCACCGTGTACTGTAAAATAGAAATACATTCTTAGTCTTTCCGCCCACCCCACTGACCCTATAGCTATATCCCATCCTCCCCCATCAATCTTGTGTTTGTTTCATTAACAACTTCCTCTTCCAGCCAGTGTTTAGAGGAGAATAAGTTCAAAAAAAATTGTGGTTGCTAGCTCTGGTGAGTTGCTGCACTTCTTAAAGTCTCAGTTCCTGGAGTCATGAGAATCTCAGCTTTCATTTTATAAAAGGAAATCTCTAGCCCTCTATTTACAGAGCAAAGCTGGAGGAAAATGATCCCCCTAAAGGCAAATCAAGTCTATTTATGGGGAGAGGGAAATTTTCATGATTTTAAAACCAATCTCATAATTCTGGGGGCCTGACTTGGGGTTTGCAATGATTGTTGAATGCTTAAGGTTGAGAGCTCTGGACTGCTCAGTTGTGTTAACTTCATGTGAAGCTAGTGGGAATTAAGCGAGTTAGGCAGCTTGCAGAAATAAGACCCATAACTGTCCCTAGAAATGGGCTGACTGCTCTGGAGGGAGCTCACATGCATGCTCCAATCCATGCTTCCTAACAAAGCAAAGCAACAGCCCTACAATCAGAGCTATGCAGGTGAACCCTCATGGACCTGTCTGCATGATGAGGGCCAAAAAAACATATTGGGCTTTAGCATGTAAGATGCTAAATGCATTAAAACGCATTCAGCCTCCTTAATATTTCTAATATGCTTCTCTCACAAAATATAGTAGAATCTGGCTAATTCTCACTCTGCTAATCCTCCAACCCTATAATCCTCCTCAAAACTCTGTGATCTCACCTCACTTTGCAGCAAAGCTTTCCTAGCAGATCACTGTAGTAAAGTCTCATGTTGCTAAGGGTTTGTCTAAATGCGAAAGTGATACCGCTTTAACTATACTGACACACTCCTTCTTAGTATGGATGCAGATATATCAATATAAAGGTGCTTTATACCACTATATCAGAGGTCCCCAAACTGTGGGGCATGCCCCCCCAGGGGGTGAGGAGGACCATTTGGAGGGGCACGGCTTGGGCTTGGGCCTGGGCCAACCCTTATGGGGGTGGGGAGGAGGTGCCACCGAGCTTGGCTTCTGGCCCCGGCGGTTGCCCAAGCATCAGCTCCCTTACCCCTGTCTGTCTCCCACTCCCCCAAGCTGCAGACCCACTCCTGGCCCCAGCTTGGGGAGGGGTAGCATGGATGGGGTAAGGGGGGGGGTCCAACCCTGAAAAGTTTGGGGGCCGCTGCATTAGGGCCAGAAGTGCCAGTGCCCCCACTAATTTCAGCATTGCTGGAGGTGGGGGGAGCAATTGGCTGCCATCCCCACCTGCTCACCTCCTGGGAAAGAGCAGCCAATCAGGAGACAGGCAGAGCTCTTCCCCCCCCTCCCTTCAGGAGCTGAGAGGAGCTTTTTGGGGCAAGGAAGGAGGGAGCAGAAAGAACACAGCAGCTCTGCTTCCCTTTGCCCTGCTGTAAACAATGGGTCAGTCTGCTCCCCGCCCTTACCAGGCCTGGGAAGGGGGAGTGGGGTTAAGAACCCTGGGAGCTGCAGCGGGGCGCCTGATGTAGAGGCTGAGGAAACACGAATTGGTGCACTGCTCCACGCAGGGGTGGGGTGGGGGAGTTCAATCAAAAGACAGACCAAACCCCACAATCCCATTTTTTTATAACTCACTCATTATTTTGATTGTTGGAGGAGCGATTTGTGATTTTTATTTATTTATTTATTTAAACTTTGGGGCTGGCAATCCTGAAGACTTAAGTACGTGCTTAATGGAATGGGGCTACTCATGTGTTTTAAAGCTAAGCACATCCTTATGCCTTTGCGGGATCTGGGCCTTCCACCTCCTGATTCACGCCTACTGCCCAGGGCTGAAGCAGAAAGAGTAGCTGGGGAGAGAAAAAGCACAGTAATAAAATCCTAGACTCTAGGGATGAGAAGGACCCTCTTGGTCCATCTCCTTGCCAGTGCCCAGGACCGTTGTCTGTGTCCACATTTGCTAAGGCTTAATTTGGTCCAGCTTTAAATAAACCAAGAGACAGGAGCTTCCACCACTTCCATCCTCAAAACTTCCTGCTTATCCTTACTGGATCCAGTGGCTGGAAGTTGAAGCTAGAGATTTTCAGACTGGAAATGAGGCATAATTTTTTTTAGCAGAGAGTAAATGACCATTGGAACAATTTATGAAGTGTCTTGGTGGATTCTCCATCACTGGCAATTCTTAAATCAAGACTGGATGTTTTTCATAAAGCTCTGCTCTGGGAATGATTTGGGGGGCAGGTCTCTGGCCTGTGCTATGCAGGAGGTTGGAGTCGATGTTCACAGTGGTCCCTACTGGCCTTGGGATCTATGAATCCCTCTCCATCATCATCTCCTCTCTTACACTCTCCCCCAGGCCTGGACTGACTTTCTCATTCCAGTGCATCAAACCCCTCACTCCCCATTCAATTCCACCAATAGAGACTAGCCCACCTCAGTGTAATACCCTCTCCAGCACAGCATGGGCACTATAAAAACACACACACATCTAAGTGGATGCTATCGTCTGGGTCTCATCTTAGCTACATCTCGTTATGCTGGAAGCTCTTCGGGAGAGCCAGACCCTTAGCTGGTGTAAATTGGCATAACTCCATTGGAGTCAGCTGTGGAACAGGCTCCATCTCCTTATTTTTGTGGTTTATACAATTCCAAGCATGTCAGCATTCAATTAACTAATAATAATTTTACACATTAATATATCTCAGTGTTGGGGAAGTGTTATCTTCCCCCAGTAGTCAATTACCATTTCATCTTTCTTAGTTTCCTCCCATTGGTCCATTGTCCAGTCCTGAATAATTCCTCTCCCTCCCTGGTGTTTACACCATTCTGATATTTTTCTTCAGTCATGTCAAGGGTAAAGCAGAATCATAAATGTTTAATCAGTAATGCCAATCCCAAATATTCAAAAATCATGATAGGGTCCCGCCTCCTTCCTCCCTCCCCCCAAAAAATCATGATTGAATTAAAAACCATACCACTTCTAAAAATTATAAATATTGGGTTCTTTTAAATTGGTTTCTGAGCATTTAAAGGTCACCTTTTCAAGCATTTCTCTACAACCATATGGTCAACAAACTTACTTTAGGAAAAAAACAAATGAAGCTGAGAATCTCACATAATCACATGATTCCAGAAATTGGGGCTTTGAGGAAAAACACCAAAGATCACAAGAGTCACAATAAGCAAGCGGTGGTAAGGCTGCTTCATAAGGATGTTCCAATCTGCCCATTTCAGTTGTTCCTATGGTAGATTATTTTTGTGGGGGTTTGGTGCTGGCGGGAGGTGCCAGATGACAGCCCTGGACACTGAAGGTCTCTGTTTATCCACAGGCTGGATACAGCACGGGGTGTGGTAGCTCAAGTGACATGCACCTGCAGAACACCCTGTGCTCATGTGCTTTGACCCTGATTTGAAGGGATAACCTCTAGGAGTAAGAGGGAAGTTCCGTTTCCAGGTCTCCTTGTGAAAAGTCCCTCCTAAAAAAGGAGCCATGAAGCCCCACTAGTGATATATGTACAACAGGAGCAGGGCTGGGCCCAGAGGACCATGGCAAAGCTGTCACTGACTTAAATGAGGCAGGATCAGGCCTGACATTCTGCTGGAAAATGTGCCCTAACGTAAACACATGTGGTCCTTTTAGACGAAGCTCAGCTGAGCTGCTCAGTTAATTATGGACTTTAGTGTTTAAAATATAAAACCCACTGAATGAAATTGATAAAAAGTACTTGGAAGCAGCATGGAAAGGAGAGTACCAGCTTCTCTAAAATGCCTGTAATTTCCTCCTTGCTCTCAGCCAAAACTCAGAAGCAAGTGCAGCATCAATTTAACATCCGATACATTGTGTGTCAGGGGACTGTCTCCTGCCCTTGCAAGAGCACAGGCTCAATGATCTAATAGGTCTTTTTCTGTCTCTAATAGCTGTGATACTGTGTGAGATGGCAGCACTCCTTGGCCCTGATATTGCAGACAGGGAGGTGGTCTGGCCTAGTAATTATGGCACAAGAAACCTGCCTTCTAGTTTTATGCTATAGTCTTGACTCTGACACTAGCTCATTATGGCTCCAATCCTGGACCACTGAAACATGAGTAGTCCCACTATAGTTTGGGGTCTCTGTGACCTTAGGTAATTCATTCCACACCTTAGTGACTCTGTTTCCATCAACCCCTGTAAAATGGAGATAATATTTTCCAACCTTGGTAAAATAAAGCACTTTATCTTATGTTCCAAAATGGTCATGCTGCAGGGTTCCAGCTGAGCTCCTGCAGGGGTCAGCAAGGGTTTCCCCCACCCCGCAAGTCTTGTGGTGTTGCCGTAATTTTTTTAAAATCTGCTTCCACTGAAGCATCAGGGATGGCCATGGCCAGAGACAGGTCGTTGGATTGAGAGGTAGCACTGCACATTCTTTCTCTCGGGTGCTTGGCTGGCTGGTTCTTGCTCACATACAGAGTCTAACCAATCACCATATGTGGGGTTGGAAAGGAATTTCCCTCCAGGTCAGATTGATAGTGATCTTGAGTGTGATTTTTGCCTTCCTCTGCAGCATGTGGGTGCAGGTCACTTGTCAGGATCATCTAGGTGTATCTAACATCATCATTTCCCTGCTGTTGCAGGGGTTTCAGGTGCCTCTGTCCTTCCCATTCTCTGCCTGTGGCACACAATAGTCTAGTCTCCTGTGGGCTGTAATACTTGGGTCTAGTTTCAGATGCTGGGTTTAGTGTGCGGGTGCTGGGTGGTGGCCTATGCTATATAGGAGGTCAGGCCAGATGATCTGGTGGTTCCGTCCGGCCTTGAACTCTGACTCTCTGACTTTGAGATCTTCTGAATAAAAGCTTCAGTCTCTGCTATAATAATAATAATAATTAATATTCAAAAAGGGATTGGCTACTTCTGTGGATATCTAGAATATCCAGAGTTAATTGTTTAACAATGACAGATTTTGGAAGCAATATTAAACAGTGGGCTTCAGGCCCCAAGTCTGTCTCTGACTGTTAGGTCTCATCCTGGTCTCTGTGTGGGGGCAGATTATCCCACGTCTGCCTACTACAGGATTCTTACACCTTCCTCTGAAACATCTGGGGCTGCTCCTTGTCAGAGACAGGACACTGGGCTAGTCTGATCCTGTCTGCAAATTCCTATGTTACTGTGTTTGTTTATTATTACCTGGGCCAGACTCCTATTACTTCAGTACCTCTCTGTGCCTTGAATGAAGTAACACGTTATATGTCTCAGTATTTTGATCATTCTTCTGTTCTGTTTTAATTATTGTTCACTTATTATCATTGTATTTTAAGCGTGTACCATACCCAGTAAACTTCTAGGCAGCTGGGTGCTTTATAAATAAAGCTATCATTGTATTGAAATTAACAATAATTATTTTAAAATCAGCTTATTAGCATCAATTAGGTCTTCGCCTTTGGATTCTGTAGGAACCTGAATATTTAAAGAACACTCAGTATTTGTTTGTTTCCCACTGATTTTTTTTAAAATGCTACAACAAGCCATTTATGGGAACAAAATAACTTGAGAGCTGACACTTCCATGGCACTTCTGCCATCCAGGATATGAACAGCTCTCATGTAAATTTGTCCTTGTGGGTGGTTGGCTCCTTGCAGCATTAAGAAAACCTGTGGAAAAACATCAATGCAAATAGCAATACAACACAGACACTAGATTCTGCAAGCACCCTTAATGGCAATATGAAGAGTTAGTTTAAAACAGACTGCCTCTACATTAAGGCAAATGGATCACATCCTCTTCTCTTCAGGAGGGTTTGAATGGACGTAACTGAGAGCAGAAATTAGCCCTACATTTGTAGATATACAAGGTAAATGTGAGCCCAACACTCCTGGTCCATCTCTGCTGTACCCATTTACACCATTAGTTCATAGGATTTACAGGGCAAGAACTTAATTTCATTCTCTGGCTTTTTTTGCGGGGGAGGAGTATTTTGTATTTTCTTATAACAACACTTAAAACCTTTTTTTGTAGATCTCAAAGCACTTGACAAAATCAGGATTATAAGCATCACTATCTCCATTTCACAGATGAGGAAACTGAGTCATGGAGATGTTAAGGGTCTTAAGCCAGGCTAAATAAACATGGCAGAGTCCCAACCTCAAGCCTCATCTCCCATCCACTGAACCAAGCTGCCCCTTGAGTGGTGATGAGTCACTCCTGTGCTAGGCTCCAGCCAATCCAAAAGCCAGGAACTGGTCTTGTGACTCCCAGATGAGGTATATAAGCCTCACAGGAGGAACAGCAGCTGAGTCTGCTCAACACCACTCTGGGGCTTGGAACTCATTCCTGCTTGATAGTGGCAACAGACTCCCCAAGCCTTAGTCCTCCTCTGACCTTGCACCAGCCCCACCCTGGCCTCCCGAGTCTGGCTCTGACCACTAGGCATGACCATCCCCAGGACAATTTGACACCTCCCTCTTCTTTTTTTTTTCTTACTGGTTGCAAAGCACTCTACACCTCTATGGCAGTCTTCCAAAACAGTCATGAAAATTTGCTAGCCCAGGCACAAAATCAAATTGCTCATCCGTGCCTAGTGAAAATACAAATGATATTTCACTTACCCATCAAATAAATTATTCACCCCAGGCGTGTGGACAAGAACTTTGCAAGACTGATATTGATGATGATTCTTTTGGTTTGGGATGGCTGTGTAGATGTAAGTGGTTTATAAGACATACAAATTATTGGGGCCCAAACAACCTCAGATGTTTGCCCCGAGACTTCAAATACCAGACTCCTATACAAATCCTGCTAAAATCACCTACATATAGCACAGAAGCATTCTTGCATTTAGCCTTCTTTTGGTCGTTTATCCTGCCCTAGTGTTTGTGGTATGATAACAGATGGAGAGAGAATACACTGAGAAACATTGCTTATTGCATGAAGCATCCTACATTGAGTTTATGATGGAGCACGTTCTCTGGAGTTAAAAGAATGCTCACTTGATTTATGCAAACTCTTCACCCCCAGGTTGTTGGCTTGTATGGGGTTTGTTAGAGAGAGACCTGGAAGAGCTACATAGACCCTTGTGTAAGTGTCCCACTAAGAATGGAGGATTAGATATTCTCAGCATGGACTTGGGGAGACGTGCCCATTCAGCACAGTGCTACTGTCTCTCTCCAAGGTCCTGAAAAGAGAAGCAAGCCGGTCTTCAGAGACTAGATTGATGGAGCTGTGGGGTTTTTTCCCCCTGAGGTTTGGCGAGGTTAATTCAAATTGTGAACATCAATCAGGCCTAATCACTACTGTATCACTTCTCTATTTTAAGAGGGTGCTGGTTCTTGATGGTATTTACCCAACGCTGCCTCAGTTTCCAAATATAAAGCAGCTAAAATAGAGATGGGTAGGAAAGAAAATAGCTTTTAAGGCTATTTTTTTCAGTAGCCATTTTTAGGCCTGAGATTTGCAACAATTAATTTGATATTTTATTCATTTCCCCAACCCCACCTCTTAGTAATCATTGTTTTAGCAACTAGAAGGTCTGCTTCAAAACACACAGCTTTTCCTGCTTGTGTGTGTGTGTGTGTTTAAAGGATTTATGTGGCAGTACTTTATTTTCTATTTGAATTGTTTTTATAATTTCTTCCCCCCCCCCCACACACACAGTTCAGCTTGGGAGAAATTGTTTAACATTTTAACCAAGCTGTACTGAGGTTCCAATTCAGGAATGAACTCAATGGGACAATTCACTTGCTTAAAGTTGTGCCTACAGTAAGGTTCCTTGATGAATCGGGGCCTATGCCTTCAAAAGATTTCTGATCAGCAGCTCCATAAACAGCAGATCTCATTCACTTCTGCATTAATCCAGTTTAATAGTGGTATACTTCCAATGAAGTGACACTGTCGTAAAACTGGAGTAACCCAGCAGTAAATCAGGCCCAGTATCAGAATTTGACATAAAGCAAACCGTAAATCAGTCATTTGAAGCCTGTTTATAAAGGGCATAAGTAGGAGTCCAGGCCAGAGGGCAGGAAGGGTTTGGATTCAGGGGAGCTGAGGTGTGATATCTTTGCAAAATATGGTTTGTGTGGGAGTTATATCTATGGGACTGTGCATGGAAGTGAGTATATCTATATGCAGCAGGTGTGTGAGCGTGTAACTATCAGTGTGATATGGGGAAGCGTGTGTTTGCAATGCACATGGTGGGGGCACATGTTACATGCATGTGGTTCTTTGTGTTTGTGGGATGTAATTATGTGGTCTGAGTGGATGTGTCAGGGAGACTGAGCATCTGTATGGGGCTGAGGGACGACGTGGGTATGTGTAGCAAGACTGAGCATGTGCCTGGTGATGAGTGTGTCTGTGGGAGGTGTGAGAGTCTGTGATCTGCATACGGGGGATGTGTGTGAGAGACAGGTGTGAGTACAATGTGTGTGTTGGGTGGGGGGAAGACACACAGGTCTGTGAGCAGGACAGGAAGAGTGGCTGGTGGAAACAAAACTGAATTCTTTGTATGCCGTATCCTAAATCCAAGCTAAATGTACAATACATTTGTGCATTATTCCATGCAAAAGATGGCTTCCCAAAGTCAGCACTGGCAGGGGTCACTGGAGTTCTGAGACTTTTGCTGATGCTTTGCTGCTTTTCTATCTACTGTTCAAGAAGAAGTACAATTTTGAGTCAAACCCCCTCATTCACTAGCATCCTGCTTTTCAACCCCTGCTTCCCATTTGATGACCCCATTTAGCACCAGTTGATTTTACCATACAATGCAAGGGACTGATGTTTAGCATTGGTGGCAAGCAACAGATGATGGGACAATGATTGCAATACACCTGAAAGTGACTAAACTAATAATTTGGTTAGATTAATGAGATGCACATAATTTCCAATAGCTGCCTCATTCTTATGATATCCAGACAATTATTCTTTCAATATAATGACCGCACACATATGGACCCATTATCCAAATGCATAATGATCATTTAGATTTAGTGCCAGGAAGCCAGGAGATGCCCAGATCTGGCCTTTTTGCCCAGACAGAGTGGTGACATCCATTCAGGAAGGGACCATGGCTGCTTGGTACCCAGGGATCCTGGAGCAGAGTTCACCTAAGTGTGATTTCTATTGGGTTCAGTCATCCCAAGGTGAGCATCAGAATGAGATGTTATGATGAGCTGTGCTTTGAAAAGAATACAACCAGGTCACACTGGAATATACATTTTGTGCTTTGTATTTTCTCTTGGTAATTACAGGCCTAACCATAGGTACCACTTTATGTAGTTATCTATCACATCCTTTTCCCTACCTTTATAATTGAAATAACTTTGCTACAGATGCCATCCTTTTTCTTTTTTTTTCCCTAGCAATTTTCTTAACCCTTCCTAAAAAAAGTTTGTTTGTTTGTTTTTTAATCCCAAGCACTGACTAGATGGGGCTGAAAGCTTCGTTTCTGGTAGATTCTTGCTCATAGTCTGCCCACAATTTGGGTCTGGTGCCCTCGCTTCTCAAAGAACTGTTCTGCAATTAGTCACAGGCATGCATTGCTGGTGACTGCGTGTACGTATGCATGCATGCACACACTGCCAGTCTGATGACATGCAGTTCATGGAGCCGCGTAGTTTGAGACTTTTACAGCCTGACTTCTGTCTGTCTCTACTGAAAATGTTGATTATCAGGGCCTAGATGTCACCAGGGGCATAGAAAGGCAGTACTATGATCAGGCACATACAGGATCTGGACAGAGTCTGTCCTAGCATTAAAAGTGTATAAGAAAAAAATCATTATTCCCCAAACCTCTGCACTGAAGATTTTCAGTATTTAAAGATTGCTTCATAACACAAGCCAATAGAGTGACCAGATGTGCTGATTTTATAGAGACAGTCCCGATTTTGGGGCTTTTTCTTTTACCCCCACCCCTGTCCCAATTTTTCACACTTGCTGTCTGGTCACCCTACAAACCAAACGGATTTAAAATGGGCTCCTGATTCTTTCCAAGCTGTGTGAAGCAGAAGGCTGCAATTGTATTTTCTTTTGGGGGAAAACCCTAGCAATGTAAAATTTATTTTTTAAATAGATCATTCAATTTCTTTTTGGAAAAACTAAAAGCTGTTTCAGGTAACATTTAATGTTGCCTTCTTATCTCATCACAAAGCAGTGAGCTCTGTTTGTAAGACATGTCTCTGGAAAGAAGAGCTTTTTCCCAGCTTCCAGGAAGACCGAAAATTGCAATGTTTATGAGACCTCTCTCAGTCTAAGAGTTCTGGAAAAGAACACCATTGGAAAGCCCAGTTTTGATAGAGACACACCCAACAAAAACAGGCCAGCCTCATTAATTCCATTGGCTTCTAACAGATAAGCCTGATTCTTTTTATGGTGGCAATTAGATTAGATGGAATGATACAGCCACTTGCAGCAGAAATGCAGCTGTTCGGCCTTAAAGCCTGTTAGTCTGACAATTTTTGATCACCCTCACTGAGTTTTCTTGTTTTTATTTAATCCTCATTTCCCTTCAACATTTTATTAAGTCATGTTGAGGGAAGAGCTCTTTCTATCCCTCCTGAGCGCCTACAAAATGCATTACGCTGTAGTGAAATAGGAGCATAAGAATCCTGTTTGAATTAAAGTCTCTTGCCTGGTATTATCACGTGTAGGTTTGTGTTTGGAGGGGACAGGAAGGCGATACATGGATGTAAAGATCTGACCCTTGCTGAGAGCATTTGCCATCTGTTTCTTATAGCTAGAACTTCAAATATCTGTACAAGATCTTGCAGCAGTGCAATGTCCATTCTACCCATGGCTGCTTCGAAGGCTTGGTGGAGATCCTACAGGTTATGGTGGTGCAGTCATGACTCTGAATCCAACTTGGCCTGTCTCCTTTCAACTTGGCTACACTGCCTCCTTGCATTAGATCTGTGTCCCCCTCCCTCCTATACCCTCCTCTGAAAAGCTTTGGTCATCTTTAGGGAGAAAAAGCTTAGAGCCCCATTGAACATATGGGGCAGCTTGTGTCAAACGGCTGGGATAATGCCATGCTGGGCTGGTTTCCTGTACCCTGTAGGAAATTGGTGTGATCATCACTCGCTCCCAACTAGCAGGCTGCAAACTCTGAAAGTTCAACCCAAACAAAGGGTCCCTCTTAGGGGGGAGGCAGGGGAAATTTCTTCTAACCTCTTATTTCCTTTCATCACAGCTTGATCCATCTCAGAAGATACTAATGCATCACCTACCTCCATCTGAGTAGGTCTCTGTCCCGTAGCCGTCCTGTAATCCATTGCTCCAGGTGCCTTCGTATTTGGCCCCATTGCCACTGCATTCACGGACCCCGTACCGTCCCTTAAATCCATGAGTCCACTCTCCTTTATACACCCACTTCCCCTTGCTCTCCAGGCCGATGCCATGGCGCTTGCCCTGTGCCCAGGTGCCCTGGTAAGTGTTGCCACTGGGCCAGGTGTAGACCCCCAGCACCTCAAAGCCGTGACTCCAGGAGCCTGTATACTCGCCTTGACCCTTCGGGCCGGTACAGATTCCATGGCCGTGAGCCTTTCCGTCCTCCCAGCCTCCACAGTAGGAGCCTCCATCGTCAAAATTAAACCTTCCCCCACTGGACATGCATGTAATTCGGTTTGCAAATCCCCAAAAAGGTGAAAAAAGAAAATGGCAAAAAAAAATTGAATTATTATTTAATCAAATCTGCATCGTGCACCGGATCCAGGGTGCTGCTTAAGTCAATGTCTTGGGGTTATTCATTCTCGAGGAGGATCCTCAGGATCAGTCCCTTCTTCTTCTGCTGTGGAAACAGTATCACACCAAAAAAAAGGGAGGGGGAGAGGGCGTGGGGGGGAATAGCAGCAAGAAGAGCAGCAGCTATAGGGTTTTGGTGCAAACGACTCCACCTAAAAATCATCCAAGGCAGAGCCCAGGAACGGGAAATAAAGGGGGGAGGGGGGAAAAGATGGGGGAGGGGGGAAGAAACTGCCAACAAATTTTTTTTAAATCCCTGTCTCAACTCAGAAGAAATCAGGGGTCTCAGCCCCACAGCTGTGACCTCCACCTGGGGCTGCGCGCTGCTGATACTGACTCGCACGCCCCAGCCCTGGCAGAAGCGGCAGCAGCAGCAGCAGCATATTGGAGACTCGTGGCTCAGCAGCAATGCAGTGTCTGTGGCTCCCCGTCTCACGCTCGCTCACACAGGCGCACACACATCCCTCACCCGAGAAAACAACTGAGCTGCTCTGATTCCTCCCCCCGGCAAACCTCACGCCGTTCGGCCTCCGCTCGGGGTTGGGAATAAGTCCCGCATCTTGGTGCAAAGATGCTCTCAGCAGTGGGAAGGATGGGGTGGGGGGCGGAGGGAGAAGGATCTGGAGGGAGGGGGGGGTCTCTGTTTTTTTTTTGTATCTCCAGTCTTGGGGGGGGGGAAGAGGGGTCCCCTTGCTTCCCCCTCTCTCCCTTCGGTCCCTTCTTCCTGTCTTCCTAGTGCTTATAAATCTTGCTTATTAAGGAGAACAGATCCTAGGCGGGCTGCTCTCGGTTCCCTGCTCAGCCCGGATTTAAAGAGACAGGAACTGCGTAAAGTGGAGACTCCCAGAACAGAGCTCTCTCACCAGACGCTTAACCCACTACCTCCTTGGACACAGCAGGCTTATCTCAGACAAAACAGGACGCGGGGTTAGCCTGCAGCAGGGTGATTATTCATGGCAGGCTGGGATCTGTCAGCACAGAACCTAGAGGAAAAACAAACCCTCGGGCTTCTCTCCATAATTTATTTGTTTATGTATTGCTGCCTCTACATTCCTCGCCTATCCTCCTCCCCAGATTTAATTGCTAGCTGGGCTGTGCTTCTGGACCCTGCTTAAAATAAAGGAGGGTCGATTTATCTAAATGTTACGGGGCCAAACATGTTAACCCCCCACTGCAAAGTCTTGGGGCAAAAACTGCCTTTTGTACAGGGCCAAGCACACTGATGGTGCAAAAAGACATTATTAATTAGCTATCAGTTGTTGTTATTGTTTAATGCAGACACCAGAGTCTGGGCTGTATTAATAAACCATCTGCCCTTCTGTCCAATTCATATTAAAGTTGTCTCACTCCTAAACCCCATTTTACTTCACGACCATCTTTGCCCCATAAAAATGTGCAAGAGAGCAAAGAGCCAGCAACAAACACATACCAGGCACTTGTGGAATTCTTACAGGCTAGAAAACGATAAACATACTGTAGCTACTCAAGACCATGCTCAGTGGAGCTGTAGTCACAGCAGCAGTGAATTCAGACCACACAAGGCTCCAATCCTGAAAAAGCATGTGCTTAATTTAAGTACCTGAGTATTCCCACTGGAGATATGTGCTTAAGTGTTGGCAGGATCAAGGTTTATATTTTCATGGATTAGAAGCAGGGCTTTGATTTCAGAAAAAAAAATTTTTTTTAATATCATTCACAGGAGCTGGAGCCTGGCAAAGTAGAATCTGGGAGGTGGGGGGGGCAGGTGGAGGAGATCAGCCTCCTTCAGAAAATGTTTGCGATTTTGTTGACTCCCAGCCATATGCTTGAGTAACTGCATAGTCTTTCCACTCCTGCATTATTATTATTTTATTTATTTATTTATTTTTATTTTATTGTTAATAATTAGTGATGGACTCGAGGCAAGATGATGTTTGGATCTGGACTCAGATCTGAGGCCCCAGTTCAGCAAAAAATGTAAGCATCTGCTTAACTTTAAGCAAGTGCTTAAGTCCCATTCAAATCTGTAGGATTTAGTGGCACATGCTCAAAGACAAGTAAATGCTTAAGTGCTCTGCTGAACAGAGATGGATTGCTGAATTGAGACCTGAGTCTATATTTGCCCAAGCTTGGGGAGGTTTCAGATGTAGGATTCCCATTTGGGTCCATCTCTATTAGTAATTTTTCACCCTATCCAGTATAGTAATATATTTTAAAGTTTATTACATTCTAGTCTGTAAGAATATATTTGGTAACCGTTAGCCTCTCATTCCTAATTATTCTAAGTTACTCCTTTGTATTAGAGTAGCATTTAGAGGCTAAGATCGAGGCCGTATTGTGTTGGGCCCTGTACAGAGACAGTCCCTGCAGCGAAGAACTTGCAACCTAACTGGATAAAGGGTTGGAGAAAGATTCAACCAGTGCAGATGGAACAGTTTCCATTGAAACAGTTTTTCGATGGAAAATGGTTGTTCAGCAAATTGGAAATTTTCACAAAAGAAATGCCTATCTTCATCAACACTCTGTGGGTTTCCATCAAAAACACAGAACCTGGAAAAAATTTCAGTTTTTGGCAACCAAAAGATCAAACTTTTTGTTTTATTTCCAACAAGAACCCCAGAACAATTCCAAGACCATTTTTGAGGAAAATGAAATTGGTTTAGACTTTGTCACAAATTTTCAAGGGGAAAAAGGGATTTCCCTGCCAGCTCCAGATACAATATAAAAGCAGAGTGATGCCTGGCATGCATCACATCACTTCCATTTTTTCCTCCGCCACGTTAAAGTATCTTCTGTGTATTTTCACATGTTAGCCTCCTACTTTTTAAATGTGAGCAGCCACTATTCCATTCCACCAGCTGATTCTAATGAGTCCCATACTCTATAGAAATCACCTGCCACAGTATGCTCATCTACACCAAAAGCCATGCATAGCATAATCACTGACTAAATTCACTCTAAACAACACGTACATAAGAACAGCCATACTGGGTCAGTCCATCTAGCCCAGTATCCTGTTTTCCCACAGTGGCCAATGCCAGGTGCCCCAGAGGGAATGAACAGAACAGGTAATCATCAAGTGATCCATTACCACCATTCCTGCCCATCATAGCTAATAGCCATTGATGGACCAATCCTCCATGAACTTATCTAGTTCTTTTTTTAACCTGTTATAGTTTTGGTCTTCACAACATCCTCAGGCAAGAAGTTCCACAGGTTGACTGTGCATTGTATGGAAAAAATACTTCCTTTTGTTTGTTTTAAACCTGCTGCCTATTAATTTCATTTGGTGACCCCTAGTTCTTGTGTTACGAGAAGGAGTAAATAACACTTCCTTATTTACTTTCTCCACACCAATCATGATTTTATAGACCTCTATCATATCCCCCCACCCTTAGTCGTCTCTTTTCTAAGCTGAAAAGTCCCAGTTTTATTAAACTCTCGTTATATGGCAGCCATTCCATATCCCTAATCATTTTTGTTGCCCTTTTCCGAACCTTTTCTAATCCAAATAGATTATTTTCTGAGATGGGGCAACCACATCTGCACGCAGTATTCAAGATGTTGGCGTACTATGGATTTATATAGCGGCAATATGCTATTTTCTGTCTTTTTATCTTTCTCTTTCTTAATGATTCCCAACATTCTGTTTGCTTTTTTGACTGCCACTCCACACTGAGTGGATGTTTTCAGAGAACTATCCACAGTGACTCCAAGATCTCTTTCTTGAGTGGTAACCTGTAAGGTTCACTCCCTCTGGGGCACCTGGCATTGGCCACTGTCAGTAGACAGGATGCTGGGCTGGATGGATCTTTGGTCTGACCCAGTACGGCCATTCTTATATTCTTATGTTCTAATTTAGACTCCACTGTTTTATATGTATAGCTGGGATTAAAAAACATTTAATGAAACCTTGTTTTAAAAAAATCAAGACGGAATTTCTTTTAAAAAGCAATCAGTAATCTATTAATACTGCACTCAGACAAATTTAAGCCAAATAAATATTGCAGGAAGTTTATAGGTGCGAGGTTTAGTGATGGGTTTGTTTCTGTAGCTGAGCCATTGGGCATGCTTTCCGATTTTAAAACTGAACCATGTGGGGGCTGCTGGTTGGAAGGCAGGAGTTCCACCAATGGGGAGATGGCCTCTTTGCAAATTTGTTGTGGAGCAGTGCTCTCCGGTGATTTTTCTTCACACCTCCGCCCCCAGGGCTGGGGAGATGTGGCTGGTGTGGGTGCATTACTGCCAGGGGAGGCTCTGTTTTTTCCCACCCCAAGCGTGGCAGGCAGGCGGCTTTCGGCAGCGCACCTGCAGGAGGTCCGCCGGTGCCGCGCCATTGGCGTCCCCACTGCTGAAGCCACAAGACAGGCGGACCTCCCGCAGGCGCGCCGCTGAAAGCCCCCTGCCTGCCACCCTCACAGCAACCGGCAGGCTGCCCCTTGTGGCTTGCTGCCCCAGGCACGTGCTTGCTGCGCTGGTGCCTGGAGCCTCCCCTGATTACTGCATGGGTCTGCTGGTCAAAAGAACGCATGAGGGCAGGGCACAGCTGCAGATGCTGTTTGTGGCCCTGAATCTCTGTGACCTGGGGAGGAGTGTTCAGGCATCCTTATTGGCCCAGAGAAGCCATGGCAAAGCCTGCTTACTCAGGCTTCGCACAGTGGTTTAGCTTGGAGAAAATGCTCACACTGAGCATGATCCCCTGCCCTCCTAATTACCTCTCAGGATCTCTCTGCGTGTCAGCCTCAGGCATTCTGGCTTCATTGGGTTGGGGGAGGCGCAGAAGGGAGTAATTGAAGCTTCTTTCTGTTGGATCACTTCCCACTCCCAGCCATCTACAGGCCGTGTAAGATGATGACTGATCTGGCCATCTTGGGGGGCAGGGGGTAGCAAAACTACCACTGAAGTTAATTAGGGAGGGTGAGAGAGATAATATCTTTTATTGGCCCAACTTCTGCTGGAGAGAGAAGTTTTCAAGCCACAGCTGTGTGTGCTCAGAAACTGTCTCACCAACAGAAGGTGGTCCAATAAAGTGTGTTACTTCACCCACCTTGTCTCTCTAATATTCTGGGACCAACACCACTATAACTACACTGCAGGCTGAAGTCAACATCAGTTTCACCTGCCTAAATGCTGCCATATCAGGCCAATAGTGGGTATGTTTCTTGAATACCAGGAATTATTTTGGATGAGGTAATATCTTTTATTGGATCAACTTCTGTTGGTGAAAGAGACACGCTTTTGAACTCCACAGAGCTTTTCTTCAGGTCTGGGAAAGGTACTCAGAGTGTAACTTGAAAGCTCATCTCTTTCACCAAAGGAAGTTGCTCCAATAAAAAAAATATTACCTCACCCACCTTGTGTCTCTGGGACCAACAGAGCTGTGGCAACACTGCAAACAGGAATTATTTTGGAATTCATTTGGTCAAATCTTGATACATTTCCCCAGTATACTAAAGGGGATGGTTATTGACTGAGCCTTAACTCAAGTTAGTGGGTTTCCACTTAACACTAATCATCTTATCTTGGATTAATAAATTACTAAATAAATAAAAATGAAATAGAATAATACAACACAACAAAAAGCCAACAAACGTGATAATAACCAGCATCCAATGGATCAACCAGCTGAGCAGGGGTGAGGGGAGACTACCCAATGCTCAGACAGGATGTAAAATGCAAAAAGCAAAACCCACAGCAGTAAAGGATCGCCTGCCTCTGTTGTGCCATGTTTACAAATGACATGGGGCTCCTATCGTGCTGGGACGAGGCGTGTTTCACATCATTTCAGTGCTGTTCTTTGTGTGTATGGAGCCAGCATGGCATCTGTAAATAACAACATGTGAACAGAGGAGAAATCACTCTGCAACTTGCTCTTGCTTTTGGCAAACAGGCTTTATGGCATCGGAGTTGGGTCTCATCTGTCATTATAAGCTTTCCGTTACCAAACCTCTGCAAATGGGAAAATACCTTTCGTTTAATTTCATGCGAGCAACAGCCAGTGTGATGTTGTATTGACTGAATATTGTTTGGGTTTTTGTTTTGTTTTTTTTAGTATTTTATTCAGACTCATAAATTCTGAAGCTGGAAGGGATCACTGAGAAAATCCATTGTGACTTCTGCATAACACAAGCCATAGAACTGCCTCAAATTACTTCCTGTTTTAACTAGAGCAGATCTTTCAGAAGGACGTCTAATCTAGATTTTCAAATCGCCAGTGATGGAGAATCTTTCTAATATCTGTTTCGTCACTGATATCTACAAACCATTAGCATCATTTGTGCCTTGTGGAAAAAATTAGAAGACATGTTGTTTTAGAAACAGATCCTCAGATGTATTATATATTCTGTGTTTTCTTGTGTTCTCATAACTGGGAAATCTTTAGCATGTGATCCTACACTTAAAAGTGGCTCTGTAAGGACAGCATTGTGGGGATCCATGTGGACTGTGTCTCAAATGCTACAGATCAGATTTGCTGGCCTTAAAAGTGAAAAAGTGTTTTTTCTAACTTCAGACTGCTGCTGGGATCTGAAAGTCAAGCTGGAGTCTTTCCTTCTCACCCTCTGAAATACAGATTCTGTGAGCCAAATTCTGTTCTCAGTTATCCCTGTGGAACTCCATTGTCTTCAGATTGCACCCTCTGTTATGTGTGTGCAACACCAGTATATTTAGTGGGGTTACACAGTTGTAACTAATTGTAAGCAAGGTCCTCATTCACCTTCGGGGTATGTTTATATGGGAACAATGGGGTGTGCTTGCAGCTCAAGTAGTCCTACCTGAGCTAGCTTTCATCTAGCTAGCTCAGGTACTGGAGCAGAGAAGCCATTGCAATGCATACTGCAGCATGGGCTGTACAAGCCCACCTGGAACCCTGGGTGATTATTTGTGGGACAGGCCCACACTGAAGTGTGCTGCTGTGGCTTTGCTGTTCAGGTATCTGAGCTAGCTAAATTAAAGATAGCATGGGCATGGCTACTCCAGCTGCAGGTGACACCCCATCATTGCAGTATAGACCGACTCTGATTTGGTAACCCTTTACACGTCCTGCTTTTTGATCCATAGTGTGCAGATCTCTAGAGTATATTAAGCCCTTGCTCTGCAGGTGAAGTTCCCCACTAATGTCTACGACCCAAGTGCATGGAATGGGCATTAGATATACACATTATGGATCAGAGCTATCCATGGGGGAAAGGTGCAGAGAGTTTTGCTCTTTACATTCAAGGCAAAGTTCTGTCTATAGGCACTCTCCGTTTAAAACCAAAACCCAAACCCAACCTTCCCCAGCAGCAGGGGCACAGAGTAGAATTTAGTTGCCCCTATTCTGCTCACCACAGATCTTCAGGGAGGTTGTTCTGTTGGCCTTCAGCCATAGGAGCTACGGGGAAGCATTCTGGTATGAGATCAGGAATGCCGTGTGTTTATGTGCTTGCACACAATCGCTGACAGATTGTGCAGACCCCCGTCTGCATGGAGGGTCCATGAGTGGACTGCTGCCACTCACAAGACAGGTACATATTAAAGTTGCTTCTGCAACATACAGGCCTGATTCCTTTCATTTACACCATAATCAGGAGTAACACTAGTGAAGCCAATGAAGCTACACCAGTGTCAAACAGATGTCAGAGGGGCCTCTGTGTGAATCCTTTTGAGGACTGCTCGGGCTACCTATCCCACCCTGGCTAGAATGTGTCTGATAGCAATTCCCTAGCATAGATCAATCTGAATTGCTTACGTTTTACCAGTTCTAATGACATCAGAATGAAAAATACCTCTCCAGAGACTTGATTGCTTTTCATTTTAACTTTCTCCCCTCTTTCCCTGTCCCCAGTGAATAGTGTTTCATTAGAATAAAGTCAGCTGGAGTAGTCCCCAAGCTTTCCCTTATCTCCCTGGTCTCTAACTAATCTACCCCAAAAGACAACAGAATGATATTGTAACAAGCAGGATTGTTGCTAATCTCCCAGTAGATTACAAGTTATGAAAGCGATTTGAAATGGTTGGACATTTTATTATTGAAGGAGGTCCACCTGTGAGTTACAAGTAGCATTTTTCTGTCTTAATGTGTAACCACTTCAATGCTAGTAATCTCCCCAGGTCAAGACCTGGGTTAACCAGAAAGAGAAACTCTTGCATGTATTTGGGTTTAATACTGGTTTGCTATGAGTTGTACAGAAAATGGGGAAATGTTTTACACTTCTTGTCCCCCCTAGGAAATATATTTGGGGATAGAGAGTTAATGGCCATGCTACATGTGTACAATAAATTAGCTTGATTGTTTTCTTTGTGCTGGGCCTGGGCTAAGTGCATTTGCTGGTCACTGAATGTATCCCATTAGCTTGCTGTGCACAGTGTGCATCTGTTTATCCAGCCAATTACTGCAAATCTGATCTGCTTTATCCAGGTAAAAATAGAGCCAGTTTCTGTGAAGAAATCAAGAGGCACAAAAAATGGCAGCAAAGAAGCTGATCCTGATCAGCTGAGTGCAGAGAGGGCAGGAAGCTTTCTGCTGGTAATTGGAAGTATTTTCTAAGGTTGGTTTTTGTTTTGTTTTGAACATATGACAGAATGAATTGTTTTTCCTTAGGTCTTTGCTCAAGCCAGTACCCTTCATACACACTTTGATAAATTGAGTAGGAGAGGGTTGGGAATGGAATGCAGAGCAGTAGAGACCTCATCTGGGCATTGATGTTTCATGCACTTTCAGAAGTGCCTCGTTTCATTGCAAGCGCCTGCCCTGGGTGAATGCCAGGCCAGTATAAAAAGCTAGTGGCTGTATTACAGTAGTTGTAAGAGGAAACATGATCTTGAGATTAAGGCACTAGACTGGGACTCGAGATCTGTATTCAGTTCCTGGCTCTGTGTGACCTTAGGCAAACTACTTAATCTCTCTGTGCCTCAGTTTCTTACTCTGTATACTGAGAATAAGAGCAATTTCCTACCTCATAGGGATGGGGTGAGGATAAAGTCTCTGTAGACTAGGAGGTGCCCATATGCTCTATTGATGGGCTCCGTATAAATACCAAGATGGACAGCTGGGTATTGTAAGGAAAGTAGGCAGTATAATGGGTGCATTTGGATAGTTATACCCAGAATGTCCTTTCAGCTCCTAGCATCGAACTGTATGAACCAACCGAAAGGTTTGAGGTGCATATGCAATGGCTTTTTATTTTGTGCGGCCAACAATTTACTAAGCAGCTTCTGAATGTGAAGTGATTCATATTAACTGTGTGCCACCACCACTGGAGAGAGCCTTAAAGGATCATAGTGAAGTTGTTTAGGGCAAAAATTCAGGTCTTCTTTCACAAAACTCAAGTCTAAAGAGAGATTAGAATGATTTCAAAGAGAGAGGTTTTAAAAGACAGTTTTTCATAGGTGTAGTTTGACTTCTGTATGGGAGGAGTGTGCTCCAGTCAGGCCAATGAGCCAAGTGTGTGTGTGGGGGGGGCAAATTTCACACTGTCTGAGGCTTGTAGTTTGGGGGGGGGCAACACCCTCTCTTCCCCCCCCCATACTACGCCCATAGTTTTCATATTTATTTAAATGCTCTCTTGCAGCATTGATCTTCAATCCATCAGAACAGTGCTAGTGCCTGGGTGTCCTGACTCATGTTCCTCCCTGCTTTAACCATTAGACCACACCACTTCTCTCTCTTGGCTGCCAGCAGTCAAGCTCGGAATATTGCGGCCTGAGGTTCCCATGCTCTGTCTGTGGAGGGAGAGCAGCATTGCTCTTACAGCAGTTGCTGATCAATGCATTGATCCCAAACAGAGATGCCTTTCCATTCGGGAGTAAAGCATCAGATACTGACAGCATCTAGTAGGGGAGGGGATAGACTACAAGGACTGCATGAGCAGGAGAGAACTGGAAGAAAGTAGCATGGTATGAGCTTAGTTCCTGATTTATGTGACCCAGATCTAGGATTTTTTTCAGGTCCCATCCCTCCCTCAAACCTTCCCTGGTCAAAGTATTCACACAGCAAACCCTATACTCCCATATTAAGGGACTGATTCTGCAGTCTTCATATGGGAAATGTTCCCAGTGAATGCAGGATGGAGACACGCATTTAGGACTGGCTCCCAAAGTGCCCACTGATGCCTGCATGCTGGACATGGGTGTCACACCTCCAAAAATTGATCAGGGTATTACTGAACTGCTTGGGGAGGGAAAATTAAAAAGGTGTGGGGGTGGTTACATTCAAGTCACTATCTGAAATACTAATCTACTGCAGCCACTGTCTTTCTCTAATACCCTTGAGCTGGTTTAGTTTATGTGGATATCAGACTCCCAGCACTAAATCAGAGCACAGGCCCCCTCTCTTTCCCCCAAGCCGGGCATTACCGCCCCTTGGGATATAGGGCGTCATATCTCTCCCTTTCGCTTCCCCTCTCCTGTCTGCGATGGGGAAATGTTACTTCTGCTGATCCTACAATGCTGGATCTATCAGTCTCCTGATCCAGGCTACCATCCCCTGCCCAGCCTGACCACATGGGCGGAACAGGGAGAGGGGCCCAAGACGGGATTCAGGTGCAGTACAACAGGGCATGGCCTGTGAATTAGCTCCAAGGTGTAGAATGTCTTGGGAGTTGGGGATATGGCTGGTCACGGGGAGATCTATTACAGTACCTGTCTCTCTTCCAACCCTTATGACCTTTGCTAGGAATTGTCCCTTCAGGGCCCATCTGGACAGACTTAGGGTCCAGATTGTCCAGCCCAGAGTGCATGCCACAGGTTGTGGGGGCAGGCCCTGAAAGTCTGCAGGGAAGGGCTGTCACCAGCTTTATATCCCTGCTTCCCTCTTTTGAGACACTTCCTTGGAGCATCCAGAAGCGTAAGTCACCCCTTACCATAAGAGGGGTGTCTTGGTGCCATACTGTGTAGCAGCTCCCTGCCAGCCAAACAACTCCCTTAGAATTCTTCCAGTCCTGGCCTTGCTTTGCAGATTAACCCTTGGTGTATGTGATGGACTGTCCACCCCACCTGAAGGGGCTAATGGAGGCCGGATGGGACAAATAATTTATTAGGCTGAAGGCCGAGAGGAAAGCCATAATTAGGGGAAGCTCACCTGTACGGGAACAGGTGAGGCTTCTGTAAAGCCCAGGAGCTGCTAGCAGAAAGGAGGAAGGTGTGTTTGGGACTATGGAGGGTAGTCCACAGTTACTCCCTGAGAGGAGGGAGTTGGGAGGCTGGCAAACCCAGAGAGTGGGAGAGAGCCAGAAAAGTAGGAAAGGCTCAGGGGGAAAGCAGCCAGGTAGGACAGTGCAGGCCTTGGCTGATGATTAGAGGGCCCATGAGCTGGAACCTGGAGTAGAGGGTGGGCCTGGGTTCCCCTGCCAGCCACTGAGGACATGGCATAGACCACACAAAGGACAGATGACTGCCTGGGATGATTTGTTCCAGAAAGACTTTGTTACCCACTCCTCCTCCCCACCCCGCTCCGCCCTGGAAGGGGGAACAACATGGTGACCTGGCCAGAGGGGCACGTCACAAAGGGGAGGCTGCAGTTCCTGGAGAGAGAGGACAATGGGCAGGGACACTGTCAGAGGAGGGCAGCACCTCACAGAGCTAATCCCCAGGACGGCAGCAGGAGGCACCACTAGTGGTTGCATATATCGGCATGGAGATGAACTGATAATAAAACAAGAAGATGTTTGTTAATAAAAGAACAGAGATGTAAGTGATACCAAGCAGAGACAACAGAAAGCAAAAATGGTTACAAATAAAACCAAAAGTCTAACATTCCCAAGAGTCCACATAGAAACTTAGCGGGCTCCAAGGTTTGTCTAAAGCAGTTTTCTCACCTACAGCTGCTTCCCATCGTCACCAACCCACATGGCTGGGGATCCACCATTCATAAATGCAAAGAGTGCCGACTTCTCTGTTCCCTCAGGGATGGATAACCAAAACATCTCTTGCTTCTCCTTATATTCCCCAAAATTTATTGTCTTTGTCACCAGAGTCAGGATGATCCCCCTCACATTCACGCTCCGGTTTCTATCCATGCTGATTTCACATCCTCTTGGTAATTTGCTCCTCCTGTTTACTGCCAGTGCAGATGAACTGGCCCTTGTCTCTGGCATCACCAGGCTCAATTTACATTAGAGACTGGGGGAATAATTGTCCGCCCTCTTGTCTGGAAGAAAACTTTGTTTCTCCCTTTGTTTTGTTACAGTCTTTAAAGAGTAATATTAGTGAGTATCCATAGTTCCTCAGATACTGTTAATACATCCATTCCATGACAATATTAATGACCAGTGTGTCACCAGCTTTCATGTGATATCTCGCACGGCATTCCTTACAGATAAACATGATGACAACAATGTGTTAGGTGTAGTTAGTTTGTCAGGCCTGATGAGAGTGGCTGACACAGGGAGGTTAACCACCGCCAGGCCTCTGTGTCACAGCTTTATCCTCCAAACACTCACTCTGTCTCACCAGGTCAGAAAGCAAACAAGCAATGTCTGTTTCACATGACTCTGGGCTTCAGCGGGCTGAAGAGATGCACCAGCCTCCTGAAATCTTGTGTCCTGAAATGTTTTTATCTCTGCTCCCAGGCTTTCCCCTGACTGTGGGCTTTGAGACCAGTGTCTAAAATAGAAGAGATTAAAAAGCACAGAGGCTCCACAAGCATTTAATGAGTCATTACCTGTTTTCGGCAGGTCACTAAGTCAGCAGGAAAAGAGGGGAAGAGTTGAAAATCTTACTCAGGGCAGAATATCACAGCCCCTTCAAGTGGCAAAGAACATCATGTTATTTAGGGCAGTTGAAAGGTGTTTGAGGGGAACAGACTGGGATTTGCAAAATCCTTCACAGTATTAGCTACAGCGATTGTAACGCCAAAGGAAAATATATTTGCACAGATAAGAGGTTTCTTTGCAACTGGTGAAGCTTTCTGCTATTCTCCTTATGCCGTTGTTCTCCTCCTCCACCTTAATAAGTTGAGGGGTGAAAACAGCTGTAGACTCCTATCTATATCTGCCTATCCACCCACCCACTCACATCACTACGGTATCTGAGTGCCTTAACTGGTGCTGAATGTACCTGGTAAAGTGCACCCAGGTAGGATGCAGCCACCGTGCTGCTGAATGTAGCAAGTACGCATTTAAAAAATAAGAATGACTGATTTAATTGCATACTGGTGAAAGGTGCTAGGTTAACAGGCTTGGAAACTGCAACAGGTCCAAAATGAGTAGTGGACATGCAAATTCCCCTCTCCTCCCCCCTGCCCCCGCTCCCTTTTGTTGTCCTGTTAGTGGGCCGCAACCCTTCCTGAAGGTGTCTCCTGGAGGGGTGAAGGAGTTAGGTGTCAGATTGTAGGGGAAGTGGTGTTTCTTTACTCAAGTTTGGTACAATAAGCGTCATTATCCCCACAAATCCCAGAGGAGATTTTCTGCTAAAATGATCAGGGGTTAAACAATGTTGCCAATTGCTGCACCATTAGGCTTCAGAGTTAATGCCCAACAGAGAGAAATGGGGAGCAGTTCACATCTCTCTCACGAGCAACTGGTGATGCCCACTCCCTCCTTCAATCCTTCCCCATGCAAAGCCCAGTTGCTGGGGGGTCACCAAATGAAGTTAATAGGCAGCAGGTTTAAAACAAATAAAAGGAAGTTCTTCTTCACACAGCGCACAGTCAACTTGTGGAACTCCTTACCTGAGGAGGTTGTGAAGGCTAGGACTATAACAGGGTTTAAAAGAAAACTGGATAAATTCATGGTGGTTAAGTCCATAAATGGCCATTAGCCAGGACGGGTAAGGAATGGTGTCCCTAGCCTCTGTTTGCCAGAGGGTGGGGATGGATGGCAGGAGAGAGATCACTTGATCATTGCCTGTTAGGTTCATTCCCTCTGGGGCACCTGGCATTGGTCACTGTCGGTAGACAGGATACTGGGCTGGATGGACCTTTGGTCTGACCCAGTACGGCCGTTCTTATGAAGGGAGAGAGCATCTCTTGCCCATACTGCTCTCAGACCTCTGATCTTGTAAGCCCTACAAATAAAGACACGGGAAAGGAGTATAGGGTCTCGGGAAAGCACTACCATTTCCCCCCAAGACACTCTACCTAACCTGCCGGTTTTTCCTGTTCTCAGCTTCTGAAGGTTTTACTTATATCCTGATGCTACCAAAAGCAAGAGTAATATTTTTCAGTAGATGAGAGATTCCAGGAAATAATACCCAGGTATCCAGTCTTAGCCAAATGAAACATGGCCTGCATGTCAAGCCTTAACGTTCTCCTTTGAGTAGTTTATGTGTGAGACCCAGGAGAAGGAATGCTGGGATAATTAAGGGTGACATCTGTCACTTGTATGTGAGGCTATGTGGCTGACAAAGTGTGAAGAGAAGAATCCTTCTTTGGAAAATGTACTTGGACTTCATCGGTTATGTGTTCACAACTAGAGATACTTAATCCTGCCTTGAGTGCAGGGGACTGAACTAGAAGACCTCTCGAGGTCCCTTCCAGTCCTATGATTCTATGGTAGAAAGTACCAACAAATGGTTAACCCAGCATAAGCAACTTTATTGTATTATAATATTTAGCATTTTACAGCTTTGTCAATCCCATGTAATCAAAAGTCATGAGTCAGGCCCCTAAAATCATAAAGGGTTTATATCTATATCTATATATATATAGATATATATATACATTTTGGATTCTCTTTCTTTATTGTTCGGGTTTTTAGCCTTTAGTGGTCAAGTTTTCAAGAAACTTGCTTTTTATTTACTATACTAGAAGCTGAAATTCTCTCATAACCCCATGAATCCCAGAGCTGGGGCTTTGAGAAAAACAGCAGAAATTGTGACACTCAATAAAATTGTGAGAATTGGAAATGATGATTTTTTTTTAGTACCATTCATCTGAAGATGCCAGGTGGGCAAGTATTAGTATTCCATTTTACATTATAGTAAAACACATTTTGTTTGAAAGGGCCCAGCTTACCAAATGATCTGGATTGCTCTGTATAACTGCCCTGTCCTCCTTATTTACCACTCTGCCAATCTTTGAGTCATCTGCAAATTTTATTGGCAGTGAGTGTATATTTATTTCCAGCTCATTGATTAAAATGTCAAATAGCGACTTGCTAGTACTGATCCCTGTGGAAGCCCACTAGAAACACCCTGTTCAGGGAAGAGTCCCCTACTTTTTGAGATCAGTCAGTTCTTCACTGTATTATTATGATTTAAACTTTATATTAATGGAGGCCCCGAGCCCTAGTCATGGACTGAGACCCCACTGTGCTAGGTGCTGTACAAACACAGAACAGAAAGGTGGTCCCTCCCTGGTCCCTTCCAGATAATGTATTTTGACTGCACTAACTTCTCATGATACCCTCCAACTAACGTCATGGTTAAAAATAAAAAAGGGGGGCAATTTCTGAGTGTTATGTCTCCCCATATGGCAACCTTTATAACAGTGTTTCCCAGAGGGTGGGTCCTGACCCACCAGTGAGTCATGGAAAGGTTTTAGATGGGTCACCACATTCAGGGCCAGATTAACCCATCACAAGGCCCTGGCGTAGGCAAACATACACGTCTCCTGGGTTGACACTTCTATTCCTGACTGGGCCGGGCCTAACCCGAGTGACGCAGCAACCTTGTGCACCAGGTTGCAATGCCTGGAGCAGGGTGCTGGACCCAGCCCCACAGGACAGAAGCTGCCATTGTGGGGTGAGTGTGGGGCAGGCTCACTTTCCAACTCCCTCCCTGCCACCTTGGAGCCTCCTCACCATACCAGGCTGGGATTATGGTTGTGGGGCCGGGGTGGAGGAGATATATAGATATAGATATATGTAATGGTGGATCACCCCAGGAAAAAGTTTGGGAACTGATGCTTTATAGTGATTCACATGGCCTCTCTTCGCGGGAGGGCAGTAGACAATTGAAAGCTACATTTTGTCACATTCTGGAAAAGAACCTTAGCACAATCTCAGGCCTAGAAAGCTGACCCCAGGAACAAACTGCAAGGCCAATTAGCAGCGCAAGGATTTGAACCGTGGCCTTTGGGAGGAACAGGTCTGAAACTGCAGCTTTAACCTTTAATGATTTACTGACCCATCAGCCAGCTGAAAGATTGCTGAGCAGATGTAAAGCATAGCAGTCTACGGCATCCCACAGCAGCAGGATGTGCTGCAGTGAAATCTTTCAGCAGGTTGCATACCCAGCATTGTGATGCTATTACAAGTCTTTAGTATGAGCCTGGCACTCCCTCTGGTGCCTTCCATAGGAGGATCTCTAAGTGCTTTACAATCATTAAGTAACTATGAGGTGGATAACTATTATTATCCCCACGTTACATATGGGGAAACTGAGGCACAGAGAACTGGAGTAACTTGTTCAAGGTCACACATAAAGTCAAAGGCAGAACTGGGACAAGAAGCCACATCTGCTTCCCAGCGCTGTGCTTTAACCACCAGGCCATCCTTCCCCTAGATGAACTTCCAAAAGGCCTGTTATATATTGGAGTGGCATCGATCTATTTTCTGTGCTGCTACCTGTAGTTACTCTGCGTCTCTAGCTGTAGTTCTCTGTCACAATGTCCAGACTGTTACAGAGCGTTAGTGTGTTTAGCTTGTTGTACCTTCCCTGGCCTTGGAAACGATTTAAGGGCTGTTATTCTCTGTACACTATTATGTGAAAATCAAAGTCTGCCTGTTTCCACCAAGTGAAGTAAATACAACAAGAGAATTGACTGTAAATTCCATTTGTTAAACACCATTTGTCTCCATGTATGGCTTTGCTAAGGACACTGGCATTTGTGACTTTGACTGGGGCATGGTACATCCAGGCTGGCTAACTAGGAAGATAGTTGTTTTGATGGACAGACGGGTGGATGAGCAGCATATTAGGTCTCCGCAGGAATTAAAATCTGCATATTTACTGACGCACTGTGAGTATCTGTTCAAAGAGTTTTAAATCAATTTTGCTACTCCCTTTCATAATGCCTGCTAATTATAGGGCGCTTTTCACGTTCAAGGTGCTATACAGACACTATCTAATTAATCCTCAGCACAGCAATGTAGGTATTAACCTTTCTGCTTCAGTTTCCCTATCTATAGCACAACCAGGCCCATGGAGACCTATGTGTGGAGGCAGCTTTTCAGTGCTGGGATTAGAACTCAGGCATTGCTGATTCCTGCTCCTGTGTCCAAACTGATAGACCATGCCTCTCATTCAGTCCTCGCTGCCTCTCAATGTGTTGTTTCATTCTCTTAACAGGAGACTGAGGAAATAGACTCCCTTATTTAGAAAAAAATCCTGCAGTATTCTACAGAAATAGTATTGCTTGCAATAGAGTAACTACATTTTGTTACTGTAGCATAATGTAATATTTTTAACGAGGGTTTCAACTTAACTTGGAATCTCCTAGACTGAAGGGATCTCTCTCACTTATTGCAAAGTGTGTGGTGTTCGGGAACCATCCTGGGGCCACGGTACTTGCAAGAGATTCTCTTTAGTCAATGAGTAGTTCCAACTGCCTCTGCATAACACATGAAAAAGGAACTACTGCAGCACTTTTTCCTGTGACGTCCTGTCTCTGAAGCTAAACCACTTAAAGGTCCAATTCCCAAAACCACACATAGGCAACACTAAATGTGTTCAGAAAATCAGGAATATGGATAATCAGGTGTCAATAGACCAACAAGGCATGCTGATGCTCGATTAGAAAGAGAGGACTGCAGGTTCAGTTAATTGGATCCTATTGTAACTGTCTCTGTCCAGTCAATTGATCAATTTTTGGAAAGTGTTTTGAGGATGAAAAGTGCCGAGTGCTGCTGCTGTAACATTTTACAGAGTTCATAAAACCAACACCAGGAGTTTCCCAGAACTGTTTGGACAGTGGCAAAGTGACTATATAACTCATGACTGTCTTTTTTTATTTATTTGTTTGAACAACTGGGAAACTGGAAAAATATATTAACTTGTTGTTACTAATATGATTGGATTTATTATTTAAGTGCACAACAGCGTACCAATAATTTGGATTCCGATCTAAAGATGGCACCGAATAAATACATTTATTACGATAAATGACATTTACACTAGGTTTACTAGCTATTTTTATGAAATTATATCAAGCAAGAACAATCAAGAATCTTTTTTTCTAAACAGATCAATGGCTATATGGAGATTTCTTCCATATCTTGATGTACTTTCCCAAACAAAGTTTTCTTTTTTAAGGCCCCAGTTCAGAAGGAATTTAAGCACATGCTTAATATTAAGCATATGAATAATCCCACTGAGGTCAATGTGACTATTCACATGCTTAAATTTAGGCATGTGCCCTACAGAATCAGAGCATTTGATAACTAAGATAAATTTGACTGACCCTTAGTCTATATGAAATCTGTTTACGATACCTTAAATTTTAAAAAATTAGAGCAGAGATCAGCCTTAGCTGCAAGAAACCCAATAATTTGCTGGTTTCCCTTAATCTGTCAAAAATACATTTTCAAAGTTTACCACAAATTCAGTATCAAATCCTCATCATGATCACCTGCTGCTCAATAGAACAAACAGCAACCACAGAGCTGAGCTCTGGTAAGATTTGGAAATCTACACATCAGATGTGCTTGGGGAACAAGGTTTGAGGAAATAGCAAAAGTCACTATTGGCTAGATTTTGTCACTCCTAGGTAGTAGCCCCAATGGGACTACCCTCAGAGTGAAGGACAACTCATATAAATAACAGTGGCTCGAATACTGATTTGTTAGACAAATAAATCCTGACGCTTATGCCTTATGTCACAATTCAGGGCAACTGCACCTATATTCCCCTTCTACGTCTAGCAAGGGCACCTACTCTAGGCTTCCGGCTCCTCATCCGTCCCTACCTAAGCCAGACTGTCTAAGCAGGCCTGCTTTCGTTTTCTTCTCTGAGATGGTGCATAGTGTGATTGCCCACAGTTGAGTTTCCACATAGCTCCTTCTCAGCAACCACATTCGTTTTTAAGGAATTACACAGAAATCGTATTAGAAACACCAACAACCAAAACAAACCCTACACTTATGCTGATAAGCTTACCAGAGATCATCCCAACTCCAGCACGGACTCAGTGACCCAATGAACAGTCCTTCTAGCCCCACCAAGAGGGTTTTCTGTGGTCACAAATTAATAACAGCTGTTAGCTCAGAACAAGCACCCCCATGAATCTGTGAGTGCCTTCATTTTGGTTTTTTGATCTGTCCTCATGAAACAGGTGATCAGCAGATAAAAGGCCCTCCCCACACCTGTCAGGGCAAAGCTTCAGAAGACTGCGTTCTCATAGACTCATAGACTTTAAGGTCAGAAGGGACCATCATGATCATCTAGTTTGATCTCTTGAACATTGCAGGCCATAGAACCTCACCCACCCACTCCTGTAATAGACCCCTAACCTCTTGCTGAATTACGGAAGTCCTCAAAGCAGGGTTTACTGCAAGTTACAGAGAATTAACCATTTACACTAGTTTAAACCTGCAAGTGACCAGTGTCCCATGCTGCAGAGGAAGGTGAAACCCCCCCAGGGTCTCTGCCAATCTGACACAGGGGAAAATTCCTTCCTGATCCCAAATTCCATACCTCTCCTCCTAGAGATTTCCTAGGAAACCTTCTCTACTTTAAAAGTTCATTCTTGCCTTGATTGTTTCAAATAGCCCTTTAAAGCTCATAACACTTCCCAATGTTAGACGCTATGTACAATCCCACAATACAGAAACATGCAATTTTAAAGCAATGAACTCCTAAAATACTTGATCTTAATTCATCTAAATTTGTCCAAGATGTTGCAGGAAATTGCCATTTCTGTCACACCTTTTGCCAAGAGGCAGTGTGGCGTGGTGGATACGGCCCAGCTCTGCCCTTGTAAGCCCAGCTCTGCCCTTGTCCTGCTGTGTGATCTTGGGCACACTTGACCTCTACACACCCCTGTTTTCCTTCCCACCCATTCTCTCTCTTGTCTGGTTAGATTGTACGCCCTTCGGGGCAGGGACGACTTCTTACTCTGTGTTTGTGCAGTGCCTAATGGGGGGCCCCATTTCGGTTGGGGCATCTGGGCTGGACTATAAGATAAATTTAATATCATCTCTTTAAATAATTTTGACGGGTGTGTGACAAAGATCTGTAGAATAACTGTGCACATTAGCAGAGGAGATGCCTTGTGGACTAGAATCTCCATTTCAGAAAACAAACCTACCTCTACAGAAACAAACAAAGCAAAATAGTATCAGATTTACTCTGCGGACAGGGCCCCATACAAACAGGGCTTGCCGCGTATGGGGATATTGCTGTACACGGTGTAGTACAGCCTGACTCTGCAAACTGCTGAGGGTAGTGCTTGCTACGGACTGCATTCCCAGTAGTGTTCGTGCTTAGCTAAAGGAGGCATTGAAAACCCTAGGCCAAGAGCACTTTCTGTTTGATTCACTTTTGCAAAGAGATTGGTCAAATTTGTTTGCATTTTTCCCCCGTCTGTCCCCGTTTCAGGATTGTTGTTGGACGCAAGCAAGACAGTCGTCAAGCACTGCTGTCCGTACAGCTGATAGCTTTTGTCTCAGGCATTGCTGCTTCAAATATGTTGTGTGAGATGATATGCACCAGAAAGCACGTTTCCCTGACCTGGTGTGGCTAACTTCTTAGCGCCTATTTCTCCTCCCCCACCTCCACCCCCTTTTTTAGCTTTGGATATTACAGCTAATGCTGGACCTACTCATGTGGGGATGGAGGAGAACGGCCATCCCTCCGCTCCTCTCCTCCAGTCTGACACTGGGCATGAAATTTAGCTGTTCTGCAAACACGTTCTCTGGGCTTCCATGCTGTCTCTGCAAAACATGAACAAGGCTTTACCCACAGAAAACCATGACTGGTAATTCTTCACCGCTGCCGCTCCACTGCATTAATTGGGGGCAGGTTTCACTCCTTTGGGGTTAACAATCCAGAGGGGGAAATGCCGAGTGTCAGGGCAGATGGATTTGGGGAGACTTGGGACCGGAAGGGCTGTTGAGGTCACCCAACAAGGAGTCACTAGGCTGGTGGAAACCAGGGTGAGAAGCCAGGGTGCTTGCAGGCTGGTTAGTGGTGTCACAGCTCTGAGCCGCCCACAGCAGCAGCATAGCATTAAGGCACCCAAAGCTACAAGGCAGCCAGTGACAGATACCCTTACTGTTCTGGGTGATCCCCAGAACATCACAGCGGCAGAGGGGACTGGGAGGGTTAACCCATTAGTGCTAGTAAAGCACTTTTAAGATCCTTAGATGGACATGCTTATAGAAAAGCAGAGTATTTACTACTAAGTCTAGCTAATTTTTTTTAATAACTCATATCCCCCAATCCGTTTTGTTTAAGTTGACGTACTCTTCCAGTTTTAGCAAGAGGCTTTGTATAATAGGGGCACAGCGGGCTAGTCATCCCATCAGCACATCCGAAGAGATCTTCGCCTGTGCCTCACTGCTGACAACTCTTTTACAAGGGATTTATTGTGTTATGTCGACTCTCATTTCTTTCTGCACTGGTCTTCCTTTTAAAGGGGGCATCATCAAGTTAAGTCAAACACTGGAAAGAAAAGCCTTACCTCTGCTAATGACACCTAAGATATGAAAATGTACATTAAAAAAAACCCTGTATTTTTAACTATTTATGCTGTTTTGTTTACTATTTTGCATGTCCATCAGCTCAGAATATGAAACTGGACTGGTCAGTTTCAATTTTGTTTACATTCACTTTTGCTTCCTGTTTTGCAAACCCTATCACACACACCTAGATATAGAGATATATACGTTGTTTTACTGAAAATATTAATTCTCTTTGTATTAGATTTTACCAAAATCTTTTTTGTTTTTTGGGGTTTTTTTTTTCAAACAAAACCTAAATATTGGATGTAAACTATTCAGCAGAGTCCCCTTATTTGTTTTTTGGGTGGGGAGGGGCGAGCCATGACTGAGGGCCAGATTGGGTGATGTTATTCACTTGGGTAATACTTACACAAGTAGTCTTATGAAGTCAGAATCTGGCCCTGAATTTATTACTTTCAGCTAGATAAAATAAGAAGAATGCTTCCCATAAATATGTCTCCTCTGTATATGTTTGTGTTTTCAAGAGTAGTCGTAAGTCTTTGGCCCACTGGAAGGCATTCTTCAGCTGTCTACAGATGCAGTATTAATGCTCTGTACTATCACAGCACAGGAGTTGTGTCTAGACACATTAAAACCCTTTGCTTCCCAAAAGTTTTAGTGGAAGAGCTGTAGTGCACATTCTAGAGTTTGCATTCAAAACAATTTCAGAATCAGCAAGCCGGATTCAGAAGAGGCTCGCAAAACATGGTTTTGTGTTGGCACTTGTACAAGTATTAGCCTTGTGTAAATGCCAACACAATACCATGTTTTGCTCACCTGTGGAGGTTACAGGGCACAATCACAGAAGAGCACACTATCTAGAAATCAAAGTATGGGAATCCTAAATCCTCAGTTTCTATTAGCTACTACAGTCACCTGAAACCACATATCAGATATTGAGGATGAGGTAGAGTGGTTGTTTGGAGAGAATTAAGCTTTGGGGGGGGTGGGGAGGTATTTGTGTGCCTAAGCCCAGACCTCTCTGTCTCCCAGTGCTGCAGTGAGACACTGACCCTGGAAAGGTTGGACATCATTAGAGTTGGATCCAAACTAAAACCTTGATCTGAACACCCTGAACTTTGGAAAAATTTGGATCTGGATCTAAACTTTGCTGTTCGGGCCCATCCCTTGGCGTGATGGGACACAGACATCATTTCTCCCTTCTCTGTTCCTTGTCTATTCCTTCTCCCTGTTCTTTTCTTATCCCTCCTTCATTTCCAGCCTGGTGTACAGGAACTAGGCCCTCATTTACCCATCCGCGAGTGCTATTAGCAAATTACTCCAGTGACCGGAGATGGGACACTAGATGGGGAGGACTCTGAATTACTACCGAGAATTCTTTCCCAGGTGTCTGGCTGGTGGGTCTTGCCCACATGCTCAGGGTCTAACTGATCACCAGATTTGGAGTAAAGAAGGAATTTTCCCCTGGGTCAGATTGGTAGAGACTTTGGGGCGGGGTTCGTGCCCCATGCTGCAGAGGGAGGCAGGTCACTTACTGGTTTGATCTAGTGTCAGTGGTGGATTCTCTGTCACTCGAAGTCTGTAAACCAAGATTTGAGGACTTCAGTAACTCAGCCAGAGGTTATGGGTCTATTACAGGAGTGGGTGGGTGAGGTCCTGTGGCCTGTGAGGTGCGGGAGAGCAGACTAGATGATTATGATGGTCACTTTTGGCCTTAAAGTCTATGAGTCTGTTTGTCTCCCACACTCTTTGAAATGCTCCTCTCCAGAGCTGCACAAATCTCTGGCTACCCTTAACCCCCACTGTAGAGAGAACATTTTCTTTATTGGCTGTTGTTTGTAGTTTAGCTCACATAGTCTGCACCTAAGCATAGTGACTATGGCCAAAAATTTGTAAGTGCCTCCTAATTATGGGTGCCTCATATTTGGGGGAGCCCAACGTGAGACAGGAGGCATCTCAGATAGGGTGACCCCAAATCAGAGGCCTTCAGAATGAATGGCCAGTTGAATCTTTTGGCTATAGTGTGTTATTCAGGATCTGTCATCACAGGCTTATAACTACAGGAACAGTGCACTTGGCTCAAGATTTTTAAAATAAAATACAGGACCCTTAAGTTAATTCCCGAAGCTCTGTTTAGGCACCTGCTTGATTTTCAAAATTGCTGAGCACCCAGAAGCTCCCATGCAGGCCCATAGTTCAGAGCCCAGTACTTGTCCATGCTTCTGAGCGCCTCCTCCACTGTGCAAAGCATCCTTAGTGCCCACTGGAGGCACTCAGCGCCCCTCAGGATCTGGCCCTAAGTCTATAACACAAGCTCCAAAGCACAGCTGCAATAGGCTGCCCTTCGTTATGCGGAGGGGGGGGACAAGAAATGTGCCCCATAAAGGGTTAATCTAGTAAAGTGGAAAAACAAAATATCTGGGATGAAATCCTGGGCTTATTGAAGTCAATGAGAGTTTTAGCATTGATTTCACTGAGGTTAGGATTTCACCCCCTAGACTCTTATGGTACAGCTTCACTACCGGCCGGATCAGTGGGTAGCAATCGATTTCTCAGGGATCGATATATCGCGTCTCATCTAGATGCGATATATCGATCCCCGAACGCACTCCTGTCGACTCCGGAACTCCACCAACGCAAACGGCAGTAGCGGAGTCGACATGGGGAGCCGTGGACGTCGATCCCGCGCCGTGAGGACGGTAAGTAATTCGATCTAAGGTACTTCGACTTCAGCTACGCTATTCACGTAGCTGAAGTTGCGTATCTTAGATCGATTCCCTCCCCCAGTGTAGACCTGCCATCAGTGACAAGATGTCTTGTTTCACTGTCCTAAGCAGAACAGGCTGTTGCATATTGGCCATAGCTTTCATCAGGCTTGAGTATTTCTTAAGTTTAGTTTCCTGGGAAAGTCCCAGATTTGTTCATTATTGTACAGTGTACTCTGCTGACCTGAATTCCCCCAGCAGTTTCTATTGGATGAACTGCAACATTCTTTTGCGTTTCCTGTTGTGTACCATTGACCAGCTGTCCTGTTCCACCCCTCCAGTGGGCAAAATGATCCCAGTTTATATATAGTTCATAACACACTTTGGGATCCTTTGGGATGAAAAGGCGATTCAGATTGGTAAGATGACACCATCAGTCATGTCAGTGGCAGTTTGCATAAGGATAGGACGACAACCTGGCAATTTTCTATTCCTGGCATATGAAATCGGAGGCTCAGAAGATATAATGTGAATTGGAGACTCAGATTAGAGCATGGCTTCTTCTTGTCCCCAAAGTAGGGCAATGAGATAACACCAAGAGACGTTATGGTGTCAATGGAAGTGCTCCATCTGGATCAGATGCAAACTGAACAGAAGTAACATTTCATCAATACAGAGTGTTCTTGCTATGCAAAAACCACAGCAGAAGGTCTGGAGCAGTTAGATCCCAGTGAAAGTGCCAGAGAGAGGAAGGATGGTGTTATGCTTAACGTACAGTCCCAGGAGTCAGGGGAGCTGGGTTTTATTGCTGGCCGGGTTGTAGAGTGGTGGTGTGACCTTGGGCAACACACTTGCCCCTCTGTTCCTCAGTTTCCTCACCTGTAAAACAGGGATAATTTTCATCACCCAGACACTGAGGGACAGGGAACACTTTAGGCTTTTGGGCTTCACACCCTTTCCAATCTGAGGTTCTGAGCTGCTGCTGCTCTGTCTCGCCAGCACATTGTAGACAGCTGGCTTGTAGCTTGCCTGCCTCTTGCACACCGTCTGATCCCTCTCTCTTGCTTTTGGCACACAGTGTTCTGTTATTTCTGCTTTGGGCTAGGGCCATTTCCTGCCTGACTCCGCAGTAGCACAAAACAAGGATGAATAACGATTCAGACTGTACGGAAACCGCAAGTTGTAACACACACCGCAACTTATTATTGTTGCCGCAAATTTGAGTGGCATTGTAACCCCGGGCGCCAGGTTGCAACACCTCTCTCTCAACTTAGGCATAGCTGCCACTCCATCATGGTGGAGGGGATTTGATGGACAGGGAGCAGGGTGGGCTCTGGGTGGTGAAAGAAATAAGACAGAGCTAGGAAGTTGGGGCGCAGATGCACAGTGAAGCTGGCACTGCATTGTTGTGTGCCCATTTTGCAGGCATTTAAGTTTGAATTTGCAGCTCATAATTGTCCCCCATGCACTGTGGATGATCAGGGGGGCTCAAGTAGACAGACCAAAGGAAACGATTTCTTCTTTTCCTTGAAAAATCTCATGATTTTTAGGCCACTCAGGATCTTTTGGATGCTGACTCAGGATTCTTGAACTGTTGATGCTGGTGATACTGCACTCTGCACTGGAATAGGTGCCATGCTGAGAGGTGAGGAATCACATGGGGAAATCCCTCTGGCCATGATTGTATTCAGAGAGCTCGAAAACTGTGTGGGGCCCTCAGGTCACATGTTGGCCGTGTCTGACAATAGATCTGAAGAAGCAACATTAAAATAATTCTTTGCACTTATAGAAGAAGTATTTCCATCCATAGGCCTCAGGGTCTTTTACAAACATGAATTAACACTTTCTGAGGCTGGGAAGCATTATTAGACCCTTTTGTACAAGGAGTAATCTAAGGTATACGGTGGTTAAGAGATTTCCCCGAGATTGCACAGCAAGTCATTGGCAGAGCCATGGATAGAATACAAGAGTCCTGATTTCACATCCTCTGCTCTAATCTCTCTAGTCTAGACCAAACACTGAGGGTAGGTCCATACTTACCCGCTGGGTCGACGCGGAGAGTTCGACTTCTCGGAGTTCGAACTATCGCGTCTAATCTAGACGCGATAGTTCGAACTCCGAACGCGCTCCCGTCGACTCCGGAACTCCACCACCGCGAACGGCGGTGGCGGAGTCGACGGGGGAGCCGTGGAGTTTGATCCCACGGCGTCTGGACAGGTAGGAAATTCGAACTAAGGTAGTTCGACTTCAGCTACGCTATTCGCATAGCTGAAGTCGCGTACCTTAGTTCGACCCCCCCCCGTAGTGTAGACCAGGCCTGAGAGAAGTAGTTACCTTGTGAACTCTAATTCCCAGAATGCATTGCATGCAGTAGCTACAGCCCATTATTTAATGATGTTGTTAACAGCAGTATTTTGTTATTTCAGATTTATGTTAAAACAGTGTCCAGAGGCCCAGTCAGGACGAGGGACCCATTCCACTAGGCACGGTACATATTGAAAACACAGTCCCGGCCCTAAAGAGCTTATAGGCTAAGACAAAAAGGGGAAAAGAAATACTGGCAACTGACTTGTGCTTAGTAGCAAGTTGGGCATGGTGTGGAGGGGTACATGAAATGAAGCAGTCCCAGTCAGCCCCTGGAATACACCTGGTTAGTCTACACTAGGAGCGCTACAGTGACGCAGCTGCACCCATGCCATAGACTGCTGTAGTGCTATCTGGTGAAGACGCTCTGTGCCGATGGGAGAGAGCTCTCCTGTTGGCATAATAAAACCACCTCTGTGAGCAGCGGTAGCTGTTGGCAGGAGAAGCTCTCCCGCCAACATAGTGCTGTTCACATCGGTGCTTAGGTCTGTGTACCTTACATCACTCGGGGGGTGGCTTATTCACACCCTTGAGCAACATAAATTATACTGACATAACCTGCAGTGTAACATTAAAGTCCTTGTAAACTCTGGGCTCTGTAGCAACTTCTCTGCAACAGCAGCTTCCTGGCACCCTCTAATGGGAAAAAAGAGTCACTGAACCCTCACTTCACAGATGGCTTTTCATGTCTGCATTTCTATTTTTAATCAACTATCACAGTAATAACTTCCAGGCGGATGAGGGATGCCCAGTGCCAACGCACGCCCAAAAGAATGTGCTGAACCAATGTCAAGGCCCCACTGGAGAACTGGAGGATGCCTGGCCAGACTTGCTCAACTCTGGAAATTAGCACATAAACAGATTGCTGCCTTGAGTTATTTAAATGGAAAAAAAACTAAATCAACTCTGCCTTTTGTGTCTTACTCATGAATTAAATACACATGCAAGGGACTAACTGTGTAATATTTGTCTTTAATGCAGCCCTTTTCTTTCCTTACTCTTTGCACAAATGAATACGACAGTATTCTCCGATAGTGGCCCAAACGCTGTACTTATGACCAATGTTTTCAAACAGAGGAGCTGAAAGCTACGCTCCTAAGCTCATATTTAGGCTCCTTAAAAAAGAAGGCTGGGTTTTTTTTTTCAAAAGTGCAAGGTACCAAGCAGCTCCTAATGAAATCATTGTTGAAAAACAGGTCACTTTTTTAGGACCCCAAATTTAGTCTGCTATTTAAAAAATCTCAGCCTTTTGTTGGTGATTCTGCTGTAGTTTGGGTTGTTTCTGTAGATACTGCAGTTTGTTTTAAGAAGAGATGCCACTTTTAATTATGAAATGCTGTGTGCAGCTGATTTAGCTCATTGCTTATAGGAAACTAATGCTATCAGCAAAGAAGTTCTGCAAGATATAGCTGTCTCACATTTGTTACCAAGGATTGGACAGGACATTCAGAGAGATACAGAAAATCTGGGATGGTGGCATATACAATAATCAAGTGATGACCGAACTGTCTAATATAATGTATTAGATGTATGATCTAATAAGTGATAGTAGACAGTCTCGTCATTGCTGCACTACAGCCAGAGCTAGCACAATAAGCACTTGGCATTGTAGAAAACACTGTCAAAGCAGAGAATGGCTAGGGTTATTCTAGTAGCTGACTGCAGTTCGGTGCTATCCTCCATTACATCTTGCTGTGCGTAACTCTGGTTTGGTACTGGGGAACATAAAAAGGTACTGAAGTATTTCAATGAGTCCTCTAAGGCATTTAACAATTCAATATTGTAATGAACTGGCTAGTGTGTGTGTGAACTACTTTTCTCTGATGGACCGAATTTTCGAACGTGTGTGTCATGGGTTCTCTATTGCCAACAGCAAAGGGAGATTCTCCTTCAGCTCAGGTGGTAGAATGATGTGCGTTTAGAGGAGTAGGTTCAGAGTCATAGCCTTCTGACCACCGTGAAGTTCCAAGGGGCTGCAAATACATTATTATGACAATCACAAAATTCTAGGTGCCCATGGATTTGCTGCATTATCCGGGAGTTTGCAGTCTGAATTGCAACGAATGGGATATTTCACTTGACAAAAAAATAAATAAATAAAAATGTCAATTTGGCAAATGTATTGTGTTGAAACTGGGAGTTCAATAACACCAACTTAATCCAGGAATTTGCAGGCAAATATTTGTCACACTCGTTCTGTCAGTGCAATTCAGCCTTGTTCTCCCTCAAGTCTCTCCTCAGAATCCACCCACCCCTTCCATAAGGTACAGCGGATGGCTGTACTGATCTCAAGGACCAAAAGAATTAAGGGTGGTTATAAACTTTCACTGTTGAACATTAAAACAGTGATACTTAGGTTTGGAATGTTTTTTACCGAGGGCCTGGTGTTTTGGCAAACACTCCAAAGCCTTCATTCTAAAGTTGAAAGGTTATTGATCAAACACAAGAAAGAACAAAAAATTAAAACAAGCCTTTATACTGAAATTGAGTGATGATACAAAACAAAGTTAATTAAAACTTATTAAAGCGTCTCTCATTTTGGAGGCAATATATCAGTGTCTTATTTTTATCAACCACCTTTCTTTGAATCGAAGGAAAGGGTCCGTTTTACTGGCATCGTCCTGATGCGTGGAGGCTATTCACTTCTATTTTTAACAAACAGGCACAAGGTGGTGGAGAGACAGGATAGAAAAGGTAGGGGAAATGTGGCTTTTGTTGAGGTTTTAGGAACACTGGGCGGCCGATGCTTTGGCAGCAGCTGTTTGCTGGCTGTTCAGAGCATTTGCCCATTTCTGTAATAGCTGCTGCTTGTACTCAGCCTTGCTCCCACCTTGTTACAGTCCTGCCCCTGCCTCCTTCTTGCCTTGGGCCCAGCCTTGCCCCTGACTTGCCTCACCCCAGGTAAACCTGGCTCTGATTCCTGACTCCAGGTCTGCCCCCTGATGCTGGCTGTGACTGTGGGCTACTATTGCTGGCTACTGCCTCCTGCTCCAACCACTAGGCCAGACCGCCCATGTCCTGGTTCCTGACGGCTCCCCTCCATCTCACCGTGCCTATATGTATCACCAGCCTGTTACATCTTCTCTTTTAGACTGAAAGCTCTTTGGAGCAAGGATTGTCAGGTCATATGTGTTTGTACAGTGCCAAGCACAACAAGGCCCAGCTTGGCCTGTCAGTGGCACCACAATATAAATATTCAATAGTAATTAGAAGAATCAACCCTGAGTCTCACTGTCCCCTTGAGCTTCTGTGCTTTGTTCCCCCTTTCATGATTTTGCTATTGGATGGTGTTAGTCACCCTGTGATGCCTGCTCCTTACCACGGACAGTCTGTTTCTTTTGTTGTCCCCATTCCATCCTGAGCGTGGCTTTTGCTCTGCTTTTGTTCTCAGGCCAGTGTTCCAGTTTCAAGCTGTGTCGAGATTGCTAGCCTCTTCCCGAGTCCAAAGGCAGCTACTGATCCAAAGCAAACACTGCGAGATAGGGATTTGGTGTGTCAGCCTCTTTCCCTCCCCTGCTCCACACACATTTGGCATCTCAGTTAGCATCCATTTCCCCCTCCCAGCCCACATGTCAAGATTAGCCAGCAGCTACCCCTGCTATTCCAGTCTCAGAGCAGAGAGTGACAACCATGCTGAAATCAATGTGCTAGAATGCATGAAGTGGTTTTGGGTTGCAGACCAGTGTCCCCTAGGGACTTGGTTGAGATCACCAATCTCATTTCACAGGAAACCTTAAGGTACAGTTGCACCCAGATCTCTGGAAGTGGAAGACGAATGCATTAATCCAGCATGTCCCTTTAAAACTCTCATTGGAAACCTTTTACTTTTAGAATCCCTGTTTCCATAGCAACAACAGACCCAGCACACGCTGCAGAGTTTGGGGTCTATAAATACATTCTAGATCTATAGTTGTGATATTAGCTATGACGACTACAAAATTGCATGTGGTAATGAAGTAAAAAGATCAGTACTCAACGGAAACAAATTAGATGAGGTTCACAACTTGGTTCAGATTGTGGCCTGAAAAAAGAACAACTGAAAAATAATGCACAATACCTAAGAAGATCCTGTGTCTTAATTAGGATAATTTTATATTGATTTTAATTATAATGTTTGGAAATTATGGATGGCAGTCTAAATCTCTCCCTCTCTGTCTCTGTGTATTTTAACTAGTTATTTATTTAGGAAGTTTTAACAGGTTTACAGATTCCTGGCCATGCAAATATCAGACAAAATAATCATTACAACAATGAGCTTTTGTTTAGATATACATTATACAGTCTTATAGTCATTAGATCTCTCTATTTAACAGGGTGTTACTGTATTACACAATGAGCGGCTTTACACTATCCGTGACAAGTTTCTGGCTATTTTATTAATTTGAGTGAAATCTCTGATTAGGCTGTGTGTATTTTAAACACGTTACTCTGTGGTTGTTTATGTAAATAAGTTTTCTTTTTTTAAAATAGCCATTTTTGTGGAACCCACTTAAAAACACTGTGTGAACGCTTGCTGTTTGTGGAAAAGCAGCTAGCTAGCTAACACGGAGCTAGATTTCCTATTGCTCCATTAGTGGTCCCACTGGGTCTGATTCAGCAGTACAGTATCTCTCTCCCTTAAGTGCATTCTAACTTTAAGTGAATTTAAGTTCCAAATGCTTTTCTGAATTGGGATCACAGCCTTCAATGAGCCCACTTGTGTAGGAAGATACTATTCAGTGTGTCAGGATCAGGGCTGCCCGGGGGGGGGAGTGGGGCAAGTTGCCCCAGGCCCTGGGCCCCCAGGGGCCCCCACAAGAATACAGTATTCTATAGTATTGCTACTTTTTTTTATGGAAGGGGCCCCCAAAATTGCTTTGCCCCAGGCCCCCTGAATCCCCTGGGCAGCCCTGGTCAGGATACCAAAATGTGGCCCATGGTATCTAGAGATGTGTTGATGTTGCCCATGACACCAGAACACAAAGAAAGATGCAATCTAAACAAGGCAGATTAATATTAACTGCATTAGAAACAAAGGGGAAATAAATGACTGCCATATTGGAAAAGATCAGATTTGGCAGGAAAGAAAGAAATGTTATTTTCAAGGTTCTGACAGATTTGTATACAGTGGTCAGAGAGGAAAGAAAGAAAATAAACTGAAACACATATCAACAAGTTATTTGCAGTTTCCACCTTTAAAAAGAGAAGCTCCATGTTATTCAAAATACACTTTTTCATGCAATCAGTTTTCTTTTGTTTGTTTTTTAATGATGGTCTTAGAAGGAAAATAAATTCCTTCCTGTGGCCCCTTTGTGGGCCTGATCCTCGTGGCTAGAGGGTCCATGTTACAAAAGCAGCATCATGGTTGTTGATACTAATTATTGGCAGTCTGCACAGAGGAGTCCAGGAATGAATGGGCCATGGGCGATTAATTCATTCCATAGCAGTGTTCCTCCTGGTCAGGATTGAGGCTACAGCTCCCACTGGATCTTTTTGTCAAGATAGATGGCCCCCACTGTCCACACACATCTGCCAGGGCTTGGCCCACTCATACAGGAAGCTTTCTGAGACACGCTGATAAAATAGTTGATTGCTGGGGAAGAAGTCAGCACTGAATAATAGTGAGCCAGTAAGTTCTATGGTGTGTGAAGTGTTATCTGTGTCAGTAAGTGGTTTCTGGAATACTTGACCCTGAACCTGTAGAACAGAGGCAGTAGACCATTAGCCAAGATGGCTAAGCCTCTGACTGCCAGATGCTGAGACTGGATGACAGGGTATGCATCATACGATAACTGCCCTGTTGTGTTCATTCCCTCTGAAGCATCTGGCATTGGCCACTGTCAGAAGACAAGCTACTGGGCTAGATGGACCACTGGTCTGACCCAGTATGGCCATTCTTATGTTCTTACAAGGCAGGCTAATTTAAGAGTAACAAACGCACTACCGAATGGTAGTGGAAAAACTACTTACATTACTGGAGCTATTCTATCAGTACTTACCATCTACACTGGCACTGGATCAGTGGAGACAGGCATGGTGAAGGATGACCCAGTGCAAGGGTGGGCAAACTATGGGCCAGGGGCCACATCCGGTCCTTCAGATGTTTTAATCTGGCCTGCGAGTTCCTGATGGGGAGCGGTATCCAGGGCTTGTCCTGCTCCGCACGTGCTGTGGCTCCACATGGCTCCCAGAAACAGCGGTATGTCCCCTCTCCAGCTCCTATGCGTAGGGGCAGCCAGGGGGCTCTGCACACTGCCCTGCTTCAAGCGCCGCCCCTGCAGCTCCCATTGGCCAGGAACCATGAGCATTCATGGCCCGCCATACAATTTCCATACCCAGATGTGGCCCTCGGGCCAAAAAGTTTGCCCACCCCTGACCTAGTGTTTAGCCTTGCTTGAACCAAGACTGCTCCAAACAGTGTGTGTACACCCTTGTGAGCAATTTGGTGTGCTGAAATTCCCTAGTGTGGAGAAGAGCTAGGAGGGCAACATGTGGAAGCTTGTTCTGCTGCTTTCTGTGTTCTGCTGTCCCATCTCCTCTGAGTAAACAGACGACCTCACTCTTTAGAAAAGTCAATCCAGCACCTTTTACCAACACTGAATTACCATGAAATGCAATGCTATTCTGAGACGTGATCTGTATATTAAACATTATGAAGTTCCACGTTTATTGTGTCTCATTGACGTTAGATCAATTGTGCTCATATCAGAAGAGATGATTTATCTAGTTGCCATCACCACAGACTCAACTCGAGATCTGAGAATCAAGCTAGGTGCTTTCTGGCTCAAACATGTGTGACGAATTTGGAGCATTTTGGTAATATTTTTATTATTCCAAAGCACATCTTAGTTTCCTTTTGTGTTTTGTACTGCTATGCACTGAGAGTAAAGAGCAGGAGACGTGAGGTGTTTTGTCATGTAGCTGTCGATTCCTTTGCGAACTCTGTCAGGAAAAATGTTTGATGTTTGCGCTGCAATAATTGCAATGTTTGGTTAGAAGGTGTAAATCATATGGGTTTGTTTGGTTCCAGATTGGATGGTTAATGTAACTAAGTAATGCAGCAGAAATTTCAAGTGTTGCAATGAAAAAGAAAACTTTTCATTCATCTTTGGCAAATATTTGAGCATAGAATTCACTCTCCTTGAGCATTTAAACTAATCAAGCATGTTTATTAAAATATCAGCAGAAAGTACAGACAGTAGGGATGTGAACACAGTCAAAGCAAGCTCATTTAAATATTCAAATAAACATTTGCAGAAGCACTTGTTTCCGGTGCTAGTAATTCTTTAGTTCTAGTGGAAGGTAAATGAATCTAGAGTGGTGAGGTATTTGTGTAAGTTAATGTGGGGATCTGGACTCAGTACCTGAATAAAGACTCTAGTACCTCTGCGTAGGTGCACGCGCGCACACACACACACACAAAAAACTATTACAGCTGTTAGCTAACCAGACACATGAGGCATAGAATTTGCAACTTTTGGCTCCAAAAATACCTGGCATCTCTACTCAGAGAACAGCTGCACTAGCTCAACAAGAGGAGAGAGGTGCTACGAACACTTACAAAACAACCACATATTGTATAGTGTCACCTAAAATATTTCCCAGAGTTAGATTGATAAAGGGGCGCTGAAGTAGAGAGGAATTCAGAGCTGAAACCATAAGAAAATTTGCGGCACACTGGATGGGACAATGAGATAGAGGAATACTTTTTCCGGCAGCAGTAACTGCAGAGGAGAAGGTTGACACTGTGTTAAAGGACAGAGGCCAGAGCAGGGTATAGATGAGGTTCATAGGTAGGCTGGAGCAAGACCATGAATGTTATGGAGGATCCTGAGAAAAGTGTATTGGGAAAGGGAGCTCGTGGAAGTGTTTGAAGTTGGTGTTGATGTGGCTGTTTCTTTACAATAAGGCAAGCTGCAAGCGACGTTCTGAGCAGGACAAAGAGAAAGGAAGAGTATAGTCAAGGCGAGAAGCAATAGGTGATTTCAGCAGAAGCGGGGCAGGGTTGTGGAAGTGGGGATGAGGAGCTTTATTGACATAGGAAATCTGGGAGGGGGAGAGTTTAGGGTTAACACTCTGAATCAAGGAGGGAGATGGATGAGATGGAGCTGTGTGTTGAGGCTGCTTTTGCCAATGAGAAGCACTTCTGTGCATGACACATTTACCTAAAGAAAATTAAGAGGAATCCAGAAGTTTAAAGACATGAGCAGGTCTGACATTGTCCATCCACTGGAGGGCAGTAGCACACATGCACTCAAACCCCAACATATTACACGGTACTGTTAATTAGCCTTTTTCAGCTTCAGTCTGATATTTTATATTGCAAAACTGCACATGCTGTGACGGCTCCTTCTGCCACATCAACTCTGGCTCAAATGGAGTTTTTTAAATCTTAAAGGGACATTGTCACAACTTGAGGCCCAATATTTGGCCTAACTTTTTTTGCAAAGTCCTTTAATTTTTTTGCATGTGTTTCAAAGCTGTTTTTTTTTTAAAGCATCTGAGCATCCATGAGCAGTCCTACAATAAATAACCAGTGTATGTATGAATAATGAGGAGAACATAGTATAACATTAATCTCTTCTCTACAGCCATTTTAACAGCTTAGATCATACAGTGATGCCTATTTTAATTATTACTAAACATACCTGAATAGAATACAAAGGGGAATTTGTGTGAGGGGAAAATGCTAGGATCAAAGGGTTTCATAGCAGTCAGGATTGGGCAGTTGGGAATAGCTGCTGGAACTGGGTAGCTGGGAATCAGGGCAGGTTGGAATTGGGAGCCTGGGGTAATGCAGTGTTAGCTGGTCAATTGGCATAGCCTGATTTACAGCTTACGTGCCCCTAGGCACAGCATCATCAGGGCCCCCCTGCCTACAGCTGACCTTTGTGTTGCATACAGTTTTAAAGAGGTAAGGTGCCCCTAGAGCATGTGCCTACTGTGCCTAATTGGAAATCCAGTCTTGCCAATTGGGAGTGGTATTTGGAATTGGGTGACCAGAACTGGGCATCAGGAGAGAGATGAAATCAAGGTGAGCACAGCATCTACAGCAAAACTCATGAGGTGGAGTAATCAGTGAGGGAAACTTGGTGGGAAGCAGGGCAAAGCAGATGAGAAGAACAGTGTCGGTGACATAAGCCTGTGTTGAAGGGAGGAAAAGCAATAGCTCTAAAGGAGCCAGCCAATCCAGGAAGAAAGTGAGGCCACACAAAGTAAAACAGATCCCCCAAAAGTATGTATTGTCTCACACTGTGCTGAGCATGTGAAAGGTTTGAACTACTGTCTGGCTTTCTTTCATTATTAATATATGTCTAATATGTTCATGCTTCCGTTAGATGATATTCCATCAGATGAACGGGAATTAGTTTCAAGGGGGTAGTGCCAGGGTATTAATGTGTGGTCACAGCTAGCCTATATCAAGACAGTGACAATTTTGTCTATGCTTTGCAAGTTATTTTGCTCTGAGGCAGAGAATTTGCATGCTAAATTCCAGGCAGAAATAATGAGGCTTAAACCACATTTAGTGGTCCAAAGATTCCAGACTTTTGGTCCAGGATACGTACCAGCACATTGTACCATCTGATGATGGCTGTGGAATAGCCTAACAAGGGAAGTGTACAAAACCTCATGGATAGACTGGACAAAACTCTAAAAATTTACAGTAGGGAACAGTCCTGCATTGATAGGATGCTGGGACTGGATGATCTACAAGGTCTCTTTACCACTAAGTTCTATGACAAAGATACTACTCTAAGGCCTGGTCTACACTGGGGGAGGGAATCAATCTAAGTTACGTGACTGAAGTTGACGTACTTAGAGTGACTTACTGTGGTGTCTTCACTACGGTGAGTCGACTGCTGCCGCTCCCCCCTCAACTCCGCCTGCACCTCTTGCGGCAGTGGAGTACAGGAGTCAATGGGAGAGCGCTCGGGGATCAATTTATCACATCTAGATTAGACATGATAAATCAACCCCTGCTGGATCGATCACTGCCCGCCAATCTGGTGGGTAGTGTAGACATACCCTAATTTAAACTATTATTGGCTCTTACATCTAATTGGATCCACAGATACTGGTACTGGGTCTCCAAGTGAAACATCTTCTTTTTTAGGCTGGTCTTTTGAAAGGAACCTAAAGGAGTTAAATGCCTAAATGCCACTGAAATTCAATGTGAATTCAGCACCTAACTCCCCACTTCCCCCAGACACCTTTGAAAATACCAGCCTTAATGCCAATGACAGTAGCCCAAATTCATCCACGGAAGAAGTTATTCCATTAGGTTAATCTATGTTTATGGAAGCCATGAGTTTCCTAACATATTATAAGAAAAAGGAGTCTTTGGGTTGACCAGATGGTTTAATAGGATCTAGGAGGAGGTAGTACAGAAATCAGACTGGAAGCTTTATAAGATAGGGATTGTCACACTGTCTGGAGTGGATCATGATGATGGGTTCCAACCTCAGGGCAGACTGTCAAGAAACAGGGCATGAACCCCAAACTGGTTGTGTTCTCTATACTTAGATTTCACCAGCCAAGTAATAAGTGTGAACTCCTCAAGCAGCAGAACAGCCTTAACAGGGAGCCACAGACCATCCCCTTGGGTACTCTAACTTGCCACCCAGGCAAGCCTGCCTTTGTGATAGATGGTCCCTTACACCAAAAATCACAATATTCAGATTACTCCAGTCCCAAAGGACCAGTCACTTACCCCAGTCAACTATACCTCAGATCTCAATCCAAAGACAATGTTTGTAGCCAAGTCTATAATAAACTATCTAAAGATTTATTAACTAAAAAGAAATTAGAGTTATTCACAAGGTTAAAGCAGGTAAACATACATGTGCACAAATGAGATACAGCCTTAGATTTGAAAAGATGAGAGTAGCTGCTATAATATGCCAGCTCTGTATGTCCTTTCTGGCTAACCCAAGCATAGGTGCTGACCCCGTGAGTGCTCCACGGCTGAAGAACTCACAGAAAAAAATTAGCGGGTTCTTAGCACCTACCAGCAGCCTAGCTCCTCCCACCCCCAGCACCTCCCATCCACCAGTGGGCCTGCTGATCAACTCCTCCCCCACAGTGCCTCCTGCACGCTGCAGAACAGCTCTGTGGCTGGAGAAGGTGCTGAGGGGGAGGGTGAGGGGGAAGAGTGGGGATGGGGTGTGCTCAGGGGTGGGAAGAGACAGAGCTGGGAGTGGCGGCTTTGGGGAAGGGGTGGAGGTGGGGCCTGGGGCAGAATGGGGGCCTGGGGCAGAGGTGGGGGTTGAGCACCCCCCCGGATAAAGAGGAAGTTGGCACCTATGAACCCAAGCTAAACAGCTGGGGACCCCCTACTTATGCTTAGGGATCTTCACCCCTCAGAGTTCAAGCAGGATAGGGATAACAATTTCTACTTAACGGGCATTTTTATTCCCTTCCCCCAGTGCACATTCCCTTTTCAGGGATGTGGGACTAGCAATCAACAAAGTCCACAATGACTTGTCTGAGGTCTGTAGACCTCCTTCTGCAAGGGAGGAGATAAATAACACCGTTTGCGGTAAACCAGCATTTCACACTTGGTAATGCTTCTCCCCTGACTGCAAGGGGGGGGAGTTTGCAGTCTTAGCAAACATTTTTATAGGTACAGCGCACACATGTAGACATGACCTTATAACACAGGATACAGATATTATAAGTAGGATTAATACATGCAGCATCCTACAAGCATCCCATAAAGTCTAAACACATTCTTATAACTCTAATATCTATTTTAACAATACTAACACACAGGTGAGCATAGCTGGAAACCAGTTTGCCATTTGTCAGTGCAGAGTGAGGACTAGGGCCTTGGCAGGAACTGGTAACGGGTCATAGGGACCATGTTTTCATATGTTTATACAGCACCAAGCACCCTGGGGCTCCAATCCTGTTTGTGAGCTCTGGGTGCTATTTTAATATAAATATAGTAATAGATTATGAGTATGTGGACAACAAAATGAGAGTGAACTATCTTTTAGTTTAGCTACTGTTTATTGACTATTCCGATAAAGCCATCCAAGCTGTGCGTTCCAAACATGCACACTCATCATCCAGATAATTAACATTGGGCAAGAGAGAGAATGCAGGAAATAGGACAGTCTGGAAAAATATAGTTTTGGAGTCTAGAGAACTCAGCTTTCACAAAGAAACCCCCTCCCCCCAATACATACACACACCATTTGCTCCTCTGAGTGACCTTTAGCTGCCGCCTGTTCTCTTGTGCAAGTTGTAATATGAGCTGTTATAACTATGATTTATACCTCTTCGTGTGGTTCTTTGCATTTTTCCGTAGGCCAGCCATGGATTCCTGGTACCATGTCTCTGCTGCGACAGAATTCCTTTTGGTTTTTTAGGGCCTCATCCAAAGCCCTAAAGTCAAAGAAGACTCTCATTGACTTTAGATCAGGCCCGAGGCTTTTCTCCATCACCTATTAGGTGCTTAAAAGGTTTAAGTGTGTCAGTCAAAGGGCAAGTACTCATCTCCTTGTTCTAGGGGTTGGGAACGCTTCCTAGGGGAAGACAGCATTTCATCTCTTTTCTACTGAGCTCCTCTCCCAATGGCTAGCAGTTGGAAAGACATCAGAAGGAAATGCATATTGCCTTCCTCAACTTGTGGCTCACTGAAATGGACAGAAGGGGAGACTATGGGAGTCACAAATATCCTTTCAAAGGTGTGGGGGGGGGGAACGTTAGAATTATAAAGTGACACAGTCCCATCACCATAAAAGTGATGCCATGTGACTGTATTATACATAACACTATGTATTCTTAATACTCTTCCTCTGGCTGCCTACCTTTGTATTTTGATGAGACTATTTCAATAAATGCAGCTGATAAAAAAATCTTCTAAATGGATTTTTTTTAAAATGACAAATTACCAGTGCTGCTACAAACTACTGCGCAGCAATTAATCTTAGCACTGTGTATAATTAAATTACCAATAAACCATTACCTAAAGGAATAAGTCTGTTTAATTCTTACTGCGTCAGTATGTGACAGTACACAAACACATGTAAGAGGAAGGGGCTTTTGTGTGATTCCATGCACACATACCACGGAACTCACATGTGATGAACTCAAGATATAACAAGCTGTTTATAGTGAGGAACAATTGTTATCCTTGTTTAGTATTTGTGAAGTGCTAATACTGTGCTTATCTTCAGAACTAAGTAAGTTCATGGAGGATAGGTCCAATCAATGGCTATTAGTTGAGATGGTTAGGGATGCAACCCCATGCTCTTGAGTGTCCCTAGCCTCTGATTGCCAGAAGTTGGGAGTGCATGACTGGGGATGGATCACTCCATGATTGCCTGTTCTGTTCCTTCCCTTGGAAGAACCTGGCATTGGCCATTGTCAGAAGACAGAATAATGAGCTAGATGGACCACTGGTGTGACCCAGTATGGCAGTTCTTATATTCTTACTCTTCCATTAAGAGACAAATAAAGACATGGTCCCTGATCCAAGGAGATCATAATCTATAAGGGCAAGAAGTTTTAAAAAAAGAACAAAAAAGTGCATCAGCACCCCTATCATTGCCTAATTGATCACATCACAAAACACACAATTAAGCCACATGGAAAAGCGTTATCAAAGTATCATCTGTCTCTCTTGGCTGCTGGATGTTGTTCATAAAACCCATAGGTAAATCCAGCACTGAAATCTCAAATTGTTTCAAAATCTGTAACATACACATTTAAGTCACAGGGAACTGCAGTTCAGAGTGAAGTTGTTTGTGGAGGGAAGGGGGGATAAATTAGCACTATAGGAGGGCTTCACTGTCAGTTATGTTTTCATTCACACTACATGTAAAGACACGGCAGGCTCCAATGCCAAAATGTCCTTGACCATGGAGAGCTGGCTGATCTGATAGAGATGTTGTCAAGGTTAACATTAGTGGCAATAGCTTTATTTCACTTACGAGCTCATATCATGCTATCTTTCTGATCTCACCTGTTCCATATATGCTTGGAACTTTGTATATTTCTCCGTACCTTGCTCTCTAAAACAAATTAAGCATGCCAGCAACCACAAAGAAATAGTGCCCCCTAACCATACCATCCAACTCCTTCGCAGAACCACAATATTTCCCACCCTGCTGGATGGCCCCTTTGTGAGAAATAAGAGGAGATAAGACACTTTAGAAACCCAGGGAATGACTTCCCAATCCATATGACGCAGAAAATATTGAAACTGAAAGATACCATCTACTCCAATGTTCAGGAGAGGAGGAAATGTCAGAAAGAGGCTTTTTCAAATTATCTGACAATAAGAGAAGTCTCCCTTCAAACAGCGAAGAAAGAAAAGGAGGCATCGTGTTGGGAGATGATGTACAGCAGGAGTTACAGCAGGGCCATCTGACACTAGATTAAAAAGACAACACTAATATCGAACAGCTCCATGCCATGAAAATCCACTCCTGCAGCACCCCCTATCCTGAGCAGATGCTGGATTGTACGGGATTTGACTTGGACGCAGCAGAAGCCCTGTTTGATTAGAATTTATTGAAGGGGAACGGCCACATGTGAGAAGCCACCGGCTCCCAGCTCCCCAGCCGGCCTGCGGAGCGGGGCAGCCAGGGCTCCCTTGTCTCGCTGCCTCCCCCCCAGGCGAGAGGCTTCTGCTGTGCAGCGCCAGCCCAGAGTCAGACCCCTCTGCAGCGGGGCAGCCTCTTGCCCGAGGGAGGGAGGCAGCCAGACAGGGCTGCTTTCCGCAAGCCCAAATGCCTCCCCCCGGAGCCAGCCTGGCCCCATCCCCCAGTCCCAGCAGCCCCCGCTGAGCCAACCTGGCCCCGCACCGCTCCCAGGCTGCACACGTGCGGGGAGTCAAAAAGCAGCCACACGCTGTCCCCTCCTACTTCGCCCCGCCCCTGTCGCTCTTGGCCAGTCATCCAGCGGTGGGCGGGACTAAGACGCATGATTGACAGCCCGGCCTTCCGAGGGAGCGGCCCCCGCACTCGGGAGGTTGGGAGCCGGGAGGGAGGAGCCAATCGTAGCTAGGCCGACTCGGCCAGTCAATGGGCGGAGGTGGGGAAAGAGGGCGGGGCATCGCGTAGGGTTGGGCCGCGAGTGAGTGGGGAGGGGGAGTGAGTTCCGGCCTCCTCCCTCCCGATCGGAGATTGGGATTCCTCCGCCGGCTATTCACTTTCACACACAGTGCTGTGTGCCTCCGCTCCGCTTGCTGCCGCCGGCGGGGATTATTTGTCGCGGTGGTGGCGGCTCGGGCGCTCCGGTGGCGGTTGAAGCCCGCGGGGGCGGCCGGGCTCGGGCGGCGCTCGTCAGCCGCGGAGAGCCAGCGGGAGGCGAGCCGGCGCGGGGCCCAGCCGGAGGAACAGGCTCGCGGAGGGGGCGCGGGGCCCCTCGGAGGCCGGCGGAGGATGGAGCGAGCGGGGCTGAAGCGGAGGGAAGGAGCCGCCCCGTGAGGGGAGCGGCCCAGAGGCCTGGTTCTGCCGAGCCGCCAGGGGCAGGGACGCGGCGCTGCCCGCCGCCCGCTGATACCCGGGGGCCTGGACCGGCATCCCCGGCCTGCCCCCCGCATCTGCCCGGCCCCTCGGGCCTGCTCCCCCGCCCGGCCGCGGGGAGCGAGAGGGCAGCGAGCCCCGCTTGCGCGGCCCGCGGAGCCCGGCCTCACCCCGACTGCCTTCGCCCCGCGGCCGGCTCATCGCCCTGGGGTCCCGCGTCGCCCCGGGCCCCTGCGTGTCCCGTCACCTACCCGCGGGCCCCTGCGTGTCCCGTCACCCTCCCCCCCCATCACTAACCCGCTCCCGGGCCCCTGCGTGTCCCGTCACCCTCCCCCCCCATCACTAACCCGCTCCCGGGCCCCTGCGTGTCCCGTCACCCTCCCCCCCCCATCACTAACCCGCTCCCGGGCCCCGGCGTGTCCCGTCACCCTCCCCCCCCCCCATCACTAACCCGCTCCCGGGCCCCTGCGTGTCCCGTCACCCCGCCCCCCCCCATCACTAACCCGCTCCCGGGCCCCTGCGTGTCCCGTCACCCTCCCCCCCCCATCACTAACCCGCTCCCGGGCCCCTGAGTGTCCCGTCACCCTCCCCCCCCCATCACTAACCCGCTCCCGGGCCCCTGTGTGTCCCGTCACCCTCCCCCCCCCATCACTAACCCGCTCCCGGGCCCCTGTGTGTCCCGTCACCCTCCCCCCCCCATCACTAACCCGCTCCCGGGCCCCTGCGTGTCCTGTCACCCTCCCCCCCCCATCACTAACCCGCTCCCGGGCCCCTGAGTGTCCCGTCACCCTCCCCCCCCCATCACTAACCCGCTCCCGGGCCCCTGCGTGTCCCGTCACCCTCCCCCCCCCATCACTAACCCGCTCCCGGGCCCCTGCGTGTCCCTTCACCCCTCCCCAGACCCCTGAGTGTCCCATCACTAGGCCCCCCCCGGCCCCTTCGTGTCCTTTCACACACACACCCCGGGCCCCTGCGTGTCCCGTCATCCCCGCCCCCATCACTAGCCCCCTCCCGGGCCCCTTGCGTGTCCTGTCATCCCCGCCCCCATCACTAGCCCCCTCCCGGGCCCATCACTAACCCCCTCCCGGGCCCATCACTAACCCCCTCCCGGGCCCCTGCGTGTCCTGTCACCCTGCCCCCATCACTAACCCCCTCCTGGGCCCCTGTGTGTCCCATCACCCCCTCGTCATCACTAGCCCCCTCCTGGGCCCATCACTAACCCCCACCCGGGCCCCTGCATGTCCCATCACCCCGCCCCCATCACTAACCCCCTCCTGGGTCCCTGCGTGTCCTGTCACCCCCCCACACACACATATCGCTAACCCCTTTCTGGTCCCCTGCGTGTCCCGTCACCCTCCATCACTAATCCCCAGGTGCTTTCGTGTCCTCACATCCCCATCAGTAACCCCTCCCAGCGGTCCCTGCGTGTCCTCTCATCGCCCCCATCGGAAACTTCTCCTTGGTGTCCTCCCCCCATCCCAGAGTCCTTGCGTGTCTCCTCATCCCTACCATTGGAAGTCCTCGCCCCTGGGATCCTTGTGTGTCCCTACAGCAGTAACCCCCCTAGGGTCCTTATATCTCACCTCTAATGCGAGCTCCCTGATTTTCACTATTTGGGACCCAGTGTGTGTTGTCTTAGGCTGCCCCCTTCTTGTATTTGGGCACTTATCTCTCAGGGTCCCATTCCCCCACTTTTGTTTGGGCACTTTCCTTCACTCCCCAGTGTGTACTTCCCCTGTCCCTGGGGGTACCAGCACTGGTGGTGGTGGTGGTGGTAGCTGCAGTAGCAACATGGTAGAGAAGCGGTGCCCACGGCTGCAGAGGGACAGTGTGTACCGCTGGTTCTCAGAACTGCCCTCCCCGCAGCGGGTGGAATTTCTCTGTGGCCTCCTGGACTTGTGCATCCCACTTGAACTGCGCTTTCTAGGTGCCTGCTTAGAGGACTTGGCCCGCAAGGACTATCATTCCCTACGTGACTCTGAAATCAAGGCCAACAACCCTGCTGACTTGGGTAGCCTCACTAACTTGACAGACGAGGTGGTACGTAGCAAACTGCTGGTCTCCCTTGCCTTGTTGGGGTCTGCACACCGAGAGGCAGCTGGAGTCCTCTTCCGCACACTTACCCACATTGATTCTGTCATCAACAACTATGGGCTGCAGCTCAACGAGGGCCGCACTGGGGATGAATTTCTCTTGCTCTTCACTATGGCGTCCAACCACCCTGCCTTCAGCTTCCACCAGAAGCAGGTACTGAGGCAAGAGCTTACCCAGATCCAAAACATCATGGCCAGCACCAGCAAGAATCCGAGCATCCCCGCTCTTAGCACCATGGCAACCTACCCTGGCTGCCATAAGGTGGGTATTGCAGCCTCGTACTCTTCCTTTCAGGGCTTGGGTAATATCTCAAACTGTTTTCTTGAAGGCATAACAACAACAACATAACCACATATTTTCTCCTTCCTACCCGTCAAACATTCTAGTGATAAGTGCCAACCTAAGGGAAAAGCAAAAATCAATTGTCTAGTAGATGGGATGGTCAGGGATTCATCTAGGATCCTTGGGATTTCTGTCATATAATCAGAAGGGAGACCTTCATCAGTGAGTCACAAGTAGATCAACAGAAATGGGCTTGAGCTGACTGGACTGCCTCACTTCATGGGTAGCAGATCAAAGACTAGCGAGGGAGAAAGACATGGAAAATCTAGCTGGAAATGGGAGTAAGCATCTGTCTTCAAGGAGTATGGACTGGAGGGGGTAGGGAAGTAGGTTTGTTAGAAGTGTCTGGCTGGTGGCAGTAAAATTTTGATGAGTCTAGGTCCCATTTAACCATAACTCTGAACAAAATTGTACTGGAGTTGTACTTAAAGTGGCTGCTTAACCGACGGATAAAACTCTTATTGAATTTAGTGGGAGTTGGATCTTTGCCTGAGATGGGAAGGTACGTGTTGTGGAGGTGTCTCGTAACATAAGTTTCCTTCTAGTTGTACATTCCTTTGGATACTGCTGCCTTAAATTTGAAAGTTTGCATTTTTTTGTTTTTTTTAATACTCAGCTGTGGACATCTGGGTGATTTTTCTCAACATTTTGTTTCCTTTTCCCAGAATACATGGAGCCAACAAGCAGAGGTTACAGGTTTACTTTTCGTTCCATTTAATTTTTTGTTGTGAATGAAGTATAGATGGAAAAATACTTCAGTACAGGCTATAAGGATATAATTAACTGCAGGAGGAGCCTCCATACGAATACTTAATTTTACAGTTTCTATTCTGCAGAAGAAGCATGACATCAAATCAAAATAAGGAATAGAACAAATATACAGACCTCAGTTCCATCTTCCACACACTCACCTTCTTGGTGGTTAAAAGTAAAATTTACCGCATGCAAAAGTTCTGTAGAAATAGGATCAGGATCAAGTGAATATGAGTAAGGAATAAAGACATGAATGCCTCTCAGAGCATACCATTTTGGTCTTCACTAATAGTATACAATTTTTCAGCACTGTTTAAGCCATTGTAAGATGGATGGAGAATCCATTCTACTGTTCTTCCTGGTAGCAATAAAAATTACCTTCTGGGTGGTCACTTGCCCACTGTGTTCAGAAGAACAATAACCTTTGCGGGGAGGGCAGTGCATTTTAAACATGGAATTGAAGAACACTGATAGTTTATGTTGTAACAAAATTCTCTTTAAGGGAGTACAAAAAATGAGTGTCACTTTACTGTATATATTTTCATTGTCTTTTGAAGTTAAGAAAATCCGTTTGAGACAAATTCAGACTTGTTTTTAAGTGAAGGCTGCTAAGCTCTTCAGATGCTGGTAGCTAGTTAATACTTTTTAGAACAAGAAGTTGGCTTAAATCTATAGTTGGACAAAGAGCATGGAAAAACAATACATTTCACTCAATCCAGGCATGTTTAATTGTGCACAATTAAATCCAAACATTGCAGACTTGGATGTTGTGATGATATGACTTGATAACATTTGCATGATCACAACATCACCCAGAAGAGTCAGCGCAGGGGCCAGAAGAAGATAAGCCGCACTGGGGCCCCAGCCATCAGAGCTCTATAAGGACTTTCCCAGTGCTAGCCCTTCCCCATCATTTGTGCTTCTTTGCCTGAGCACAAACTATACTGGGTTGGTATTTGATGTCAGCTAAACTCTGAGTGCAAACTCCTTTGGGTTCACCTTAAACGCTGAGACTTGCCTCGTCACAAGATACAGTGGAACGACCTTAGACTTCCATGCTGTTGTTACAGTGTATAATTTAAATAGCCTAATGACTTATCTGAAGTGTCTGTGACTTTAAAAGGTTGTGGTTTTCTAGCCAAATTGAAACCATAGTTTAGTTTAGTTTTTGTCTATATAAAATCTATTACTTTGTGTTAATGTAGTATTTTTATATAAATTCCTTGCTTTTTATATTTTGAAAAATTAAGAGCAACACTGAGTGCATGTTCTGTCATCAAAATAAGCAGCACAGGCGCTGTGCAGTTATGTATATCGACCTTTGAACACATAACTAGATAAATGCACTGTGTGCATACTTATATTGAGAGGGAAAACACACAGGCAGTGACTGCCATTTTCATTCATTTGTAACTTCGTAATGTTTTAGTGATTAGGAATTTTTATAGTTCAAATTTGAATTAAAAAATGAAAACACTTGAATTATCCATGAGCAGCAGTGTCTGAAAAATATATTGATACATGTATACCACCTTTATTTTTTTCATGCTCAGGTAACTCAAAAGGAGTCTCACATAATTTTACTAAAATTCAAAAACAAACAGCTCACCTTCTCTCCAATCCATTCTGGGCCGTGAACAAGTATGAGAAACTTCAGGCCAAAGGAATAATTTTGGAAGGAACTATAAACCTCTGAAAATGCATTTATAATTAAAGTGACTCTTCCAGCTCAAATATAACATCAATGCTGTCATGGTACTTGAATGACGTTTGTGTCATCATGTTAATGTTATTTCCCATACCAAGCAAGACACATCTGGGAAGAAAAAAATTTGTAGTTGTTACTGCTGAAATAATTACAATTTACAATCAGTGAAGTGTGCGCATATTTGGAAGAAAGGGATAATACCCATGAAATGGTAAACTGATTACATACAGGGTTCCATATTCTATGTTTACATCTGGAAGGAGATTAGATGTCCGGTCTGAGGTAGATCTAGATGTTGGACAGTTTTGATTCTGTGGATTGCTGATCCAATCTAATCACTTAAGGTTGAGGGTGAACCATGTCGTATAAAACTTCTGGTGTTCTCTGAGATAGTAAGTGAGTGCAACAAAATTGAACTAATTAATTCAATTTTCTGGGTGTCAAATAAGTTTTGCTTTAGATATCCCCTGATTTAGGATATAATTTTTTTGTTTGTTTTTAAAAAGGTATTTATTTATTTAGTTTACTGTAGACGAAAACAGGTTGATAATATCAATTTTACTTCCACCGATGCAGGGATGAGGGTTCGGGGTGATGTATTCCAATAACTTTTCCTCCTCTACCTGTCACTTATGTAAAACAATTTTGAGCCAGGACCAAGAAATACTATACAATAGGGCAGGGATCGGCAACCTTTCAGAAGTGGTGTGCCAAGTCTTCATTTATTCACTCTAATTTAAGGTTTCGCGTGCCAGTAATACATGTTAATGTTTTTAGAAGGTCTCTTTCTATAAGTCTCTAATATATAACTAAACTATTGTTGTATGTAAAGTAAATAAGGTTTTTAAAATGTCTAAGAAGCTTCATTTAAAATTAAATTAAAATGCAGAGCCTCCAGACCGGTGGCCAGGACCCGGGCAGTGTGAGTGCCACTGAAAATCAGCTCGCGTGCTGCCTTCGGCACGCATGCCATAGGTTGCCTACCCCTGCAATAGGGCATTCCAACAAACAGCAAAATAAGGCTCCCTTAGGTCAGTAACATTTTGGTCATCAGTCCTTCAACTGATTCCATGTTGAGGAATGCTCACTGATTTCACTGGGGCTCTGTGCAGGTGTATGGATCTGACTGTGTGGAGTCAGCTGCAGAATCAGAGCCTTTTACATAGTAGTTCTGGACATATTTTGTTTGCAGTTGCAAGGAAGTAACACAGTTCCTATACTATAGTTCATATACTATAGTTGTGTGATTCTGTTGCAGTCAGCCTTTAATTTCTGTACCAACATCTCTGTTCTAAGAATGTAGCATATGATATCTATCAGTCATGTTATTTAATATGCTCATTTAAAACTTTGGAAATAAGCTGCTTAAGAGGGTTTCTATATTGACCGCTGGATCTGGTTTTAGTGATAAGGTCTCACTTTCAGGTGCATGCAAAATAGTTTTGTTTTTATATTGTGTTGCTGCAGCTTATTGTAGGACCTGGGAATATTTTTGAGGAAACAGTAACTGAAATTTGTAATCCTTTTATGGAACCAGATTTTGAAAAAATACATATTTGGGGGGGGGGGAAGCTGAACCTGAGTCGTACAAGGGTCATATCTAGGAGCTCTCTGGCTTTATCCCAGTCTTGCAAAAGAAGGGTAATAACTGAATTGTTCTTAGCACTATTGGGTAACTCTGGTTTTAAACTGAATTTTTAGCCTCCGATCTATCATGAGAAAGTATGTCTTGTTCAGTCATTTATTATGTTAATACCTGTTTAGGCTAGAAATTGAAGTGTTCCTGTTCCATTACCACATGACCCAGCCAGGGACTTCAAGACAAGTGGGTGGTACCCCAGATGGGACAAAGTGAGCCCTAACTTTCTCCCTGGTCCTCTTTCATTTGTGATGGTAACTACATGGGTGGGTCATCAATGGACCTGCATTCAAATCCCTGTGTTCTAAAAGTGAGATCCTATGCTACATGAGCTAAAGGAGCAGTTCTCTTAGTTTCAAGGCAATGGCATACACAGACCTTTCTGTGGCCTAACCACTTGTGGGTACAATGAGCCACACTGTATTAATGTGGCTTACACATAGGTACTGAATTTCCAGGTTGGAAAGTTGAGACTGTCTACTTGGACTATCATAATTTATTAGGCTTCTTGTTTTTTCTCACAAAAATGGTTTAATAGGAAGAACCAGGAAGGTTTTTTTATAACTGCACAGGAAGGACTTGAAAGGAGTAAAGTAGTCTCAGTTAGTAGTATGTTCATTTTAATTAAATGAATGTTGCCCAATAGTATAATGAATGTTAACATGAGAATCTAATTTAGGCATTTTAAATCAAGCTTATTTGGAAATTGGACTGAATATTCCATAGCGAGAAACCAAATAGAAAGACCCAAAAAACTTTCACTGAATTCATAATGATGTTGACTTCCCCCACTTTTTTTTAAATGCAGTCTATGATGTTTTCTTCAGCCATGACATCATTGTATTCAAGTCCTGTGTTTGTACATTATTTTTTTCTAATTATCTATTGATTATCAATTACAATTAAGCAAAATTGAAGTAGGACACACTTCATCTGAAATAAAAGTGTATACTGTAGGAGACTGCACTGTTTCACCTGAACCAGTCTCTAAACTGTTTTAGATAAATCAGTGCTTAAACTGTGTGTAAACCACCCATGGAAAAGCAAAGCTAGCAATTGTTAACCACACACAAACAAACATTCCAGTGTGCAACTTCAAAGCTGTTGAACAGCAACCTTGTTTTAAAGTATTTAACCACTTGGTTAAAAATTTGTTTTGTTTTTTTTAATGTATGATTTGAATTGCATAAATTGAGATCCTATGATTCTTTAGAAGCAGCAAAGAATCCTGTGGCACCTTATAGACTAACAGACGTTTTGCAGCATGAGCTTTCGTGGGTGAATACCCACTTCTTGCATCTGAAGAAGTGGGTATTCACCCACGAAAGCTCATGCTGCAAAACGTCTGTTAGTCTATAAGGTGCCACAGGATTCTTTGCTGCTTCTACAGAACCAGACTAACACAGCTACCCCTCTGATACTATGATTCTTTAGCTGGTTATTGGAACAGGGCCTGTCTCTTTCTGTGTGTTTGCACAGCACCTAGCACAATGGGGCTCTGATCCTAATTGAGTCCTCTAATTATTACTCCAATACGTCTAATAATAACTTTTCCCTTGAATCCATGTCCTGAGTTTTAGAGTATATTTTGTGTTTTGCCATTTTGAGGTTTTGTTGTTTTTGCTGAAAACAAAGTAAGTGCTAATTCTAGAGATGCTATTCCCAGGAGTATAGTTAAGGGCTATTAGCGTTTCTGTTGTAGATTATTTTCACTGACATAACTTAGCAGTTAAAATTAGCTCTATATGAAACTTGGAAAAGAAGGTTTGGTTTTTTTTCCTTTGAAATATTCCATATTGGTAAAAGGGGGAAGAGAGCAGGATGAATCAAGAATTGTTTTGCCTGTGTGTAAATCAGGAGAACTATAAAAGGCAGTAAAGACAATGGTGTTGGGCTCGCCCAAATCCATGTTTCCATATATGCATCTTGCATGAGTTTTGCATTGAGTATGTGAGGCAGCCACTGCTAACCTACTTAGCTTTTGGGTAACTTTTGAAAATACAATTATATACTTCAACAGTGTTTGAAATCACTGACACTTTTAAACTAAAATACTGCACAGTATGCAGTTTTAAAGCTTTCATAACTAACTAAAAATGATCCAAAAGTAATCAGACCAATTGCTTAGGAATAACTTTTTAATTGAAGAGCTGTAGAGTCAATGATATACTAGCAATGGTATATTAGTAAATTTCGCTTTTAAACATCAACTGGCTTTCCCCATCCCCTGTTTTCCTGTTTTATATGTGAATATTGTCACTATCTAACAGCATTATTTAACCTATATCCACTATTTTAAAATATGGATTTTATCTTGTTCACCTGTCCTTTTGAATTTGTGAGTTGTTAGTCGGTGAGACCAGAGTACCTGTGAATTATTCCAGTGAAAAGGCAACCTAGAAGTCCGTTCATTGTCTGGTTTGCACTTCAACAAATATAAGGCTTGCCTTTCTTTCTCTTCCTCTCTCACCTCTGAAATGTGATGCTGGGAGTTGGCAGCTGCAAAAGAAGCATAACACTATTTTGATGCCTAAGGCCTAGTCTACGCGACAGAGTTAGATGGACATAAAGTAGCGTACGTTGACCTAACTCTGTAAGCGTCTACACTAAAATGTAGCTCTCACCAATATAACTTGCTCACTACACCGACTTAATAACTCCACTTCTGCAAGAGGCATAGCGCTTAAGTTGATGTAGTTAGGTTGACACAGTGTCAGTGTACTCTGCGTTGCTTACATCAACTGTTGCTGTCTTTCAGAAACTGTTCCACAGTGCATCATGCTGGCAGTTAAATCAGTGCAAGCGCTCCTGGTGAGGACGTGCACTGCCGACACAAGGAGCACTGTGTGGACATGTAAAACTGATTCAGTTATTGTGGTGGCTGTACATCAGCGTAACTTAGGTCGACTTAATTTTGTAGTGTAGACTTCCTTTCGAGTGTATCAACCATAGAATCAACCAGTACCGTCACCTGTTAGCACAGGTGGGAGTCTTAGCATAGAAAAGGCCTCAATGGTCAGATCATTTTTTAACCACAGTGTTGATTAAACATGCTTTCAGTGGATTTAATTAAGTGGTGATAAAATCAGATCTGGCTGCAGGAGCCTTGTTCATGGTTTGGCCTCTATTACCACTGATGCTGGCTGGGAATTGTTTTATAAACTTTCCAAATTTAGAGATGGTCTAAAAGGTTTAGAGAAAGACAGACAGACAAAAAGCCCTATACTGGAAGTCTTGCATGGTACTTAGTGCAAGTGTACATGCGTTTTGTTGCTTTCTTTGTAGATATGAATCTCATCGTGACTATCTGCAGCTACAATTGTACACGTATGTGCTCTAATTGTATAGATGGTGGGTCTGCCTGTTGCTACTGGAGAGATTTTGCCTTTTAAAAAAATTATATAAACAAAAGCCTTATTAAAATCATAAAGAGAAATCTATGCACATTTAATCATAAATTAAAATACTGTGTAGTTCAGGATAGAGACCTACATATCAGATAATGTTGATACATGCCCAAGTCAAAGTTAGTATTAAACTGTCTTCTGTTGACTGCTTTACTATTTAAAATAAAAATTGTACTGGCAGAATATAGAAGTGATCCAAAGTCTATACTTGCATGAACTTTTTTCTGATCTCAAATGGAAAATCTAGAAAAGGCCTGAATCCTTTTAAGTGGTTTATAAATTTGAAAAGATCTGACTCTCTCTTATGCAGTAGGTAACTAATTTAGGTGCTCAAAACTGTATTATGTATCAAATATTAGTGCCGATTCAGTGAGTGGAGGGGAAAGAGCAACAGTATTTGCCATTTTATTCTGTCCTACCCCATAAATACTGTAATTCAGAATTGCATGAAAGCTGTAGAACTTCTTGTCTTGTGCTGTTGTGTCCTCTTGCTGTTTAATGATGTATTTAAAAAAAAAACAAAAAAACTGAAGGCTTTTTAAGGAAGTTTTGTTTGCTTTACAGCAGTAGCTCAGATGTTGTGTGTTCTGGAAGATTCTGTGGCCAAGTGTGCATTATGGAATTTTAGTAAAGATTTCTGGACAAAGGAAATCTTTATTAAAGAGTAGGGCTGTTGATTAATCACAGTTAACTCGTGTGATTAACTCAAAAATATTAACAGCGATAAAAAAACACACGAATAATTGCACTGTTAAATAGTAGAATACCAACTGAAATGTATTAAATATTTTTGGATATTTTTGTATATTTTCAAATATTGATTTCTATTACAACACAGAATACAAAATATTCACTTTATATTATTATTAATTATAAATATTTGCACTGTAAAAATAAGCAAAAGAAATAGTATTTTTCAATTCACTTCATACGAATACTGTAGTGCAATTTCTTTATTGTGAAAGTGTAACTTACAAATGTAGATTTTTTTTTTGTTACATAACTGCACTCAAAAACAAAACAATGTAAAACTTTAGAGCCTACAAGTCCACTCAGTCCTTCTTCTTATTCAGCCAATTGCTAAGACAAACAAGTTTGTTTACATTTACAGGAGATAATGCTTGACTGCTTCTTATTTACAATGTCACTTGAAAGTGAGAACAGGCTTTCGTGTGGCACTTTTGTAGCTGGCGTTAAAGGTATTTACATGCCAGATATGCTAAACTTTCATATTTCCCTTCATGCTTCGGCCACCATTCCAGAGGACATGCTTCCATGCTGATGATGCTCATTTAAAAAAAAAGTGTTAATTAAATTTGTGACTTAACTCTTTGGGGGAGAATTTAATGCTCCTGTTCTGTTTTACCTGCATTCTGCCATATATTTCATGTTATAGCAATCTCGGATGATGACCCAGCACATGTTCGTTTTAAGAGCACTTTCATAGCAGATTTGACAAAATGCAAAGGTACCAGTGTGAGATTTCTAAGGATAGATACAGCACTCGACCCAAGGTTTAAGAATCTGAAGTGCCTTCCAAAATCTGAGAGAGATGAGGCATGGAGAATGCTTTCAGAATTCTTAAAAGAGCAACGCTCTGATGTAGAAACTACAGAACCTGAACCACCAAAAAAGAAAACCAATCTTCTGCTGGTAGCATCAGACTCAGATGATGAAAATGAACATGCGTCGGTCAGCTCTGCTTTGGATCGTTATCGAGCAGAACCTGTCATCAGCAGGACATGTGTCTTTTAGAATGGTGGTTGAAGCATGAAGGGACATATGAATCTTTAGCACATCTGGCACATAAATATCTTGCGATGCCAGCTGCAACAATGCCGTGCGAACGCCTGTTCTCACTTTCAGGTGACATAAACAAGATGTGGGCAGCATTATCTTCTGAAAATTGTAACCAAACTTGTTTGTCTGAGCGATTGGCTGAAGTAGGACTGAGTGGACTTGTAGGTTTTAAAGGTTTACATTGTTTTATTTTTGAATGCAGTTATGTTTTGTACATAATTCTACATTTGTAAGTTCAACTTTCATTATAAAGAGATTGCACTACAGTACTTGTATTAGGTGAACTGAAATATACTATTTCTTTTTTTTTTACAGTGCAAATACTTGTAATAAAAATAAATATAAAGTGAGCACTGTACGCTTTGTATTCTGTGTTGTAATTCATTATATTTGAAAATGTAGAAAACATCCAAAAATATTTAAATAAATGGTATTCTATTATTGTTTAACGGTGCAATTAATCACGATTCATTTTTTTAATCGCTTGACAGCCCTATTAAAGAGTCATCATTTGCCACACCTTTGATTAAGGTCTTGTGAGCATATAATACACACAGAGTCATAGAATTTATGGTGAGAATGGACCACTAGATCATCATCATGTGCTCTGTGATCTGCAGAATGTTGTCCAGCAACAGCAGGGATGACTAGACTTGACATTCATGGTATTTCTAAGGCCTTTTCTACACTGGAGATTTATCCCAATTCCAGCCATCAATGAATAGCCATCTGTGTAACTGTACTGGTATGAGCCCCTAGTTAGATAGGGCAAGTCAAGCAGTGATTTGCACCATTAGAGATTACTGCGATTAAAACCAGGGTATGCTGCTGCAGTGCAAATCACTGCTTTCCATTTCTATACTAGACTGGGGTTGCACAAGTGTTGCTATATTGGTGGCCAGAATTCCTAATGCAGAAAAGGTCTAAGATTTAAAACAAACAAACAAAAATCAGAAACACCTAAAAAGGCAGGGGCAGGAATTTATTTATGAATCATAAAAAACAAAGGAGGGCACAAGCCAGACTCTTTAAAAATCTTTTGCAGCACACCTGTAAATCTTTCTGCATTTAAGAAACTGAGAGACTCCCTCTCATGAGGGTTTATTCCAAGGGTGTATATCTGGAATTTGATGTGTTTAAACTAGTATTAATGGCCGGCCTCCAATGAAACTACACCGAGGCATACCCAAGTGTAGGCAAGGAAAGCCATGATTTGTGCCAATGAATCTTGCCCCAGACAGTATTGGCCATTGATTGCTGGATATGGACAAATTCCCAGTATAGACATTTCACTTTCTGAGGCATTTAAGCCCCAATCTAGCAAAAGTCTTAACTACATTTGTAAATTTAAGAAGGTGAGCAGTGGTATCATGGATTTTTAAAGAGAAAAGCCTATATCTAAGATCAGTAATGCCCAGGTCTTGCAGACATACCTGTGGATATAGTCCCTTTTACTTCATTGGGACTACTGGCATGCATAAGGTTACTCACATGTGCAAAAGTTGGCGGAACTGGGGCCTCAGACAGCATCCTGGAGCCTAGCCCCTGGTTTTTATACTTCATGGATCAAAGTTAGAATGGTGACCGTGTCTCCTATTGCCTGTTAGGAAATTGACATAAGTAACACTGAGAGGGATGGATAGATTCTTTTTATTTATTTTTTTTAATTACTTGGAAGCCTAAGTCACTCAGGGTACACTTTTTAGAAGCAACCTAAAAACCCAGAAAAGAGGAGAGACTGTCCCAATCTCCAGTCTTCAGCTGTAACATCTTTTGGTTGAATGGGTGTTCTAAAACAGTACTGTAGTATCTGAATGACCCCTCAAAATTTAGCTCATGCTAATTAGAGATTGAAAGGACTACTATTTAAATTTTCCCCAAGACTTTATAAAAGATGGAACAAAATTGTTAAATATTCTCAATATGTGGCCCCAAACCTGAGAGGTCTGGAAATTAAAATAAATAAATAAATACATTGAGTTAGAGAAAGCTATCAGACAATGTAATTTACAGGGTGAAAAATTAGTGGAGCCCATTTCTCTCTAGGATTCCTGCCTCCCCAATCCTTAGTTATTTTTTCATATCTGCAATATTATGTGGATTTTTCCCTCAGCAGTAAATAGGAAATGATTGTATTTGTTCATGCAGCTCTTGGGCTTGAAGCCATTAGATGCCACTTAGTGCTATTCTCTTATCCAGCCTTCACTTCCTATGTTTTTAGTCTAATTATACTCTGAATATTTATTACTGAATAGGCAAGGAAATCAGTATTTATTTTGCATAGAGTATTAGTGAAAAAACATCCTCCATGAAATTCCTCGTTCCCAAAAAAACACCTACGTAATCTTTTCATAAACTTGGAGAGTATAAGTAGTCATGTTACACATTAGATAGTGTTGGCTTTAATTCAGTCCAGGCCAACAAATAGTTTTCAGTTAAACCAGCTATATTTTGTGTTCTGGTTAGTTATTCTGAAAGGGAACAGATAATTACTGTTCTACTTAAATACTTACCAAGTTAAATTTCCCATTTATGAACCCTGCTGTTCTCATGAAAAGACTTGGTGTAGTAAATTGACTGTTGTACATTCTCACTGGGTAGCACTGCTAACAGTAAAGCTGGCTTCAAAGATTTACCACATCCCATACTTACTTGAACCATCCATCCATTAGTGAGAACGTTGTAGACTGGTAGCTCTTATTACCTCTTGTACAGCTACAGTAGGGGTTGTCAGTATTTCCATTGTGAACTTATCTTTGTGCACTGTAATACATAGAAACCATGACATAAGAACCTGAACTCTGAATTTTCTTGCTATTTTAAATTTGTCAACTGTGACTCTATTAACGTGGTTTGTACTTAATGAATCATTATATATAATTTCTGCACAGAACCCCCCTCAATGAGCCGCTGTGTATCCAGCTCCCCCTCCCCCCCCCAGAATCCTCACTGAGCTGCCTCCACCCAGATTGCCCCCCACAAAACCCTTTCACTCCACACCTGGATCCTTGCACACTAAGCCCCTCCATACTTGGATCCTGCTGAGCTGAGTCTGCCTGCCCACACCTGGTGTACCTGGCATGGAGGGGCAGGGCCCTGGGGTGTTTCAGGGGCAGGCCCTGCCCTTGCACTTTCTTAGGGTTGGGTGCAGCCTCACTGCAGAGTCTGTGTCTGGGGTGGGGTGTATGTGGGGGTGTTATATGGTGGTCTTCCATCTTCGTGCAACCAGTGGCTTGTGCTCCCCACTACTATGCTGGAGCCTCCACATTTATTTATCAACAAAATTTGCAGAATTTTAAAATATTGTGTGCCGAATTTTTATTTGCTTAGCGCAGAATTCCCTCAGGAGTAGTGTGGCTGTAAAAACATGATTGTGTGTAAATGTTGATATTTTTCATGTCCGTTTTCTTCTGGGACTGCAAGTTTCACAGTTCATGCAATCCTAGGATATTGCAGTGTGTGTGGTCCAATCAAATATCACTTATTCTTTAATTTTAAAATAGCTGGCTGATCTGAAAATATTACTTACATTACAAAACATTTTTATTGAAACTTTCCCTTTCTCTAGAAAAACTTCAGTGATAAGCAACGTCAAAGGATATGGAAGTCAGTGGAAAAAAGTTATTTAAAATCTGCATGAAGACTTTTAAAAAGTCATAGTGAGCCTGACCATAACACCATTAGCTCCCTAACTGAAGCGCTACATTTGGAAGTGATCAGGGTGTTGTGGTTGAACGCCAGTTTAAATTTACTGTACTTTGATGTGAGAGTGAGTCAGATAACATATGAGTTCAGCTGGTCAAGATGTGGGCTAAATTAATCTTATACCAAAAATAACAAAAGGATTTATGTCTTCCTGGGAAGAATTCAGATTTTGCGTATAACCAAAAATGGGTGACAGCAGTCCTTACTTGGGAAAACATCAATCTGTTTCTTGGGTTAAACTTTCCACTGTCAGCAGCAGGTTGGAGTCAGCAGAATGCCCAGCCCTCTGGAACGTCTCTTTGCAGCAATCCACCAGAGTCTGAGTTTAATGAGCTTCAGAAAGAGTGCATGATTAGCTCTTCGATCAAGCCTTTGAAAAATCTTAGTTAGGGCACTGGGATTTGTGTGTGTGTGTGACTGAGCTACGGGTTTCATGTCTAGCCTTTTAATCTGAAAGCTTTGTGTTTCACTGTTTTACAAGTGTTCTTATGGGTGTAAGGCACCTGCATGCTTGGCTGTAGAAATCCAAGTAAATGTCTGAATTAAAAAAGTAAAAGCAGTGTAGTGATGTTGAAGAGGAAGACAGGACTTGTAATCATTTCTGTACCAGCATCTCTCAAGATTTTCTCCTATAATCTGTCTTTCCCTTTTGGGGGCCCTGGTGATGTTTTTTTAAAGCAGGTCAACTTCTCTAGCACAGATGTAAACTGTCATAGTTTGAACAAATGAGTTTTTGAAAATCTGCACTCATAATTCCTTCACTTGTGCACTTAGGTGTTAGAGCCTTAAAGTGTAAGTGTGTGTGTGTGTGTGTGTGTGTCACATGTGAAGGCCAAGGTTTTATGTGAACCTCACAAAGGAATAATTCTACAAAAACAGGGAGAAATTATGCAAAATCTAAAACATGTTGTTGTTCAATTAGTCACAATGTACTAGGCTAGGGGTGCGCAAACTTTGTGGCCTGAGGGCCACATTGGGTTTCTGAAATTGTATGGAGGGCGAGTTAGGGGAGGCTGTACCTCCCCAAACAGCCAGGCATGGCCGAGCCCCCACCCTCTGATGCCCCTCCTGGACTTCTGCCCCATCCAACCCCTCCCCATTTCCCTGATGGCCCCCCACCTCGGGACTCCTGCCCCATCCACACACCCCTGTCCCCTGACCGACCCCAAACCCCCACCCCAGGCTGCCCCCTGCTGCCCCATCCAACCCCTTCTCTCATTCCTGACTGCCCCCCCCCAGGACCCCTACCTCATCCAACCACCCCTTCTCCCTGACTGCCCCCGGAACACCTGCCCCTGACTGCCCCCTGCTGCCCCATCCAACCCCCCTCCTTCGTGACTGCTCCCCAGGATCCCTGCACCCATTCAACCTCCCCTGTTCCCTGCCCTCTGGCTGCCCTAAACAATATCCACACCCCTGACCACCTCAAACTCCCCTACCCTCTATCCAGCCCCCCCTGCTCCCTGCCCCCTTACCGCGCTGCCTGGAGCACCGGGTCAGGCCGCGGCTCGGCAGCTGCGCTGCCCAGCTGCCCAGAGCATTGCACCAGCGGCGTGGTGTGCTGAGGTTGTGGGGGCTGGGGAGCAGCAGGGGAGGGACCGGGACCTAGCCGGCCAGGCAGGAGGGTCCTGCGGGCCGGATGTGGCCTGCGGGCCATAGTTTGCCCACCTCTGTACTAGGCTAACAGTGGGGTAGATGAGATGTTTTTTTAAAAATTGCTTTCCTCCTCATTGTCCTGCCTGGAATCACTATATGATTGAACCTTACAGGAAATTGTAAACTCTGTTAGTTATCGTGAATAATGATTAGTTTCTTTAGTTACACTATTACATTTTCCTCTCTTGTGATTTATGAAAGGATAGAACCTATGTTAAATTAGAATCCTACAGACTGGGATTTCTTGTTAATTCAAAATGTGGCAGTTGAATTTCAAGGAATGCATTTGTTAATATGAGAACTTTTTGTTGTAACCTATTTAAACACACGTGTTTTTCGCCTTTCAAGCCCTACTGCTAATGTGACCATTTTCCATATCTGCTTCTCATTTTTTTAGAAAATGTGAGAGACTAATTGACTTGCTTTAGGTGGCAAGTTCTTCACATTAAACTACTAACAATAGGTGTTTCTCTATATTGTAGCACAAATGTGCGTATTGTTGTGGACAGCAACAAAAGTAGTTTAAATGTTCTGTTTTTCATATGATTTATGTTTGTTTTTCTAGCTCTTGAGTCATAGTGAAAATATGTTCCTTATGCTAAGTGCTGATTAAAGGGTACATATTATGCTATAAAGTCAGTTTTTGATGATGCAGCCTACTTTTCTTTCACAATGAGTAATTTTTCATCAAAATATAGTCTTCAGATCTTGATGGCAAGCTCCCAAATTGCAAAGCCAACTGAGTCATTTTCTTACACTGTTTTTTGTCCTGAGAGGTGAAGTTGGTTTCTTATTTGTTGCAGTAATATTTAAGATCTATGACACAACATAAAAGTGATTGTCCTTTGCTTGACATAGTAACCCAGGTTTGCTCTTAAAATTAACAAAAGAAGAGTTTGTAAACTTGTTTAAAATGAACTGTTGCATAAGCATAATACTTTAAAAAAGAATGGTACTTCATGTACCACTGTGTGGATTATGAAGGCTAATTTAGGTTTACAAATAGCTGACTAAAAAGTTCCTCCACCAAATTGTTACTTGTAAAATACAGTATACTGAAAAATGTATAACTGTTTTAGAATAGAATAGTAATGCTCTTGATAGCTCTTAACTCAATTTGAAACACTATTCACTTAGTGGAGGAAAATGGAATGTTCCAGAGTTACATCAGCTTTATTTTTATTTTTTTCCAGGTCACTCCAAGATCTGAGACCCCCATAAACAGTGTCAGTAACAGTTTGGAAAATGCACTACATACGTCAGCACATTCCATTGAGGAGTCGTTACCCAAGAGGTCTTCAGGAAAACACTCCAAAGGTGGGTCCCAACTTGTTTTGCATAATTCACATCATATATCTCTAATTGCTTTAAGGAAGTATTTTATAAACCTGACCCAAAATTGTAACTGTGTTTCTTTGCTAACTTGTTGAATTTAGCAAGGATAGCACACCGAATGTAGAATGGTCATTGGAGAAAGTCGTCATAGTTAAATTTATGTAGTAAGAGAGACATACTGCTGGGCAGTTAGCAAGAATGTTGCTTACAACTTAACCCCCTTTTAACTCTTTGGTCAAATGATGTCTTCGCGAAAACTAAATGTCTGCTGATTTGTTTAAGTGGTTGGTAGTCCATATATCTTGTCTTTGTATAAGTAGTTAATTGACATATTTTAGTAGAACAAAATGTTTGCTATGGTCAGTGTTGCTGTTCTTAGAGACAAGACAATGGGTAGAAGAGCAGCTATGTTTTGGTGTTCTGTTTTGGTTTTCGAGAGGACATTCCCGTGTGTGCAATGTGGAGGGTAAGAGAATCAGTCGACCCTTGGCACCTTCCTTCCCCCAGCTATACAACCCCTATTGTTCTGTTCGTTTGCTAACTCTGAAAACAGAATGTTCATCCAAAATCACTAGGAGTTCAATTTAATGCTGCATTGCCAGTAGGTGGTAATAAATGTACAGACCTTTCAGTGTCCAATATCTGTGTGTAAGTATACCTTTCATGTTGATATCGGTTATTTAAAAAAATGTTTGAGAATGTTGGTGGTGGATGGGGAGCTAGCAGAGATTGTGCTCACACTTTGACCTTTGTACTTATAGCAAACTAATACATCGCCATGGGTGTAGTCACTCTCATGGAGGGAGGGGTGGGTTGGTATAGGAAGGAACAGTTCTAGTCATTTAATGGTACATTCAGTGGGGGCACAAGCAAAAAATAGGTTTCCTGAAATTGAGTTGTGGAGAGCAATGTCCCTTTCCACTCCCATCCCTTTGGCTTATGCTTAGAAATACTCAATCTCCTTTACTTTAGATCAGCAACACCCAGAATCTAAGTTCACTTTTTTTATTTTTATTGCAGGCAGAGAAATATGTGGCCCATGGTTATGTTGGGGAAAATGTTGAGCTCTGAGCTAGTTGTAATGGGGTTTAAGACTCTATACAGAGACTAAGGGAGTGAAGGCGCAGTATTGGACCAAGAGGGTCTCACCCCTCATCAGCTGCGGAGCATGCTTCAAATGGAGGATCTGCTCAAAGGGGAATTCTGACAGTCAGGCAGAGAGTGGCAATGCAGGAGGGAATAGGAATGAAGGAGAGGCTGTCCAAAGGTAGGAAGACAGTTTTCAGTTTCTGGGGACAGGGCTATGCACAGGAGAAGGATCTGGATTGTGGGAGTAAACCACAACCAAAAGAGTAAGGGCCTGACTCTTTCTCCACCTCCACTCCCTGCTGAGATAGAATAATTGAACACTGGGCGGAGAGCTAGGGAATGCTTATTTGACCATGTGAGCTGCTGAGACTGGGAACTCCCCACTGGAGTGGGAAGAGGACTGAAGAGAGAGCAGGGAGTTAGGAAGCAGCATGGGGCGGGCTAGTTAGGTGCATTAGAAAGAGACAACTGAGGCACCTAATGCCATTCCCTTTGGACCCTTAGCCGAGACCGGTGGAGATTGAGGTCCTGGGTCCCACCTACTGGCTACCGCCAGGAGAACTCTGGGGCACTGGAAATGACTGAATGAAGCTTGACCGTTAGCCTTGCTGACTCCTATGCAAGCCCATCCCAGGATGCTGGGGTTGGAAGGACTATTGAGCTATGGCCTTCCTGCTACACCTGCTGGCTTCCAAGTAAAACCTGCTGCTCTAGTTTTATACTTATGTAGAACAACTTTTGTTAATGCCTTTGTAGGATCTGTATAGAAGAAATAATGCTGATTAAATTACACAAATTGATTAGTGCTAATATTTTGTCTTTAAATTTAGAATAGGCTTCAAATGTAACAACAAATCTAAGAAGTTATGGTCTGAGTGATAAGTTCAAATAAAGAGCTGAAATCTAGTCGTTTTGCTGGGGGCAATGTTGTGTAGTAGTTAGAGCAGTGGCCTGTAAATCTGGTCTCCTGGGTTCTGTCATTTGCTGTGTAACCTTGGGTAAATCTCTCTCAACCTCTTTCTGCTTCAATTTCCCCATCTGCAAAATGGATCCAGTAATACCACTTTGAAATCCTTGATGAAAAGTGCTTTTACAAGTGCAGCACTATTTATTTGCTATAGAAGCAGAGGAGCCAAAACAGATTGGAAGTAATTGAAGATCCTAAGCAAAACTTCTTGGCTTGTCTCCACTGGAAACTCCTATTTTGTGATATACCCAACAATAATCCCAATAGCTATATGTAGCAGTAAGTTTACAGCCAAATAATGCTGTAAGTAGCTATTTCTTCAGCTGTAAAAAATGCAGCTCTCTGCAGAAACCTTCCAAGGTTTGTGACTTCCATCTGACAAAAATAGGACAGGGTTTGGCATTAAATTTTCATTCTTGGACCATGATGGTGGTTCTAGCACTAGAAAATGTGCCAAGACTAGTCATGGTACAGACTGAAATTAATTACATTTTCCTCTTATACTTTTTTTATTTTTAATCTATGTATTTTAGAATAGGATAACCAGTTTGTTTGCAGGGATGCTGTTTAATGTGTATGTTGCAAAATGCTCAGGGATCAAAAGAAATGGAACAAATAGTTATTTGAGTAACTAGTATTCTAGTTTCTGGTTAACCAGCAACAATTCAATTTCAGACCCCTCTTCCACGTATGACAGTCTGTCCTGTGGGATGATGGTCCTCTCCTTGCAGGTTGGAGTCAGATCTGAGATTGACAGCTAGCCTGGGGCCAGAACTGCCCCTCCGTGGAAAAGCCCCTGATCTCTCTGCCTCTACTCCTGGGTGGTCAGTTGACCAGGGGTCTCTCCATTGTAGCAGAGGCTTTCAGGGATAGAACAACTCCAAAATTTTGAATTTCACTCCATTGGAGACTCCAGAAACAAGTGTAAATATGTTTTTTAATTCTGTCTTTTTTGGCCAGGAGTTTCTAGCCAGCCTTTCCTCATAGATTGCTGCAGGGGCAGATTACAAATGCTCTAGGTTGCAAATGCTCTAGTTCGTCCTCTCTAGTCAGGAGCACTAAGCCAGACTGCCCCAGCCGCAGAGAGGAGCTTGTGCCTGAAACAGAGAGCAACCCAGAGGTGAAGGAGAGGGCCAGGTCTCCGTGAAACACTCCAGACACTCTTGGCAGGCAGGAGGGCTAGGTCCTTACCAAGCCAGGGAATTGGGCTACGGATATAATTTGAAAATGATTTGCATCCTGACTTGCAAAAATCTTAGTAAACCATACACTCTCTAGCAGGATTTTCTGAGTCCTGGGAATATTGACAGTGGTTGTTAATTAACCCCCTACCCTTCATCCTTAGTATCCAGCTTTCAGTGCACTTGGAGGTAGAAATATCTCATACTCCTAGCTGGTGAAGGAGGCAAGAAAAGCAGTGGGCTATACTGTTATGCCTGCTGAATACTTCTTGGCGATGACCTAGCTTCAGTAATTCTAGTTTGTATAAATAGTGTAGTTAGTGTATTTGCAGTATTTTATATTGTCCTGGTTGGTTGGTTTGGTGGGGTTGTTTTTTTGTTTGTTTGTTTGCTTGGTCATGTGTATGTCACAAGATGGTTAGCTGGAAACATTTATATGTGAGAGAGAACATATATAGCTTAACTTAGGCAAGTAACTAGGTGAAGAAGACTAACATACGGTATATGTTACAGTTAGAACATCTAAACACCTACTTTAGAACATCTAAAGTAGTTGTCCATCCCATCTGTGTAAAATATATCCTTGCTTTAAATAACAAATTTCTTGTGCAGAATAAATGTCAGCCTTTAGAGATTTATAAACCTTGCCTTTTTTCTTCATGTTAAGGTCCATAAATCTCTTACAATGAGGATTATGCCCTGTTTGCAACTTGGGGATAGAACCAGACTCCACAGTCACTGGCAACAGGGGCATATCCTGTCCCTGTCACTTGAAGTTCCATCCATTTTTTTCCCCAGCTCTCACAATGGCATGCAGTCTCAGGCAGCCTTTCTTGCTGTAGGGGTTTTCTGAGGGAAATTCCAAACTTTATTTCAAATTTGTAGACTAACAATTTGGTTCAATAATGTATCTCTCCAGTTCCCAGCCATATTCCAGGGCTGTATTTGGTTTTGGGAGAGATTGTCCCTTCAGCTTTGTTTCCTTCTCTGAGGTGTAGCTCACAGAGGAGGTCTGCTATTGCAAGACCACTTCTCCATCCGGGACCAGGTAGGTTTAAAATGAATACTTTGTTGAAATTATTATTGGTCTCATGCACCCCAAAAGGGAAGTTAATCAATAGAACTTTTTCTACTGGGTAGTGCAAAGTCTATAGTTTAGTTACCATGTTAAACCAGTGAAACGTAGCCTTGAATACCTCCTAGGAGGGTTTTATTGTGAGTATATAAATGTCACAGCAAAAATGTCAAGTCTCTGTGGTAAGTACATTTCTATACAGTTTCCAACATTAAATGCTTCCTTTGGGCATCAACCTTATTCCAACCCTGCAAGATCCTAGAACACCACCTTGGAACCTCATTTTGTTCCTCACAGCAGTGTGGTGTGTAACCCCCTGCAGTTATACTTCCTATCCATTAGAGCAGTGGTTCCCAAACTTGTTCCGTCTGGTTTTATTTGAAGTTGAGAACTTTCTCTAATTAGACCTGGAGGTGTACTTTTTTACGCAAACAGGTATTCCTTGCAACTTTTGTAGCATTAATTCCCTAAATAAATCCAAGAAATATTCCTCCTTTGGCTAAGCATCAGAGCATCTTTAGGAGCACTGACAGTTTCAAGGCAGAGTTGGCATGCCGTCTGTATTAGGATTTGCTAGATGTTCACTTGGCCATCAATACTTAAGTTCACCAAGTTCTACATATTGGTCATTCAATCTTAGCCAACATCATTTAACATGTGTGCTTGCACACCTTGCTATGGATGCCTACATCTAAAGGATGATCTTACTTCCAACACCGGAGGTGCACTGCTATGAAAATTCCATCATAACAGATTTGTGAACCTTAGCACAAAAAAGAGGAGATGAATTTATCCATGCTTACCTGAAAATTTCCTTTCTCAAGTAATAAGCTCCACAGATCCGGTCCACTCTGGAAACAGTGGATATCAATTTTCATCTCTATGCTGGATGATCCAGGTATTTGGGCTGCTTGTTGTGAGGTGGAATTTACCACGCTCTTCAGTAAGAGACATTGTAGTGCTTTTCCCTCAATATATTTTTAACACAATCTGTAATTTAGGAAAGTAGATTTTAATGGTCCTGGCTGTGGAAGTTGTCTCAGCTGGATGGAATGTTAGGTGGTAAGCTATTTCCCTACTGCCAGTGACAGAAAGTTCTTTTTCTGCTCCCAAGCTGTAAGTAGGCCAATGTACCCGTTGTAGTGGATCTGTTGAGCTTATTACTCAAAAAAAGGAAACTGTCAGGTAAGCACAAATAGACTTTCTTATTACACATTTGAATTTAGATTGCAGGGTGGAGGAGGGGGATAAGACATTGCTAGACCTCTGTCCTTCCTATCTTTTTCTTTATTTATAAAACGTAGAGAGAGATTTCGTTTTCATTGTAGGAGAAATATGTTGCTTTCCACACTGATCCCAAAGAAAGCAACTGAATACAAATGAAGCTTGGATTTTTTGTTGCATGCACATTACGTCTTAAGTGCCTCATTGTACTTCCCTTTAAACAGCCTCAAGGTTTTTTTCCACAGTTGTCAGTTTTTCTTTTACTACTATAAATGAAAAAGTGCCAGTGCTTGAATGGTTGATTCCAGTCTCAAAGGTGACATACTTCATGCTTGTAATTCAGTTTGCCTTCAGGACATATACTTTCATCAGTGCATCTGTACAGGATTGGCCCTTTTGGTTTGGTAATTGTGTTTTGGAACATGACATTTGATTGAAGTCTTTGAGGACTCTAGTCTTTAGAATTATCACCGTCGACAAAAGTCTTAGTTAAGTACTATGAAAGTTGTATGCACTGTTGTTGTAGCTCTATTGGGCCCAGGATATTGGAGAGACCGATAATATCTTTTATTGGACCAACTTCTGTTGGTGAGAGAGACAAGCTTTCAAGCTTACACAGAGCTCTTCTTCAGATCAACCTTGTTTCTCTACTATGAAAGTTAATTTTTCTTCAAATAATTGCTTTTTGTTATACTTTCTCTGTGTACAAAAACAGCTAGAGTGACAGCCCTGAACACTAAAGTTTTCTATTTTTAGAAGAGTCACAGCACAGATAGTGGAAATGTAGGTTTCCTCACCGTTTCAGTCCTGGCTGGGAAGGACCATCTGCTAAGGGTGTAATTGGTGATACAATCTCCATGTCCATTCAACCCTTTTGTCACTGCCAATGAGGGGCTAATTCAGATTGCTTTACATTATGGATGCTTATCTGCAGTGAACTATGTCCTGGTTATTTATAGCGTGGACTGCTATACTAGGATCTAAGTCTAGAGAACTCAGCTGGGACCACTAACTCATTTCTGATAGGTTATCAAATTGTAATATCGAGGCCAGTTCAGATGTAATTGAAAGTTTTGAATGGGTTAGGTGCAAGAGGTGTAAGGTTCCCTGTCCTCTTGTTAATTCCACAAACAATTAAGTCTCCGCCCTGATTCTTTGAATTCATTTTGAGGCACTTTTGTACATGTCCAACATAGACAAAAATAGTAAAAATGTTTCTTGTCACACATACATCATTTCATGTTTATTACCAGCAGTCACAAAGATGCAAAAAACTATGGATGATCAAATGACAAAGCCCATATAGCATGTAGATTTTTGCTACAGAGTGCTTATGCAAGTCATTTGTTCCTTTAAATGAGAAGGATTGACAAGAACATTTTCTGTTTAAGTTGTTACGTGATTCAGTTTGTAAATCTGGATACGTGTATTGTGGATATCTGCATTTCTACATTCTTATTAAAAATCAAATATAAGTGGGAAAGCAGAGCATTTTAATATGTTCTTCACTTCAACTATAAAAGCATTAGTTAATGCACACTAGTACAAGACCTTTTGTGTTAGAGGCCAAGTGAAAGAACTACTTAAGACAACACAGGGAATCTTATTACAAGAAATAATATAATTTCCATACAATAGATTTGGATTTCTTATGACAACAAAAAATACACCTGGCTGTATAGAATTTATAAAACAACAACAACAACAAAACATTACTAGTTGCATGACTGCTTGTCTTGAGTAAGAGAGGTGGTATTAGTTTCTTGATGCATAGTCTATCTTCATCTTTGCACCAAATTCCAGTTTATGTATTTTAACAGTATTCATAGTGCCTGTCACCAAATGCTGTACAAGAGCAATAACAATACAGCTGAGGCCAGTGGCTGAGGGAAAGCCACCTGCTTTGCCAAAAGGGAAAAGTAATCCAGAAAGGAAGAGCCTTTTGACATCTATTGGAATTCCATGAATAGAACAAATTAGTAGCTAGCCCATAGGATGCAGTGAGTGCTGATTATTCAGAGTTATAAATATTCTACTCTTATGTCTCAATTCCAGAAAGAACATTTGTGTAAGAGCTGGTTACATTTAAATGAAAACATCTCAGTTCATCATTTGGTAAACAATGTAGTAATTCCTAGAATTCTACCTCTTTCATCAGAGAAGTTATTAATGACCCGCACATGTTAATGCTCAAAACAAAGTGTTTCAGCTCTTAAGTGGATAACACATGTAGGCAATGAATACTATTGCTCTGTGCATGTGACAATTTACAATTCACTAACCATGGTCAGTTACCACAGAATATTTTCCAAAAGTACAGTGGGATAAAGTACAGTAGACCAGATGTTGAAGTGCATAACAAAAGGCTCTTTATTATAAAGGCAATGTAAAGTTCAAAATATACGAAAACTGTAATCTTCTTATTAGTGTCTTACTTCTCAGATTTCACTTGTACTTTGTTTGATATGTCGTTGCTCCTACCTCAGATTTTCTCTAGTGGAAGTTCTCTGTGGGTATTCATAAGATAAGTCACTGCTACAAGCTTTTGTAGGGGTCAAGTCAAGTGCCTTATCTTCCTCATCTTTCCTTTTTCTTCAGTATTGAAGCTGGCTTGCTGCACTGCCAGCCAGTTTCATTTTCTGGGAAGTGGCAGAATTCCACTAGTCTTTGACCATTTTCCCCTGTATTCAGTGTCTTCTCTCCTCCTTTCCCGTGTTACTACTAAAACACAAAAAACTGGGCCACAAAAGCTGCATTAACTTCAAGTGAGACAACCATGATCTCTGCAATCTTTTCGCATAGAGAAGGTGAATCGCTGTTCCTCATTCCCAGCTATGCACCCATGGTTTTGGGCGGACAAGCAGTTTGCACCTATGGACGAACTTAGTAAAACTTTTAAATGTAAAATGAGCATCAGGCCTGATTCTGCAACCCTTACCCATTCAAACAGCCCACTGCATGAGTAAGGGCTGCATAATTGTTCCTTTAGTGAGTGCACCCTGTTCTTCTTCGAGTGCTTGCTCATATCCATTCCAGTTAGGTTTGTGCACGTGCATGGATGTCAGAAACTTTTCCCTAGCAGCTACCTGTTGGGCCAGCTGTGGAGCCCCCTGGAGTGGTGCCGATATGGCGCTCTATGTACGACCCTCCCGGCCCGACCCCCCTTCAGTTCCTTCTACTGCCACTGACGGTTGTTGGAACAGTGGTCTCTTGCTCACACGTGGTCCACTAATCCCTAGCTCTTCTACTTATCTTTGTATATAGTTACCCATTGTTAGTTAATTGTTCTATTTAGTTGTTAAGTATAGTCATTAGCAGCAGGGGCGGCTCTAGTATTTTGCCGCCCCAAGCACGGCAGGCAGGCTGCCTTCGGTGGCTTGCCTGCGGGAGGTCCCCGGTCCCGCGGATTCGGCGGCATGCCTGCGGGAGGTCCGCCGAAACCACGAGACCAGTGGACCCTCTGCAGGCATGCCGCCGAAGGCAACCTGCCTGCCGCCACCGCGGTGACCGGCAGAGCGCCCCCCGTGGCTTGCCGCCCCAGGCATGCGCTTGGCATGCTGGTGCCTGGAGCCACCCCTGGTTAGCAGATGTGGGGACTTCCCCTTAAACGTACTCGGAGGCATACCTGTGCCCACGGACAACCCCCACAACTCCTGTCTCCGCTGTCTGGGAGAATCCCATCAGGCGGATAAGTGCAAAATCTCCAAGGCCTTCAAGCCTCGCACTAGAAAGGAGAGGGACATTCGCCTGAAAGAGCTCCTCATGGAGTCTGCTCTCCGTCCACCACAAGACCCGGCCCCGAGCACCTTGGTACGGAGCACTCCTCTGCCAGTACTGTCCACGGCACTGAAAAAGGACTCGGCACGCCCTCCAAAAGCATTCCCCCCGGCACTGCTCCCTCTCATCGACTGCCTGCAATAAGCAGGCGAAGGGCAAGCCTCCACAGAGACTCGATGCAGGCACCGCAGCCCCAGCAGGGCACGATGCAGAACATGGGCCTACGGCTGACAAACCCACAGGTTGAGCTCACCCTGCAAGGGCCCCCATCTCTCCGGGAAGCCCCGCACTCCTGGACTCCCCGCAGCTGCAGGTGGAGGAGGTCACACTACCCTCCACACCGGACACCTTTGAGGCTGCTAGGGGGCTCATTGAAATGATGGCACCCAAGTCCCTGGTCTTGAGGCCTCCACTGCCTCGTGGCCTGGTACCATCAAGAGGCAAACCAGCAATGTTCAGGCTGTCTGCACCCAGACCAGCATCTCCGCACTGCTCTGAGTCTTGGCACCACACCTACGCATCACACCAGTCTGACTTGCGGCACCGGTCCAACTCGCAGCACCACTCTCACAGCCCCGATCTTCAGAGCCGTTCCCGCTCGAGGTGGTCGTTGGCTGATAGGTCTTGGTCTGTTCAAGGTCCAGATCCCGCTCTGAGACCTTGCGGCACCATTCTTACCGACCTTGGACTGCGTTCCCCAGTCCTCACTCAATGGGCCGACACTACTCTGCACGGCGGCACCGCTCCTTGCCATGGCACCGCTCCTCGCCATGGCACCACTTCCCGACATGCTCCCCATCACTTCTCGACGCCTGTCGATCTCCCAGTACTGTTCTCCACAGCAGCACGGTTGGTCACCATCCAGATCCCGCCATTCTCAACACCTGTTGGAGGATGCAGAGGCCTCCCTGGCACTGTCATGCACCACCCCTCCTTGGCCGTCCCACTCTTGGTCGCCCTCCCTTAGGTCGGGCAGAGTATCAGGGATATCGGAAGTACCCTGATCGGGTCCAGGAAGTCTCAGACAAGACACTTCAGTGCCCCACTGGCAGCTCCAGTGACAGTTCTGAGCCCAGGGTGCCCCTCCCGATGTCCTGCCACCATCATGTTCGGGATCTCGCATCTCTGAGGCAACCATCAGCCGCCCTCCTCAGAACCCCGCACAAAATCCAGACCCAGCCCTGCTCCTGGCGGAGGCTGCACCCAGTGCCCAGGAGGAACAGGACCCTGCAGACCAGGAAGCTGTCATGGATCTGGCCCTGCTGGTCATGTCCTCGTCCCCTGATGAGGCAGTAGCAGGTGCATCCGTATCTGGCCCACCACCCATGGACTACAGGGCCCTGCAGGAACTCCTCTATCAGGTGGCCCTGAACATGGACCTCCAGGTGGAGGAGGAGGTAGAGGACGAGGACCCCATGGTGGACATTCTGACATCAGAAGGGCCCTCTAGGGTGGCCCTGCCCATTATAAAGACCATCCAGTCGAACGCCAAGACTATTTGGCAAATGCCTGCTTCCATTCCCCCTGCAGCCAAGGGGGCTGAAAGAAAGTACTTCGTTCCCATTAAGGGGTATGAATACCTCTTCACCCACCTCCCTCCATGCTCCCTGGTTGTGGAGGCGGTGAACAAAAAAAGAGAGGCAAGGTCAGCAGGGGCCCGCTCCCAAATCAAGAGAGGTGAAACGCCTGGATCTATTTGGGGGAGAGGTTTATTCTACGGGGGGGACTCTCCCTTCAGATCGCTAATCAGCTCGCGATCCTTAGCAGATACACTTACAACTTGTGGTCTGCAGTTCAGAAGTTTCAAGAGCTTCTCCCATTCGAAACAAGGAGGGGCAGACTAGTGGCCCGGACTTTGATGCCGCGGATGTGTCAGCGTGTACTTTTGGCATCCGGTATCACCATGAGATGCAACGCCTGGCTCCAATCTTCGGGTCTTCCGCCGGAGGTGCAGCAGGCGATCCAGGACCTCCCATTTGATGGTCAGGGCCTGTTCGCTGAACAAACCAACTCCAGACTGCATAGACTGAAAGATTCACATAATACCATTAAGTCTTTTGGCATGCCTACTCCGGTGACACAAAGAAAACCCTTTAAACCCCAGCCCACCCAGCAGCAGTCCTTCCCCGCTAGACCCAGGCAGGACTTCTCCTGCAGGATGAGCAGATATACCCGCCATAGACCTTCCTGCCCTCCTCCGGCACAGGGCCAAGGGCAGTCCAAGCCCCCTCTGGGCCCTATGTGCCCCTTCTTAAGATGCGATGGAGGACGGATTACCAGCCCACATCCCAGCCAGCTATCCTCCCTTTTTGAACCGTCTGTCCCACTTCTACCATGCCTGATCCATTATTACTTCAGACCATGAGTACTCCGCATGGTAGAAGTGGGCTATTCTATCCACTTCTGCTCCTTCCTGCCCTCCCAACCCCCTTGCCCGTCCCTCTTCAGGGACCCCTCTCATGAGCAATTCCTCATCCAGGAGGTCCAGTCCCTCCTTGCTCTGGGAGTTGTGGAGGAGGTGCCCCAGGAGCTAAGAGGCAAGGGTTTCTACTCATGCTACTTCCTCGTCCCCAAGGGAAAAGGGGGCCTGCAGCTCTGTCCTGGTGCTCTGGGCGGCGCGGCTGTAGCATCGCCAGCCACCTGTGCTCCAAGCAGCGTGGTCAGGGGGCAGGGGGGATTGGATAGAGGGCAGGGGAATTTGGGGTGGTGGTCAGGGTGTGGGGGTGTGGATAAAGGTCAGGGCGGTCAGAGGGCGAGGAGTAGAGGGGTTGAATGGGGGCAGGCGTCCCAGGGGGCAGTCAGGAAGGAGGGGGGGGTTGGATGAGGTTGGGGGGGCAGTCAGGGGCAGGGGTTCTGGGGGCGGTCAGAGAGAAGGCGTGGTTGGATGGGGCAGGGGTCCTGGGGCAGGGGGCGCAGTCAGGAATGAGAGGAGGTGTTGGATGGGGCAGTGGAAGGCAGTCAGGGGCGGGCGGCTCGAGGGGCAGAGAGGGGTGGATGGGACAGGGGTCCCGGGGGGGCATCAGGGAACAGGGGAGGTTGGATGGGGCAGGAGTCCCAGAGGAGCTGTCAGGGGGCAAGAAGAGGGGGGGAGATCAGATAGGGGGCGGGGGCCGGGCCACGCCGGGCTGTTTGGAGAGGCACAGCCTCCCCTAACCGGCCCTCCATACAATTTCAGAAACCCGATGTGGCCCTCAGGCCAAAAAGTTTACCCGCCCCTTCCTTACAGGATACACAGTAGTACTCACCCACCTATTTGATACCAGATCTGAGCCTGTTTTAAAGTAACTAATCTACTGACTTTGTCACCAAATAATTTCTAATTCATGGTCTTTTAGACAGCATTAGTAGATACTTAGTAATTTTATTAGATCTAGGTACTTACTGAAGCAAAATTGTTCAGATCATCAGGGTTGTAATCTGTAAACTATTTTATATGTATGCACCCTTTATTTTGGTATTATTCTATTTCCATATTTTTGATGCACTATGTTTTTCATTATTTTCTTTCTCTGTTATTAAAGTGGAACATTAGCTTTGGTGTAGTTAATAATGAGACTAGTTTACTGTTTTAACAACTGATTTTTTTTTTCTACACATGCTTACTTTTATTAACTTCTGGGTTTGGCAAGCGTTAGTGATTGAAATTTGAGTTGGTTACTGAAATACAGTTCCCCTTTTAAAAAAAAAATCATGTGACTTTTTTTTTTTTGCACAAACATGGGCTCAGACTATTGTTCTGATCATACCCAAATGGATATTACTGCCTCAGGATTGATCTCAGTTAGTTTGTGGCATCCACTGCCTTTTAGGGAAACAATATTACACCCTCCTCCCTCTTTCTCCCCCCCCCCCCCAAAAAAAAGTTAGGGTAAGAACTCAACAGTGTGGTAGAGCCAAGTTGATGGACCCAGAGAAAGTAACTTGCACATGTGCAGCATGAATTGGGACTCTGTCGCAAGGTGGAAAGACATCAGAATAACTGTGAGTCCAGGTGGCATGCTGTGGCCTTTGAACCCAAGCAGCACCCATGTACTATGAGTTGAGTCCAGCTGTTGATAGTTTTGAGAATGTGTGTTGTGCACATGGGCTGCTTTATCTGCATTGTGCAGGGGCTCCTTATGGAAGATTTGCCCTGATAGCATAGCTTCTGGTTCTGAGTTAACATCTTTGGGTACTGCATACTTCTGTAGAATTACCTGTGTGTTCAGTCCCTTGTGTACAGTTTTATCATGTTACATAAAACAGATTAGAAAACTCTGTCGCTGACAAGCAACTTTATTCTACTTCCAGTATATTGGAAATCAAAATGAGTGAAATTCCACTGTTAATTTGTGGGTGGGAAGCAATAGTAGGAGGCATAAATTGGCATGTAATAATGCTCCATCTTGTTGTGGGATGTATTAGGGAATAAGTCATTGTTTCCATTGGATGCACTCATGACTGAAAATGTACCGGTAATTTCAGGAGATAAGTGTGTTCAAAATAACACTGTCAAGTATCAGAGGGGTAGCCGTGTTAGTCTGGTTCTGTAAAAGCAGCAAAGAATCCTGTGGCACCTTATAGACTAACAGACGTTTTGCAGCATGAGCTTTCGTGGGTGAATACCCACTTCTTCGGATGCAAAATAACACTGGAAGTAATGTGGGTCATCATTGTATCTCATTTTAGGTTCTCTGAGCACCTTTAAGTATCCATTACTGCTGCATTCCTGGTCTGTTTATGGTTGCCAAATAAATAGGATTATTTTCAATCTTTTATAGATATTCAAGCTCTTAAAGGCAAAATTCTTATTATCAGTGGGAGGGATTGAAGAATTTACAAGAGTTTGAAAGTAGATGTGGAACTGCTTGGAGAGTTTGAGTGGTAGTTGAAAGCTGCAGAGAATTCAGTGTTATTGGGAATCAAGATTTGTGTGAGGAGGTGATTTAAATTCTTAGGGAAGCTAAAGAGAAGTTGGGACTGTTTGGTGGTAGCAGGAAGGATTTCTGTGTTTGGGGGAAGGAAGTAGGACAATAATTGGGACTCAGTGATGTTCCAACTTCTAGTATTTATGAGTTGGGTGGGAATGGGCTGCTGATTAGAAAAAACTGATGAAAGAGATGTGGTGTCTGTGACTATGTAATTAAGCCATACTCAACAAGAAAAAATACTATTTTAGTAATATTTAGTAAGATTCACATAGTATCATAACATCAACAAAAAATAAACAGTAACAATTCTGTCTCTGAAGTCAGTGATAGTTCAGCTGTCAGACACTGTTCCTTTGAGAGAAGGTAAAACAAGTTTTCAGAGCAGCATATGATGTCAGTGAACTGGTACATTGGATTTAAAAATAAGTATATACAAACTACCTTACCAGTTTCTGGTGAAAAAGGCAGTTTTGAGACTACCAAAGTTTAAAACCACTTCCATCTTAAGATTCTGAATTGTTAAATGGCTATGTTGAAATAATGGGTATGTCTACGCTGTAGCTGGCAGTCATCTCCCAGCTTGGTTAGGCAGACTCATGCTAGTTCAGTTTGAGCTAGTGCACCAACAGTAGTAGTGTGGATGTTGCAACACCAGCAGAGGCTCAGGCTAGCCACCTGAATATGGACCCAGGGGGCTGGGTGGGCATGGGAGCCTGAGCTGCTTCTCGAACCGCAACATCCATACTACTATTTTTAGTGTGCTAGCTCAAGCTAGCACGAGTCATTCTGTGCTGCCCACTGCAGTGTAGACATACCTGATAAGGCTGTTCATTTTCTTCAGTTCATATGGAGCAAATGTAAAATGTGGTGGGTTTATATATTTATTTATTTAAATTATGTCCAGGTAGTGAGGAGTCTCCTTATAGCGGTTCACACACTGTTTTGTGGATTAACAACTTGCTGATTTAAAAAATGAACAGTACAGAAATTGTCATTTTCAGCTGTGTCTCAGGTGAACAAGGTTTACTTTAGAGCAATTTAAATTATTTGTAAGTCATTGTCACGTTATAGTACGTTTCATTGTATGATTGTTAGAAATCTGTGGAACGATGAGCTATCCAGAACCTTTGTCTGTCATCTTATTTTGCTTCTGAGTATATTTTCCTTGGCCATTCTGGATATTGCCCTTTTCCTGCTCCCCTATCATTTTCTTACCATTCAGCCTTCCAGCCCACCCTGTCCCCACAAAAAACTGTGTTGCAGAAACCTTCCTTCTGGCAAGCAAAACTCAACAGGTCTTCTCCAGAGCTGCTTGACGCTGTTCATTTAGTCTGCCAGAGGGGAAGGGATTGGAAAGTGATACAGAGCATTCTCAGATCCTGCTGGTTTGGGATTCAAACTCGACACTGGCAAAAGACCTCTGTGTCAGCAGTATGGATAATTTTTTAAATAAATTGTACAATTATATTAAATATTTATAGTTGGCTTTTGTATCTCCAAAGATTTGAGGTCCACCTCTGTAAGCCTAAATACATTTTGAAGTTCTACATATTATAATACTTCAGAAATGTTTTGAAGTTTAACCAAGTTTCTGTACCAACCCTACATCATTATTCAGATGTTTATATCTGTGTAGTTTATTTTGTTTTCACCTTTGATTAAGTAGAGCTCTGTTTCCAAACACCAGCAGAATAGATAAAACTGCCAACCAGATTGGGATCACACAAAAGACATTACTACATTCCAGCCTTATTTACTCCCTCTGATATGCTAGTTGTTGTATGAACATCAGGTATTTTGCAGTTAATTCTAGCTATTGAATCCGAGGATTAGTGTACTTTTAAAAATATTTTGACATTCCATTTTTTCTTTTAGACTTAAACCTATTGTATATTAAGCAACTTTCTGAAGCTTATATACAGCATAAATCATTAAATTCACTTTTCTTTACAAGGAGCTGGAGTTCAGGTTGAAGGAATTAAACTGGAATTAAGAAAAAAATTACAATCGCATTTTAAATGTATGGACTATTTTTTTTAATTGGTCTATGGTCTATTGAAGGGAGTGTGGGAAAGCTTGCAATTCATTTTAGATATTTAACTAATTGTACAGCCTTCTGTTATGTAGGCAAGGATATAGCTCTATTTTACATCTGGGGAATCGGAGGTAGAGAAGTAATTAGCCCAAGAACACTTGGAGAGTCTGTCAGGACTGGGATTAGAATTCAGAAATTCCTAGTCCTCTGCTTAGAGCTCAGTCAAAATCCTTGTTGCTAGATGGCTCTGTGGGTAAATGTGTTAGTTTTGTACTTTGGAGATCTGAGTTAATATCCTAGTTAGATGACAAAATAAGTTGTTTGAAGTCATCCTCTTCACCCCTTTTTTCCACATCACAATGTGTGTCATGGTAATTTGCCGTGGTTCAAGAGCGACCTGGGACTGGAATAGTAAAGGATTGGGGATCTGTTTTAGGGAGTAGGTATGTTAGAGCTTTGTGGGGAAACTTTTACTGCCCTTAATTACAGTATACCTACTGGCTCAGGCTAGGAATCAGTCTTTCACTTATTGAGCACTAAACAATTTTTTTAAGTTTAAAATCAAAACAAAAAAAACACCAAAAGCCAAAAACTAGAATAAAGTCTGACATCTCAGTCCCCTTTATCTACTCTAGAAACTGAACAAACTACAATGTTAGAGCTTGTCTACACTTGCCTACACTTGTAGTGGTGTGTACAGCACATGTAGCTACATGTCACAGTGAAAGGCAGGCTGCAGCCGCATTCTCTATGGTTATTTGCCAGAGCCTTTTCCCACTTTCTCCTCCTGCCAGAGTCTTTTCCTGCAGCAGGGAAAGGCTCCAGCAGCAGTATAGATGTGGGAGGCATTGATTGGGTGTGTAGAGAGCAATGTACGGGGTATACCCTAGGGTTCTGGCTCATTATAGGGCACTCTGCTCACCGAAGCAGTGCCTGTCTACGTTGCCGTTTATACCTGTGATAACTAGACATGCAGTGTGTCTACGCCTCGTTGAAAGTGTAGATCTTGGTGTCTATGTAACATTAGACTGTTCTAGACCTTGGTCATAGTTGCAACATGTTATTGAGTTTTAAATTTAACAAACTGAATGAAGCATTCTATTTTCTGTAAAGAAATTCATTACTATATAACTTTTAAAGAGAGACTCTAAACATCAAGACTCCAAGCTAGAGGTGGGCAAACTACGGCCCGCAGGCCCCTCCTGCAGCGCGGTAAGGGGGCAGGGGGGGGTTGGGTAGAGGGCAGGGGAGTTTGGGGTGGTGGTCGGGGGCGGGAGTGTAAATAGGGGTTAAGGCGGGGAATAGAGAGGTTGAATGGGGGCAGGGGTTCCAGGGGCGGTCAGAGAGAAGGTTGGATGGGGCAGGGGTCCTGGGGTGGGGGCAGTCAGGAATGAGAGGAGGTGTTGGATGGGGCAGTGGGGGGCAGTTGGGGCGCGGGGTCCAGGGGCAGGGAGGGGTGGATGGGACAGGGGTCCTGGGGGGGCCATCAGGGAACAGGGGAGGTTGGATGGGGCAGGAGTCCCAGGGGGGCCATCAGGGGGCGTCGGACAGGGGGTGAGGGCTGGGCCATGCCTGGCTGTTTGGGGAGGCACAGCCTCCCCTACCCTGCCCTCCATACAACTTCGGAAACCCGATGTGGCCCTCAGGCCAAAAAGCTTGCCCGCCCCTGCTCTAAGGTGCCTGTTGCTGTGGTTCAGAAGTGACAACATTAGGTATCTCGCACTATGCAACCAAAGCCCTTGCAGTCTATCAGCAACAGTCCTACCAAAATATCTAAAAAGATGTTTCCCTACTCGTCAAGGATTGTGGTGATGTGGTCTCAGTTGAAAGTTATGCTCTGTGTATTTAAGGTTGTTGTCTGAGCTCTTATCACAAGGGAATGCGTAATACAATTTTCCCACAAGCAACCTTCTACCACACTGTGTGCATATATTTAAAGACTACGTTTAGCAGGTTGTATGATGATCCAAAATAATGCATGTCAAATGTGCTTATAGCAGTATTAACTCTTGAATTTCCTGACTCCCTTGCAGTCGCATCTTTAGTGTTCATTAAGTTTTGTTTTGTTTTTTTTGCACAGTAGCTTGAATTTCTAATGCTCTTTTAGTATTAATGATTGTACTGAACAATAGAACTGAAAATTGTTAGAATAATTTAGAAAGGGGACAACTTTCTACCAGGGTGCATTTTGATTTAAATCACTAGTCACATAAAAGTGCATTCTTGTTGGTTGTTATAACCTTAATACATATTCTTCACAACTCAGAGATAGATGTAGGTTTCATTTTTAGAAGGTACACATTATACATTTTTAAGTGATTTATTTTGAAAACTTTTCAGATTTGTTTTACAGCTATATCAGAAAATGAATGATTGATTGGCTATTTCATTTACAAAAGGTAATTGAAGCAGATATTTATGAAGTCACTGGGAGGTGAACTATCTCCAATTCAACAGGTTAATCATTAATATTTGGAGGATTTTCTTGCCATGCTGTATTAGGAGGAGAACATCACCAAACAGACATTTAAATTGTTTTATTTAACTAAAACAACAACGTTATGTATTCTGGATTTATTTCTTCAACAGCAAACATATATATGAATTTTTTAATTTAGTTAAACATTCAAGTTTTTTTAAATCAGGGTTTTTTTGTTTAAAATTGTTTTTAACTAAAATAGTTAAATGATTTAAAAAAAAATCGACTGTCAGCCAGGTCAACATGAGAAACGTAAAATATTGGTGTCTGCTGCTAACTCAGTCATCTTCACCTTCATTTTCCTGTTTGTTCATAATCTGGAAAAGAAAAATAAGCTTTCCTGCTTTTTCAGGTCCCAAACGATTTCTCAATTTGGAATGAATTAGTCCAAAGGAAGAAAATATTTTTTCTATGCTGGCAGGAGAAGCTCCTGCTGTTAAAAGTGAGATTATCACTTCAACAGTCTCAGAATCCAAGTGCTTAAGTGACTTCCGTCAGTTCACTGGTGTGACTTTCTTTAAAACATCATCAGCAAACATATATATATTGAGTATCAGACGGGTAGCTGTGTTAGTCTGGATCTGTAAAAGCAGCAAAGAATCCTGTGGCACCTTATAGACTAACAGTCGTATTGGAGCATGAGCTTTCGTGGGTGAATACCCACTTTGTCGGATGCATGTCCATATATTTATTGAATGGTTCTTATTCCCAAACTGGGTCTCTTTTACGTCCTGCTGCCATTATAGATTTTCCCTTCTAGTGAGAGAATGGTATGGTAGATCTCAAATCAATGAAGGCTACACTCAGAAAGACCTTAAGACTTCTGGAATATGCTGATCAAACAGTTTCACTTTTATTTCTATTGCCTGTCCCTCCCTTGTCACATTTATCTCCATACTTCTTCTCCTTGTCCAGATCTATTCCGCCCCCAGTAATCTTCTATTCGTTGAACTTTTTTAAACTTTGCACTTTTAGAGAGAGGTAAGGGATTGACTCTGTGTACACAAATTTGCAGAGGAACAGTAGGGTTGAGGTCTGTTATTTCTCACCTCTATATATTATTTAGTTAGTTAGTTAACATGCTTGTTAACAGCAAAAATGTTTTTATCTCAGGAGACACAAATCCACAGTTTGAGAACTGCAAAACTAAGCATCTCTGATGGTGTCTTCTAGACCAGCGCTTCTCAAAGCTGGTCCGCCGCTTTTTCAGGGAAAGCCCCTGGCGGTCCGGGCAGGTTCGGCCGATCGCGACTCCCACATCCCTCGGCCCGCGCTGCTTCCCGCAGCCCCCATTGGCCTGGAACGGCGAACTGTGGCCAGTGGGAGCCATGATCAGCCGAACCTGCGGATGCAGCAGGTAAACAAACCGGCCCAGACTGCCAGGGGCTTTCCCTGAACAAGCAGTGGCCCGACCTTGAGAAGCACTGTTCTAGACTGAGCACGGAGTCCCATTGGGTAGATAGAAAGATTAACCTAAATAATCTGTACAGAAGCCCCTGGAACCCCATAAAATTGGGTCTCTAATCCATGAACTATTGGAACTCATTTACAAAACTTTTCTTAAATATTACATGAATATATTGTCTCATTCTCTAGAATTAGAATTTATAATCCCTATTCCATGATGAGATATCTTTGAGCTATAATGTATCTTAATTAAAACTATCTTTAGATAGGTTTTTTTTTCTCAAAAAGCATTTTATCAAAAAAATATGGTTTTTTGTTTTGTTTTTAATCATTGAGTATTTGGTAGAAAGCAGGGTGAATAAAAAAGGTTAGTGTGGATGGAAGGCTTGATCCTGAAAATTGCTGAGCACCTTTAAGTCCTCTGCACCCTCAACGATTTCAGGGCTCAAACATTATAATCAAAATCAGGCTCAACATGAGTAATGAAAACTTCAGTAGTATTGTGTGTCTGTCATAGGCAAATTTCAATAGGCCTGGACAAAATACCTCACCAAACATATGTCCATTGCACAATAACACTTGCAAGTCTTAATGATTGTGACAGATACGGCAAACTATACTATCATACACGAACCCTTAATACTACACTTCTTGCCTTTTTCTCAGCTATTCAAAAACACAAGTGGCAAGACAAAGTATGCAAGCATATTCCTCCCTAAAGTTATTCTTTCACTCTGTTGTATCACAGACTGTCAACCAGCCTCTGGCTATGAAATCTTGGAAGTATCAGTTACAGAATAATATATAGAGTTGCTCAGTCATATAAATCAACAGCCATTCCAGCCACAGCTATTGGAAGCAGTGACATGAGTTTCTGATTATGTTGCAAAGCACTTAAGAAAAGTCAGTTTTAATTCAAAATTACTGTCATCAGCCAGAATCTTCATTCTGTCTTTAGTTTTCTTGAATTTTTAGACAAGTTTAATGCAGTAATTGCTATAGGCAGAGTCATGGCATTGGTCACTATATTACTTCTAACTTAATAAAGAGGGGTAAAATGGACAGTGGTTTTTTAAATTGATTATCTCCACAAAACTGAGTGGAACTTGCACTGATACCTAAATTTACATGTGATGAAAACTACTGTATATAACCATGTCTTTTCCTACCCATTTTTATAATAATAAAATCTATGAGACAAATTTGGTGTAAAGTTGAAAAGTGTCATACAGGACTCATGTGTTACCAACATTACTGCCAACTCCCATCACTTTTGGCTTTGCCTCTGGTTGTCTGCCTACTTCTGCCTGATAGTATCTTGTCCCTGTGAGATGTGTTACTTTCTTTTGTCCTGACCCTTGACTGAAACTGTGTGGGGTGGGATCAAGAATCCAGAAGCTTTTTACCCTTCAGTACATGTCCTTAGAATTTATTAAGTTCTTTTCCTGGGAAGTCTGCATGAAGTGACCCATACAACAGTAGTCTTAACAAATACAGGATTTATTAAAAATGGAGAAAACTGAATTAAAACAAAAGAAACTGTTTAGCTTGTCTAGATTTACACTTCTCATATACTGAATCAGATGAGGCATTTTCAGCCTAGCTACAGAGAAAAAACAAGAGAAAGCAGTAGCTTACATCCCTTGAATGCAATTTCCTCCTCCCAACCATTTGGACACAGCAAGGGAGTAACTATCTAGACGACAATGAAATGCTAACACTACCCAGAGTTGTCTCTTATGAAGCTCCTGCACCTGTGTCAGCTTGCAGGTCCAGGTGTGGCTCCTTTGATCGAGAGTGGCTGAACCTTTTTCCCCAGTTTTCTTGAGTTACCTACACAGACACTTATGTACACTATAAGGTTTAACTAATTGCTTTCTCTAAGAGATGGTGCACTGAGGGTACAAAAACCCTTAAAAATGATTAATTACCATCTTTCAAAGGTTTAATGGCCAAGGTTGGAGACCATACTTCGCAGACCAGCCTGCATGTCTCTGTCCCAGCCATTGTCTATATTGTTCTTTCAAAAAGCAGATAGGATTTTCCTCAAAGCCAAACATTCCCTCCACCCCCCCCCCATCCCTCTCATTTTCCATTGTTATGAATTAGAGACAAGAAGTCCAGACCATCAATCACAACACATAATTTGGTTTTAGAAATACTTTTTTGTTTACAGTCAAGTAAATAGAAATTGGGAGTGTTGCCTGAGGTCAGAGGGATTTTCATTGTGATAGCCAGTATTGTCACCTCCAAGCATTCAAAATTCATGAGTCAGGCCTTGGAAACATCAGATTTAAAAAAAAAGAGCCAAAAGCTTTTATCTATCTTTGGTGTCCTATTTAGGGTTCACATTTTCAAATTTTTCTCTCTAAACATGAGGGCTAGAAACTTTTCTTTTAAATGAAAGCTGATATTCTCACATCATCATAGGAAGCCAGAAGCTGAGAGTGTAAGAAAAATACCAAATATCATGAGACTTGAGATAAAATTGCAAGACTTGGCACCACTGGAAATCACAAACCATATATTATGGATTCAAATAGTGAAATAAGCATCAGGAGGAGATGTAATATTTCCAGTAATGAACACTAACATGACAATGTTGGCCTGGTTTAAAAATGAGGAGGTGGGTGGAGGGGAAAGATAAGAACACTTCCTAAAAAGCTGTCTACTTTGCCACCAATTTTCTCTGCTTCCCCTGCTATTACTGCAAATATTTCTCTACTCTGCTCCCCTTCTTTTAAATTCTAAAGTGAATTTCTCTTGTGTTGGATAACAGTTTATTGCCATGGAAGTGGTCATGATTTCACACATTCAGTATTTGGCATAAGGAACAGGTGGACTGTGAGAAAGAAACAACCAGTGTAATCAAACTTCCACTAATGTCAGACCTCTTGCAAATGGTAGCTTGTAAATTCAATTGAAGGACAAATGCTTTTAAAGAAGGAAGCTTTCACTTTTTAAAAATGTCCTGTTGCAATCTAAGGTCCAGCTGATGCCATTCCTGGGATTTGCATATCAGATATCTCAATGCACAAGATCAAAAATCATGGAACGTTTTCAGATTTGCAAGTGATTGAAGTGCAAATGTAACATGTTTTTCTGTATCTTTTGATTTATAAATGTGGCATAGGAAATAATGCATGAAAGACAATGGGATGTAAAAATGTAATTTATTTTTGGAAGTTTCTCCAGTGTAAATGCTGTTCTTTAAAGGAGCCATTATAAAAGAAGGAAAGATGGTCTTGTGGTTTAGGCACAAGTCTGGCAGTCTACTGAGTTTTAGCCCTCGATGTGTGAAGGAACTTCCTGAATATGACCTTAGTCAGTCACTTCTCTGTTTTCAGTTTTCTCATATGTAAAATGGAGATAATGCCTCACATCTCTGACAGACACAAAAAAGCCCTTTGAAATTAAGGTTGACTGTACATCTCATTAGTTTAAGGGTATAAAATAAATTCTTATATTAATGTTGCGTAGTACATAAATACCAACTACTTAAAGCGGAAAGTTCAGAGTTAAGGTTAAACTTACAAGAAACCCAAATGTTTTTGAAAGCAGGAAAAAATAATCGTTGAGGTATCCAAACTCCACCCTCTGTTGGTAACTCTTAGCTGGAAAATCTTTCAATATGTAATTATGTTTAACAGTGCATATGGCTAGAGCAGCGGTTCTCAAACTTCATGGCACTGTGACCCCCTTCTGACAACAGAAATTACTACACTACCCCAGGACGGGGGGGACCTGAAGACCAAGCTCGCCCAAGCCCTGCTGCCCCAGATGAGGGGAAGGTGGGTAAAGCTGAAGCCCAAGGGCTTCTGCCATGGGCGGGGGGCATGTAGCCTTAGCCCTGGGCTTGGGCTTCGGCTTCAGACTTGCTGGGGCCCAGGGCCAACACCTGCCTTGGTGACCCCATTAAAATGGAGTTGTGACCCACTTTGGGGTCCCAACCCACCTTTTGAGAACTCCTGGATTAGAGTAAAAATGATTTTACAGGACTTTTTTCCCAATTAAAAAATGGAGCTAAGCGGAAAAGTCAATGCTTCATTTTCCTTTCTAACTTGCTCTTTATGCCTCTGTTAAAGAGCAATGGATTTATTGCATTACCTCACCGCCTAGAGTGGATCAATTTCATCAGTGTATCATGCACATGCTATTTTTAACAGAACTGGAAGGGATAACCCTGCTGAAATTACATCATTAATATACACAGCTGAAAGGAAGTGGCATAAAGCACAACGATGCCCTAGAAGGATTATTCCTTTGTTGTGTTTTCTGCCTCTGTGGATGAATTATTCAATTTGTATAGTTTAAATGGCGATAGGATTGGCGACTAATGCTTATGAAGTGTTTGGGAAATAATTTCCTATAGACCATCACATGAAGATGGGTATAAGAGTGGAAACAATTCAATTTTGTTATAAAAGCAGGTTTGATATGATCTAGTTATTAATTGGTGTGTGGAGGGAGTTTAAAATAAATAAAGCCTATTGTCTTCAATAAAAAGAATGGCATTCAATAGGCAGATATTAAAGAATTTGTAGAGGTCTTCCTATTGGTATCTGCTAGCAAGGCATGGTGGGGGCAGAGGGTTTGAATTTAAAATGTGATTGTATCCATCACTTATCTTCAAGGCACAGCATAGTCTCGTGGTTAGAGAACAACCTCTTGGGACTTTAATCCCAGTTCCCAGGGATTCCCAGTGACTTTGACCAATACAGTTCAAATCGCTACCTCAGTTTCCCCATAGGGTTTATCTCTCTTTTTTTTTCATATCAGGATCACAGAGATGTTGTGAGGATTAATTATCTAATGGTTCTACAATGCACTGAAAAGGTGACCTACAAATGCTGAGTATTAGCAGGTGAAATAAAGTTGAATTATTGCTGTATCCCTACTGGGAACCAATGTGCAGTCATGCTTTATTGAACACAGGATTGTGGTTTTTTTTTTTTTTTTTTTTTTTACAAATTAGCATAAATCAGAATGTTGGGGCCTAAAGTTTTAGAAAAACGTGCACTTATGCACATGCAATACTGAAAATTAAGGATTTAAAATTTAAGTTGACAAATCCAGAAACTCTAGCTGATAGGAGCAGAAGCAGCCAAAGCAGGTACTCCTGCACTGGGGAAGAAGGGGGTTCAAGGAGGTCTAGCCAGAGGCCCTCGTCTCCCCAACATCCCTCAGACCCAGACCAGTGGAGGAGATGCTCCATCAGGAGGATTGCCAACTCTCTACTCATACAAAACCAAACACCCTTGCCCCACCCCCTGCCACGCCCATCATATGAGGCCACACCCCTTCTCCAATGCCCTGCCCCTGCTCACTCTATCCCCCCTCCCTTTCACTCACTCTATCCCCCTGCCCCTTTCACTCACTCTCCCCACCCTCCCTCATTTTCACGAAGCTGGCTCAGGGGGTTGGGGTGTGGGAGGAAGTGAGGGCTCTGGCTGAGGGTGCAGGCTCTGGGGTGGGGCTGGGGATGAGGGGTTTGGGGTGCAGGAGAGGGCTCTGGGCTGAGATTGAGGGGTTTGGGCTGGAGCAGGGGGTTGGGTCGCAGGAGGAGGTGCAGGCTCCAGGCGGCGCTTACCTCAGGCAGCTCCTCGAAGCAGCGGCATGTCTCCCCTCTGGCTCCTAAGTGAAGGTGCGGCCAGGTGGGTCTGTGCACCTCCCCGTCTGCAGGCAGCATCCCCGCAGCTCCAATTGGCCACGGTTTCTGGCGAATGGGAGCTGGGGTGGGGGCAGTGCACGGAGTCCCCTGGCTGCCCCTATGCCTAGGAGCTGGAGGGGGGACATGCTGCTGTTTCCGGGAGTCGTGTAGAGCCAAGGCAGGCAGGGAGTCTGTCTTAGCCCTGCTGCGCTGCCAACCAGACTTTTAACAGCCTGGTCAGTAGTGCTGACCGGAGCCACTAGGGTCCCTTTTCAAGCGGGTGTTCTGATCAAAAACCACATCCATCAGCAACAGAGGCACTAGGACCTATGTGATGCCTTCCCTTTCCTCTACCCCACCATATGGTCTTGATAAATCTGCAGAGACTCCAGCCAGTAGGAACAGGAGCAGCCAAAGCAGGGACTCTAAACATTCCAAAAACTTCCTAGTTTTGTCTGGACTTCCTCCACCCTGTACTGATGGGCTGTTTTGTTCCAACCTTCTCCCTCTACGTCCCTCAGACACTCTTTGCTTGGGCTTCATTTTACACCTGACTCTCTTCTCCCTTGCCAGGACCCCCTCATCTCCCTTCCCTTCCATTTGTCTTTTAGCATATCCCCTTCTAACTAGTCCCCTGCCCTTCCACGCCCCAAAAATTGTGGCACTAACATATTTGTTGCCATCACATTCGTTCTGCTTGTGTGTTATACCCATTCCCACAGTTGTCTGTCTTGTCTATTGAGACAGTCCCTGCCCCAAAGGGGTTACAATCTACTACTGTGTTTGTGCAGTGCGTTGCATAATGGAGCCCCAATCTTCACTGGCCCTTTAGGGACTACCGTAATAAACGTGATCAATAATAAATAATATGAACAATGTTTTGATATGAACAAAAACTTGGAGTTTTTGCCTCTTGTAGGTTGGTCCCACAAATCTGGTGTTTAACTTGAAAAGATTAGCTTGAATAATTTTTTTGTTGGTGAGTTTGAAATACCTGCTCTTGCTCCATTTTGTTTCAGAACTATACAATTTTAACTTATTCAGAGCTGCAGAAATCATTCAGTAAAGATTTGAACAGGCTGCCATCTGCTCTTAATACTTTGGTCTTTTATCACCAGATAGCACTACAAGCCAAGGCATGCTGTCCCAGCAGCTGCTGCATTGTAATCTCACTGACGTGGCCTCTTGTACGCTAACATGGCTATGTACTGCAGACCACATTCATGTTTTGAACATGTTGTAAATAAAAATATAAATAAAATAATCAGATCCCGATCTGGTGGATTCAGTCAAGTTCTAATCTTAGAACTTCAATCTGCACACCCTTTTCAGACCTGATTGGACACATTCCTGTTTTTGTTTCAGATAATGGAACTCGAATAATTTTGTATGGAAAACAAAATTAACCTTATATGCTAGTTCCCCGTTTATCTGAATGAATGTAGAACCTGGGGCATTTATTGACTTAATCATGGTTTTGGATCAGAGGAGAAACTTTTAATGTAAAAGTTACGACTATCAGGCAACATAAGTTATTTAAAATAATATTTTGGGTGCTTTAAAATAGGACTTTCTACTAATAATTCCATTCTCATAGAGCTGATATAGTTTGATTATGTTGGGCCAGATTCTAATCCCTGTATGTGGGTGGAATAGCACTCTTATTTTACCAGTTGTTTCACTGTTTTTAAGTGGGACCACTCTAGTCATCGTGGCTAACGGTGTAAGAATCTGGCCTTCTGAATTGAGGCTATTTCTTACAACCCAGGAGAATATCAGGGCTCAAAACAAGACTCCCAGTTTCAGGGGGAACATAAATTTGGTTTACAGTGCTCTTCTGTGGATGGGTTCCTTCCAAAATGTGTCAGGATGGGGTGTGTCTTTATTCAGATGCCTTTATTCAGCTGACAGCACATATCTGTTTTAGGTGTATCTAGAAATTTGGCATCTTCAGTTGCAGTAGGTTTTTCCTCTTTGGGAGGTGGTGGGATTTTAGCATGGCCTTCGTTTTAGTACAATTTGTGTGTGTTGTGGGCACAGAGAGAGGCTAAGTCCTAGTACAGCTAAGCTCGTACATATTTTTCCATAGAAAATGGCTCTCTTTGAGATTTGTTTTATACACCAAGTTATAAAACTTTTTGAACTAGGATTTATAGTCAACTAGTTACGTTTTGTTTCTTGCTGAATTAAAGATTCTTGCCAAGGAGCATTCTCTCTGTAGGATAGACCTCTCCCTTTAAAAAACAAACAAACAAACAAAAAAGCCTAGATCTCCTAATGTTCAGAGGCAGACTGAGTAAGGACATTAAATAAAACAATCCCTTGGTCAGTTAGAACCAGACTGAAAGTAAAGTGTAGTTTGGAGTGTGGGCACATTACTTCTCCAAAAAGTTATATATTTAATTTACAAACAAAGTTTTACATATCTGCTCTCTTGTAGATTATGCTAAAAGATATTTTTCACTGGTTTGGAATGTGTGATTAGACATGAAAAGCCTGTGCAAAAATATTCAGGTACTGAAACTGTTTGCAACTGAGCATTTATGCATACAGTCACAGTAATTTCATGAGCACACTTCTGAAAATCAGAATTTTACTCTGATTAGAGAAAATTACTATTTGTCTTCTAACTTGAAAACTAAGACCAAACATGGGGCCTGATTTTTAGGCAAATCAGGCATCCAGTTGCATGCGTAATTTACATGTATTCCCACATTTGTGTACAAATAGTTAATTAGATGCAGTTAGGTGTACAGTTACCCAGTTTGTGTACACAAATATGGTAATCATATGTTCAGATTGAGACCTCAATCCTGCACATGCTTAACTTTATACACTGTGCAGTATAAGGCAGTAGGGAAATACTTCACAGTTCATGAAGGTATGGCCACACTTTCACATCTTTGCAGGCTTGGTGCCTGCCTACACATGCAACTGTATGCCTAAAGAGTCTGAATAGTGTACTCCCTGCCACACACACACCCTGTAAAAAAGAGGGGCATGCAAGATTACTGTCCAGGTATTTTGTGCTTTTATAGAGGACATTTTTCCTTAAACCAACTTTTGAAGAGTATTCTTAATAAAGTAAAAATAAATGTTTCCTCTGTAGCTGCAGTATCTGTAACTAATAAGAGAGGACTCTTGAAGCCTTCCTTGTCCTTGCTACACAGTTCAGTTTTGTTGTCCGGAGGTTTCCCCTCCTCCCTTCTTTTCTGCCTACCACATTATAGCTTTAGCTCTGGGTCCATGAGAAGTATACTTTTAAAGGAATAGCACCTGTCTAGTTTAGCATGTGACTGTTCTCACACTTCCTAAGAGTGCCAGGAGCTGATCTACAATACGTCTATTACAGCAGCTCCTTTTGAATAAATTATTCAGTACAAATGTTTTAACTTTAAAAAAAAACAAAAAAAAAACAAGCAAACCTGTGGCAGCTGTCTGTAAAGTGAGTAAGCTATGTAGTTTTATGGTGGTAACACAAAACTTAGTGCTGATAGCCCAAAATATTTGGTAAGAAAAACTTCAATTATTTAGGTTCTAGTGTTTGAACATATGTTTTTTTTCTGAAAACAGCTGAATGATATTCATCTGGGTTTTAGATTTTCCTCTCCAGATATGAGTCATCTCCCACGTTCAGTGCAGACAGTGAGATGTTTTTCCATAGCCCCTTAAATATAATAAAATCCTGGAATGATTATGTAGGTAAACATTGTGGCCTTTTGTGGCTAGCTAAAATGCTGACAGCACTTTTCTCTGTTCATTAAATTCATACATTGTTTAGATTTTAGCTTGTAAGAGCTAAAATATATGGGCAAAGGTTTGGGTTATTTTTAATCTAGATCCTGTTTTGGAGAAACATGAAAGGGTTACTCAGAGTCTTCAAATTAAATGAACCAAACTGAGGAAATAGACAGAATTATGCTGAATAGTAGCCATTTGAATGGAGGCAGGGGACACAGCCCATGAATATTGAGTTTTCCATATGCTGCCAAAAAATAAATTAACATTTTTTTTAAAGCTGTGTAATTCCTTCCTGTGGGATAATGCAGCCTGTAGGTTTCTGAGCATTATTTTAAATTAAACTAGGATCACATTGTCACCAAATAACAATGTGTATTGAGCCCAGTGCTAAACCCATTCTATTAACCGGAAGAAAGTCTTTAATTTCCAAGTAGCAAGGAAAAATGACAGCTCTCCTGAGCGTTCCACCATTAGCATTCTATGGACATCACTGCCGTTGACTGGGAAGTTATTTTCACTGCACCAGGAGAACACCAGTTTCCAGCTACAATGTGCTGCTGCTCTTCTAAGGTAGGTAGTGGAGACAATCAGAAGACCAGGTGTTTTGCTGCTTCTTTTCTGGCTATAGCTCCTTTTCTTCACAGCTCCAGTTTCATCATTGTCTCAGAGGGAGCTCTCACAGAGCAGCTCTTTGCTGCCTTATGGTGGGCATCTACAGAAAGACAATATGCCCCATTGTGAGACTGATTTGGATCCCACCATCATTTGACATTTTATCTACTAAGCTTTTTAGGATAGATAGTTCTTTCTCCCTCTCTTAGTCCCCCAAGAACGCCTGTGCTTCATGAAGGAAAAAGGATCCTCTGTGGCAACAACTACATGTGAGGAGCCATGTAAAACTTCTGTTTCCCATCTGCAGAGCAGACCCAAGAGAGTGGAAAACAGGCCAACAAGAGGAAGTGCAGAAGACAAGAGATAAGCTGACATACTGGTAGTAGCTACCAAGAGGTTCCAGGGGCAGCTGTTACAGTGGACCCCGGCTTGGCCACTATCTTAAATTGCATAAGTGGATGAAAAAGCAAAGGCCTGTCAGGAATCCTTGTAGGACTTTCTCCTCTCCCTTCTCCATACTTTTGCCTTTTCTAAAAACTGTTCCGATTCAAGGGTAAACCACACAGCTTGGTCCTACCCCTCTACATCAGAAGAAAATGGAAGGAGATAGTACAAGCCTGACAGAGCTGGTCCAGTAGGCAGGTTAGGAGCATTGAGGAAGAACTTACCATATGTGATCCTATTCCTAATATTTAATATGGGATATGTAAACTCAAAAAGACTGGAAGAATATGAAAATTGAGTAAATCTGATAAATTCTATTAAATTAACTCACAAAACAAAAGTCTGTCACCTTGGTGGTCTTTGGATCTAGTGAAGGGATTGTTCCCTCAAGGTAACCGTACACCTAGGGAAGTCTTCAGTAAAATGTTTGGGTTTGGGTTAAGAAGAACTGAAGAAGACTCTGTGTAGCTTGAAAGCTTGTCTCTCTCCCAACAGAAGTTGGTCCAATAAAAAACATTACATCACCCATCTTGCGTCTTTATTATCTTGGGACTGACCCAGCTACAAGAACACTGCATAGAGCTCTTAAGAACATTTTGAGTGTTCTGCTTTACAACTGTCTTTCTTCACTTCCACGTTGCTAAGTACATAATTGAGTTGCTAAGTAACAAGTATACCAGTCAGCAACTAGAAGAATATAAGCATGAATTTAGTAGATTGATAACAGTATAACACAATGTGCTTTTACGCTGAAAAATCCAGTCATTGGGAAAGAACTCTGCACAGTAACGTTAAGTAGTCACCTTATAATTGCCCCCAGATGAGGAGAGATTATCCCTTGTGATTCTGTCTTCTGCTGCAGCTTCATAAGGACAGTTTTTCAGTCTGTCCATGTCAGAAGATCATACTACGCTTTCATACCTTTCCAACAGCTATCATATTCTGCATTCCTTTATAGAGGGACGTATAAGTTGTATATTAAATTATTACACAACTTGAGTACTTCTCAGCAGAAACAGACTTTGCACTTGCATAGAGGCTGCAAGATCAATTGATGTAATGTCCATGTTTCGTACCTTGATTAGACGGTGATTTATTTATTAGGTAACTTCTTCTTCGAGTGATTGCTCCTATGCATTCCATTTAGGTGTGCGCGCCGTGCGTGCACGGCTCTCCGGAACATTTTTACCCTAGCAACTCCGGCGGGCCGGCTGGGCGCCCCCTGGAGTGGCGCCGCTATGGCGCTGGATATATACCCCAGCCGGCCCGTCCGCTCCTCAGTTCCTTCTTGCCGGCTACTCCGACAGTGGGGAAGGAGGGCGGGTCTGGAATGGATAGGAGCAACACATCTCGAAGAACAACAGTTACTATGGTGAGTAACCGTCTTTTCTTCTTCGAGTGATTGCTCCTATGCATTCCATTTAGGTGATTCCCAAGCCTTACCTAGGCGGTGGGGTCGGAGTGAGACGTGGCCGAGTGTAGGACTGCTGAGCCGAAGGCTGCATCGTCTCGAGACTGTTGCACCAACGCGTAGTGGGAAGCGAAGGTGTGTACAGAAGACCAGGTGGCCGCTCTACAGATGTCCTGGATGGGGACATGGGCCAGGAAGGCGGCCGACGAGGCGTGCGCCCTCGTCAAGTGTGCGGTGAGTCGGCATGGGGGGACGCGAGCAAGCTCGTAGCACGTTCGTATACATGACGTCACCCAGGATGAAATCCGCTGCGAGGAGACCGGCTCGCCTTTCATGCGATCGGCAATCGCCACAAATAGCTGGGTCGAACGCCGGAAGGGCTTCGTCCGGTCGATGTAAAAAGCGAGGGCCCTGCGGACGTCCAGGGTGTGGAGCTGCTGCTCACGAGGTGAGGCGTGCGGCTTCGGGAAGAAGACCGGGAGGAAGATCTCTTGGTTGAGGTGGAAGGCCGACACCACCTTGGGGAGGAAGGCCGGGTGCGGTCGAAGCTGCACCTTGTCCCCATGGAAGACGGTATACGGGGGACCGGCCGTCAGGGCGCGGAGTTCCGAGACTCGTCTGGCGGATGTGATTGCCACGAGGAAGGCCGTCTTCCAGGTGAGATGAAGCAGAGAGCACGTGGCCAGGGGCTCGAAGGGTGGTCTCATCATCTGAGCCAGAACCAGGTTCAAATCCCAAGTTGGAGTAGGATGACGTACCGGCGGGTACAGACGGTCTAGACCTTTAAGGAAGCGGGCACCATCGGGTTAGAGAAGACGGACCGGCCTCCTATGGCGGGCCGAAAGGCCGACAGAGCCGCCAGGTGCACCTTCAGGGAAGAGATCGCTAGACCTTGACCTTTCAGGTACCAGAGGTAGTCGAGGATGGTCGGGATGGGGACCAAGAATGGGTTAAGACCTCGTTGGTCGCACCAGATCGCGAAGCGTTTCCACTTCGCGAGGTAGGTAGAGCGCGTCGAAGGCTTTCTACTTTCGAGCAGTACTTGTTGCACCGCCAACGAACAACCCCTTTCTGCGTTGGTCAACCACTCAGGAACCAAGCTGTAAGATGCAGCGACTGTAGGTTCGGGTGGTAAAGCCTGCCGAGGTCCTGAGTGATGAGGTCCGGCCATAACGGAAGGGGAATGGGATCCCGAACTGATAACTCGAGCAGCAGGGTGTACCAGTGCTGTCTCGGCCAGGCCGGAGCAATGAGTATTACGTGGGCCCTGTCCCTCCGAAGCTTGAGTAACACCCGGTGTACGAGCGGAAACGGGGGGAACGCGTAGAGGAGGGGATCCGTCCATGGCAGGAGGAACGCATCTGAGAGGGAGCCCGGAGCTCGACCCTGGTACGAGCAGAACCTGTGACACTTCCTGTTGGCCCTGGAGGCAAACAGGTCTATCTGGGGAAACCCCCACCTCTGGAAGATTGTGTAAGCCACATCTGGGCGAAGGGACCACTCGTGGGAGGCGAAGGACCTGCTGAGATGGTCGGCCAACGTGTTCTGCACCCCTGGCAGAAAAAACGCTTCTAGGCGAATCGAGAGGGTCACGCAAAGATCCCATAGGAGCATCGCTTCCTTGCAAAGCGGGGAGGATCGGGCTCCGCCCTGCTTGTTCACATAGAACATTGCTGTGGTGTTGTCTGTGTACACTGCTACACAGCGGTCCTGGAGGTGGGCCCGAAAGGCGAGACACGCCAAGCGGATCGCTCTCAGCTCCCGGATGTTGATGTGGAGGGAGAGCTCCCGGGCTGACCAGAGACCCTGGGTATGCAGGTCTCCTATGTGAGCACCCCATCCAAGCGCTGAGGCGTCTGTGGTCAGGGTGACAGACGGGCGAGGAGGGCGGAACGGGACCCCTGCGCAGACAATCCCCGGATCCAGCCACCAGGTGAGCGTCTGGAGAGTGGGCTTTGTAACCGTCACCACCATGTCTATGGGGTCGCGATGGGGGCGGTACACCGATGCCAGCCACATTTGGAACGGGCGAAGACGCAGCCTTGCGTGCGCGGTCACAAACGTGCACGCTGCCGTGTGACCCAGTAGGCGCAGGCAGGATCGCACCGTCGTTGTAGGGAAGGCCTGCAGTGCCCGTATGAACGAGACCATCGTCTCGTGCCGAGGACGAGGGAGGCAGGCTCTGGCTAAATTGGAGTCGAGGACCGCTCCTATGAACTCCACCCTTTGTGCTGGAATTAAGCTGGACTTCTCGGCATTGATAAGCAGGCCTAGTGAACGGAACAGATACAGTATTTCGGTCACCTGAGCCGCTACCAGTTCTTGGGACCGACCGCGAATCAGCCAGTTGTCGAGATACGGGTACACATGTATTCGACGACGGCGGAGGGCTGCGGCCACGACTGCCATACACTTGGTGAACACTCTCGGTGCGGTGGAGAGGCCGAAGGGTAGTACCGCAAACTGGTAGTGAGCGTCGTTGACCACGAAGCGCAGGTAGCGTCTGGGGGGGGGGGGTAAATTGCCACATGAAAGTATGCGTCCTTCATGTCGAGGGCGGCAAACCAGTCTCCCGGATCCAAGGAAGGAATAATGGTCCCCAAGGTCACCATACGAAACCTGAGCTTGCACAGGTGTCTGTTGAGCTCCCGGAGGTCTAATATGGGACGAAGGCCTCCTTTCGCCTTGGGGATGAGAAAGTATCTGGAATAGAATCCCCTGCCCCTCCTGCTGCGAGGCACCTCCTCTATAGCACCCACGCTCAACAGAGTCTCGACCTCCTGTAAGAGGACTTGCTCGTGAGAGGGGTCCCTGAAGAGGGACGGGGAAGGTGGGTGGGAGGGAGGGGGCGAAACAAACTGCAGGCGGTAGCCGTGCTGGACGGTGTTGAGGACCCAGCTGTCCGATGTTATGGAGCACCACGCCTGGAGGAAGCGGGAAAGGCGATTTGAAAATAATAGGGATGGATCCTGGGGGGAGAGTGGTGGGCCGTCCTCGGGCGTCCCATCAAAAGGCCGGTTTTGGGCCTTGTGGGGCCTTGGAGGGGCCCTGGGTCTGGTTACGCCTGCCCCCTGATGGCCTGCGGCGGTAGAGGGCCGTCCGGCGATTGTTAAATGGCCTAGACCTGGCCTGGGTGAAGGGCCGGTAGGGCTGCTGCCGGAACGGCCGTCTCTGGGTGGCCGGCGTGTGCATGCCCAAAGTTCGAATAGCAATCCTCCCATCCTTCAGGGTCTGAATTCTCGAGTCCGTCTTCTCTGAGAAGGGGAGGTCCTGGAGGGGAGGTCCTGGAGGGTGTATTGCACCTCCGGCGGCAAGGTGGAGGATTGCAGCCACGCAATGCGCCGCATGGTTATCCCGGAAGCCATAGTTCTGGCTCCTGAGTCAGCGGAGTCCAAGGCTGCCCGAATTAAGGTCCGGGAGGCCGTCCTGCCCTCGTCCAGGAGTGCCGAGAATTCGCGGCGGGAGTCTTGCGGGGTCAGCTCCGAAAATTTACTCAGGCACCCCAATATGTTAAAAGTGTACCGGGAAAGGAGCGCCATTTGGTTCGCTATGCGGAGCTGAAGGCCACCCGCTGAATAAATCTTTCGCCCCAACAGGTCTATGCGCCGCGACTCCTTAGATTTTGGCGCAGCGGCCGGCTGCCCGTGCCTCTCCCGGTCGTTCACCGATTGGACCACCAGAGAGTCCGGGGTTGGGTGCACGTACAAGTACTCGTACCCCTTCGGCGGGACGGAATATTTCCTCTCCACCCCTCGCGCCGTGGGGGGGACTGAGGAAGGCGACTGCCAGATTGTAGTATTATTCCGCTGTATCGTGCGGATAAAGGGCAGTGCCACTCTCACGGGGGCCTCCGCTCCCACAACATCAGTTACTGGGTCATCGTCCTCTGGGACCTCCTCAATGGGCAGGTTAATAGCCTTTGCCACACGGCGGAGAAGGTCCTGGTGTGCCTTTAGGTCAATAGGCGGGGGTTCGGATGTTGATGCCCCCGCCACCGCCTCGTCGGGTGAGGAGGACGAGGAGCGGCCTGGCAGCACCTCGTCAGATGTCTGCTCTGCCCTTGGGCGATCAGCCACCACGGCCTCCTGCCCCAATACCGGGCCTTGAGGCGAGTTGGTCTTTCCCGTTGGAGACGGGGGGGGCCTGCTGACTGTGGCCTCCGGCACCGAACGCTCCGTACCCGCCTGCCTCGGCGGAAGGGGAGGCCCTCGTTCGTGTTGGGCCCAGGGAACCCAAAATCCCCACTGTTGGGGTCCATGGTCCCGTCCGTGAGACTCTGCCCTGAAGTCCACTGCACTGCCCTCAGGGGAAGCGATGGAGGGCTCACGAGAGGGCCAGGGAGGAGCTGAGGCGATCCCCGAGCGTGCGACCGATGCCGGCGTCAAGTGCCTAGCCGGTGTCGAAGGTCGGTGTCGGTCATCGCGTGACCTAATCAGGGAGCGGGACCTGCGTGTGGCGTGGTACCGGAGCTCGACCGACGGCGTCGGGAGCTCGACCGGCGGTGCCGGGAGGTCGACCGACGGTGCCTGGAGCCCGACCTCGACCGCGAGCGGCGGCAGCGTGAGTGGCTCCGGGAGTCTCGGTGCCGAAAGCGGTCTTTGGAACCGGACCTCCTGCGGTGCCGGTAACTCGGGGACTGGGACCGTTGCCAGGAGTGCGACCGGTACCGCGATTGAGAGCGGTGCCAGGACTGCGACCGGTGCCGAGACGGGGAGCGGCGTCGCGATGTTGATCGTCTTTCGGATCGGGATCGGTGCGGCGGCGACCGTCTCCGAGAGTGGGACCGGGATCGAGACCGAATCCTGGAGCGCCGACCGTCTCGCTCGTCAGGGGAAGGAGGCCGCATCATCAGCGGTTTGCCCACTGACTTAAGCGCCCGCACTGGCGGCGCCGGGGGCCGGAGGCTTTGAGCTTCCGTGAGCTCGATTAGCTCCCTCGCCGTCGCAAACGCCTCAGGCGTGGACGGGATCCGCAGCTCACCCTCGGTGGGTACCGGGGAGCTGGGTGGTGCCGGACTCGACGGCCCTTGCGGCGCCGGAGTCGACGGCACCGTGCACTGCCTGTGCACTGCCTCAGCCTGAACCGTTTGTGTCGGAGGCGGCTGGGCTAACGGTTTCCGCGGATGCTTTGCAGAGACCGTCTTCGGCGCCTTATGCTTCCTTCCTGGGGAGAGGGAGCGGTGCCGGGACGTCGGTGCCGGGTGTCGAGGGCCCTCGGCACCGGAGCGGCTCGGTGCTGCCGGTGCGCTGCTCGCCGAGGAAGGCTTCGGCGCCGGTGGAGTTGGCGCCGGAGGCTGGAGCGAAGCCTCCATCAGTAGCTGTTCCGGAGAGCCGTGCACGCGCGGCGCGCACACCTAAATGGAATGGATAGGAGCAACACATCTCGAAGAACAACAGTTACTACGGTGAGTAACCGTCTTTTCTTACATGAAAGCAGGTTAATCCTCTGGCAGCAAATCATCCTACTCTTTCTGGTGATGTCTAAGTGACAAGACGTTTAATAATTTACATTTCATCACTAATATAACAATAAAAGGTATCATCCTTATGTGACAGATCAACACATGTATTTCGCTATACATAATGAATTAAATTTCATCCTTTTTGGAGTCAGCTTTGCTCTTTTAGCTACTTTTAGAGATTCTTCAAAAAGAAACACTGATTTGTAAATCTATCCTCCCTCACTCATTGTTAGGACACCATCTCTTAGTTTTACAGAGAGTAAAAAGGGTCTTTTGGTATACTTTACTTACTGATGCTCTTTTTTTCTAATGTTGATATAATTAGCTACCATTTCTGTGAGTGATGTGCATTTGTTAATTTGTCAGTTTAGAACTTAATTTAGCATTTATATAATTCTTGCAGTAATATTTTTCATAAAATTGTCTGTTATCAAATTTGCAGCTTTTAGAAGTGATACAATGTGTATTTCTCCTCTTCACCTTCTCTTTCCTCTCCCAAAAGGAGAGATTCTGTAATTGTGTACATTCCTCTTCTCCCCCACCCTTCAAAAAAGGACACCCCTGTTTAAATACCTCACCCTTCACATTCTGCCTCAATGTTTCAGTGCAGATTGTATGGCTCCTGCTTTTGACAGTGCTCAGGAATGGTTGCTGAGTGAGTTAATGTGTGGCAAAAAAATTCAGAGTTTTTCTTGCTGTTTGTTAAATGGAGCATAGTTTAAGTCTAAAGGTTTCTCTGTCATCCTTTTAATATTTAATGATACAGAACCCATCGGGTCATAAGTTTGAAAGTTCAACTGAGCAATTTATAAAATGTGGGGCCTCTGGGATACCCTCTTAAAAACAGAGGGTTCCTGTGGGGAGATATCTAGGACAGATCAATGTTTCCAATTGTCTCTCTGTTTATAATCACAGCTCTGTTTATTTAGTATTAATGTTAAAAAAAAAATTGAATATACAATCAGATGACGTCACCAGGGATAGATCCAGGTGACACTTGGTTTGCAAGGAGGCCATGTCCCCGTGGGATTTGCTATGATGATGATTGACTATTTAGAATTTGTTAAAAGGAGTTATGATGTAGAGTTTCCTAAGCTTCCAGTTTGTGCTGTTTCTTATCTTACTTGTTACTGAATTTAATACACAAACTACTACTAGATTCTGAGTGCTCTATTCTGAAAGGTGTTGAGCCCACAATTCCCATCTATGTCAGCTTACTGACCATGCTGGCCACCTTCTATAGTCCTGGCCACCCATTTCCATGTTGTCATTTATACACAAAATTGCAACTTTTTTTTTTTTTAATTCTCTATGGAGCCCTCTTGGCTTACAGTATGTGAATCTTTGTGTGCTGAGTGCAGGGGCAGCTCCAGGCCCCAGCACGCCAAGCGCATGCTTGGGGCGGCATGCCGCGGGGAGCGCTGTGCCAGTCGCCAGGAGGGCGGCAGGCGGCTCTGGTGGACCTCCCGCAGGTGTCCCTGCGGAGGGTCCGCTGGTCCCGCAGCTTCGGTGGAGCATCCGCAGGCACGTCTGTGGGAGGTCCACCGAAGCCGCGGGACCGGCGACCGGCAGAGCGCCCCCCGCAGCGTGCCACTGTGCTTGGGGCGGCGAAATGGCTAGAGCAGGTGAAATAAAATGTGATGGTAACTGGATCACAAAACTTAGCATTGTAAATTTGGCACAGCAGCAGATCCATTCATGTATTTGCTGGGATCTCATAATTCTATGGCATAAAATAGTGCCAACTTCAAGGAAAGTTGTCGTGTTCCATTACTCCCAGGATCCAGACCATAAATGATTTTAGGTAATAGGTAATAATTGGAGATATACCAATCTCCTAGAACTGGAAGGGACCTTGAAAGGTCATCTAGTCCAGCCCCCTGCCTTCACTAGCAGGACCAATTTTTGCCCCAGATCCCTAAGTGGCCTCCTCAAGGATTGAACTCACAACCCTGGGTTTAGCAGGCCAATGCTTAAACCACTGAGCTATCCCTCCCTTTTAAATGAGGGAAAATATCTGGGTTTTTTTTTAATTGAAACCATTGGGGTGGGGGGTGTTTAAAAAGAACTTTTAAAAGTTAAAGAAGTTAATTTATATTATGCACACATGAGTATTTTTTTACCACACTTCTACTTTTCCTGGCATTCTACCAGCACTTTTAGGGATTCTTTTGTTTTAGAAAGGTACTCCTATATGATTTCTCTTTTCATTTTTTAAGTTACTATACTATACATTTGTTTAAAAACTGTGAGCAAACAATGACTTGGAATGTGTTTTATTGATTGCTTAAGACAAGCACATATTTTAAACAAACATTTAATCAGCTGTATTTTTCTTTGAATGCTTCAGTGTTCCTGTAAGGAAACAAAGCTTCGTGAATGAAGTTAATAGATTAAGACCACAAATGACTATTATGATCATGTAGTTTGACCTCCTGCATAACACAGGGCATAGAATTTCACCTATGAGGTTTGCCTTTTTAATAGTTGACTGGTAGCTTCTCTCATATTTATTTATTGAGTGCCAATGGTGTGCTGGGTGCTGTATTAAAGTCAACACAGTCCCTGCCATGTGGATCTTACAATTTAAATTGTGTATCCACTATTCTACATACAACGTAAATTGAACCTATGTGCAGATAGTCTCTACCTATGTACTATAAAATACTCTTTTACACTGAGTGCATGGTTGTTTCTCACTGAAAGGCTTCCAAAGCATTTGTTCTAAATGGAGAGTTTTTCATTTTGTAATTTTACCCTATAGAATCATAGGGTTAGAAGGAACCACAAGGGTGATTTAGTCTAATCCCTGATTGCTCAGCTCTGTTGCTTTGCTGTGAGATTTCCACGCTCCTCTTTACAGTCTAGTTATTCTTCTGTTAACCTTGTCTATATACAAAAATGTCTCAAAGACCTTCATCTATAACCAGTCTTTGATTTCAGGAAACATGACCGGAAATGTATCCTGAAAAAAGCATCAACCTGTTTAAGCCATCTATGAAATAAAAAAAATTAAAACCAAGCCATTGTAAATTCTGTTAAGACCCTTAAAGTTAATTGTAAAAGGAGTCAGATGTTTGATTTTTCATATGCAGAGTTTACTTTTAAAAAATTGGTTCTTACCTGTGTTACCCTTGCTGATATATGTTACATTGTTTATCCTTTTGAAGTGATTGCTAATCTTGAATTTTTTAAAAATACCTTAACATTGGAATTGCCATTCTGGATCAGTTAAGTGGTCCATCTAGTTCAGTTACCTGTGATTAACAGTGGCTAGTACCAAATCCTTAAAAGGAAGGCACAAGAAACCCTATGGTAGACTGTTATGGAATGATCTGCCCCGAAAAGAAGCATCCTCCTAAACACCACCAAATTTTAAGTGTTCAGACTGAAGTGTTCCCACTGTAACTGAAATCAAATGGGAGCTGTGCTTGGAACATATAAAGTACTATAAAAATGCTAACCACTCTGAAAAAAGTCAGGCACCTAATATTAGTGGACATGTTTGACAATTTTCTCCTTAATCTCTGTGCTTCAGTTTTCCATCTGCAAAATGGGGATGATGATCTCTCCCTTCCTCACAGGGATGTTGTGAAGATAAACTCATTAACGTTTGTGAAGAACTCTGATACTGTGGTTTTAAGTGCCACTGAAAGGCCATGAGCAAATAAAGAATTCTGTGTTCAGTGCAGGGTTTGGGTGTTGTGCAGTAACTAAGTCACATGGATTCACGTTGAATGATGAAAATTGAAAGAAATATTAAACAGCTACCCATTCAATGATCGCCATTCCTCCTGTGCACTGAATGAGGCAAATTTATTTTTGTATATACCTGTAATACTGCCATGCTTCACTCTCAAAACAAATTTTGGTGCTAGATAAGAATAACTAGCTTTCTCGGTGTTTGGGGACTTCCTTCTTATTCTTCTCATTTCTTTACTTTTAATAGTGAGTGTTGAAAAAGTGGAAGTAAAGGGATTGGCACACAAGAAGAATGAAAGAAATGTTGACTATTCCTTTGAGGTAAGTTTTGAGGATTTTTTTTTTCTAATGGGGTGAGAGAAAAGAAGAAAATACTTAAATCATGAATGTGAAAGTTTGGAACAGTTAAGGAACATTCAGGCCGAACAGACAGATCTCAAAAAATAGTCATCGGTGGGGAATCATCATTGAATGGGAGTGTTTCTAGTGGGGTTCCACAGGGATTGGTACTAGGCTATAAAACATGAACTCCCAGTGTGTTGCTGTGGCCAAAAATAACCCAATCATTGGATGTATAAACAGGAAAGTAGTGAGTGAGAGTAGAAGTGATTTTTACCTTTGTATATGGCATTAGTGAGACTGATACTGGAATATTGTGTATTATTCTGTTGTCCACATTTTTTAAAGGGATGTTGAAAAATTGGAGAGAGCACAGAAAAGAGCTACAAAAATTATTTGAGGGTGGGAGAAAAACAGTGTGAGACTTACTCAAACTGTTTAACTTATTAAAAAAGAAGACTGAGAGGTGACTTGATTAGTGTATAAATCCCTTCACAGGGAGAAAATACCAGGTACTAAAGGGCTCTGTAATCTTCCCAGAAAGGCATAACAAGAACCGACGGCTGGAGGCTGTAGCTGGACAAATTCAAATTAGAAATTAGGCACAAATTTTTTAGATTGAGGATAATTACCCACTGGAACAAAACCACCAAGGGAAGTGGTGGATTCTTCATCTCTTGATGTCTTCAAACAGAGACAGGAAGCCTTTCCGAAAGATATACTTTAGCCAAATACAAGTAATGCTTTAGTCTAATGCAAGTTTTTGGGCTCAATATAGGAGTAACTGAGTAAAATATGATGTCCTGTGATAAGTCCTTAAAAAAATAAAAGTAGTCCTGGAACATTCCAGAATGGCCCAGAAGCAGAAGTGGAGGAGGAAGCCACCATCTCCTCACACTGCCACCTCCATCCCTTCTGCGTCAGGCCTGTTCTGGAAAGAGAGATGGCATTTCAGTAACCTGGGCAGGTTACTGAGCTGCCATCTCTCATTTCAGAGCAGGAAACCGAGTCAGAAATACTGGAATGCCATTCCAGAGCATTCAAGCATGACTTGAGCACGGACAGGAGGTCAGACAAGATGATCTTATGGTTCCTTCTGGCCCTAAAGTCTATGAATCTGTGAATGTCTAGATTTAATTAATTTTTGTCTCAATTCTGGTATGCCTGAGAAGCCTCTGGTATGACACACCAAAAGCAGAATTTGATTTTGGGGTAGGTGGTTCTATTGTTTTGTCGATGTTCATGATCTAGCTCCTTATAGGGAAAAACAATTCCATAAGTTTAGGTAACATTGCCTGTTCAAAATTGCACTCCTCATCTCCCTTTATCAACCAATGCCACACGGAGTCGGTTGCAGCTGCCTCATTCAAAGCTGCACAGCCAATGGCAGAATGGGCGTGGCAGAGCTTCATTCTGCTGTGACCCATTGGCTTACATTGCAGATTGTGGGAAGGCTGTTGCAGGAGGCAGTGAAGCGGTGTATGCAGCTCTCTCTCTACTCATGTAAAGTTTCCTTGAACATGGGGAATTCTCTGGCTAGTTTAAAGCCACTTTACATTGTTCATGTTGTACAAAAAATGCCTTTAGCAGATTGAAGAATCTGGCCTTAATTAATTTAGCCTCGGAATACCCTTGAGAGACCGGTATTATCCCTATTTTACAGGTGAGGAAACTAAGACACAGATAAGTGACTTGCCCAGAGTCACATAGGGCATCTGTGGCAGAGACAGGAATAAAATCCATCTCTCTTGATTCCCAGTCCTGTATGCTAATTACAAGAATATTGTTCCTTAAATCTGTGGTAAATACTTAACTTTAGTTTTCTGTATGGTTTAGTCACCAAAATGCAATCTGTTTTCCTTTGCAAACAACTATACAGATGCTTGAGACTGCATTAAAGTTAAACTTTTACTTTATGGTTATTTGTGCTTTGTTTTAATGACAATAAGGTCTTATCTACACTGAAAATAAAATATTTCACCACTGCACTACCACTGGTCCTAGCAACAGTGGGAACTTCAATATAGATAAGGTGTTAATGGTTTCTGGAATTTTTATCGCTATGCCATCTAGACCTGCCCTCTCTGAACAGGGATAGACCACATCATTTATCTGCCTTAAATCTTGCATTGGGGGAGCTGCAGTGATGGTAGTTCACTAGTGAGAAATTTTAAGAAAAAGCTCAGTGTTAGACCCCACCTCAGACAACCCTCCTAGAAAGAGTGTAGGTGATAAAACTCCATTGTAGAATGTGCAGTTTGAAACCAAGATGAGCTCAGGAAGTGTCGGTAGTAGTGTCCAATCTTTCTCTTGCCCTTCTGAGGGTTTCTGTGGAACAGGACGGTTATATTTGCTCCATAGGATTCAGCAAATGAAGCCTTCCAGAATTGCACATCCACATGTTGGCATGTAAGCCAAGTTCGGACAATTGTGTACTTGACAAGGGCTTTAAAAAAAAAGTTAATTCTGATGTAAATTCAGACCCTTATGGTATTGAGCAATATAGAGACATCTTCCATCGCTTGGTGGTTCAGAAGGTAATACTGCCAGTGTCAGTGTCTGACACAAGCTGATCATGCTGCTTTCTTTATGTAATAGATTTAACATCCATATCAGGGGTTGTTTTTTTTTTTGCCATACTCTTATTTAATTGAAATTCAACAGCCTGTTTTCTTGAGTATTTTTCTTCCTCTGTTTATTTTTTTCCTTACTGCCTTTTTAGATTTGTGAGCTCATTTTATAATCAGAGAAATATCCTGAGTGTTGTATTAAGAATTCAAGAACACACATTAGTCGTATTGGATGAGAGAGAAGCATTTTGCCACTCCTCATCTCAAGCACTGGAAACTGGGCTTGGTTTGTGGCACATATCCACTCAGAATAAAGGCCATAAACTCAGAGAGATTTTGGACAATGCTAATTGATATTACATGAGGTTTCAAAATAAAACTTGGCTTTTCAAAGTGACACTACCATTTGATTTTTTTGATAGAGTATCCTTACAATATCCTGAATTTTTAAAATTCCTTAATTTTTAGTATCAGAGGGGTAGCTGTGTTAGTCTGGATCTGTAAAAAGCGACAGAGTCCTGCGGCACCTTATAGACTAACAGAAGTATTGGAGCATAAGCTTTCGTGGGTGAATACCCGCTTCATCAGACGCATGTGTCTGATGAAGTGGGTATTCATCCACGAAAGCTTATGCTCCAATACTTCTGTTAGTCTATAAGGTGCCATAGGACTCTTTGTCGGTGTGTGTGTGTGTGAGTGAGAGAGGTATTTAGGATAAGCCCCAAAACGCCAACACACATGCTTGGGTCCACCACTCCTCACCATCTCATTCCTCTGTGTCTGCTGTTACTACTAGTAACAACAGCTGCAAATCTAAAACTGCAAACACTCTCTTGGAAGGTCTGGGGGAAAGTGTGTGTGTCTGATGCCATGCTAGACTATCAACAAAATTGTGATACTGACTACACATGCAGTGTTGTCAAATACACAGCATAAACAAACAATAAAACATAAACAGTTTTCCCTCTGCAATTTCAGTGATAGTAATTCAGATCTTACTTGTAATAATAGTAGGTACAAAATTTCCAAATGAAACTATAATTTCAAGTTGATACTCTATAACTGTCTGAAAGTACAGGGTACAGTTTAGCTAAACCAATAAATTGCGGTTCTCGGGGTTAAAAACTCCTCAAATATGCTGCTTGGATTCAATGGGGAAAAGAAGCAAAGCTGACTAAGCAATTTGGTGTGATGAGAATTACTTGTCATTGATTTGGAAATGCATGTAATTGTTTTGTAAATGCTGAGAACTATAACATGCTATCAAAACATAAAACAGTCTGCCAGCTGTCAATTATTGTTATTACAAAACTTGGGGCGGGGGGAGAGATATCCCCTTTCATATTTTGTGAAACTGCTCATGAACCCTGAAAGAAAATTGGCAATGTAGCATGAGATGGTTGGGGGTGGAGGGGACATTTTGTAGAAGTAGAAACTCCTTGGGTTTTCGTTCTTAGGTTTGGTGTAGCAACTGTAGCTAGCGGAAATTCCTCAATTATGTCATGTGTTTTACTCTCCACTCACTAGTGTTTTGGAAGAATCCTGATGGCTGGAGAAACCTTATATGTTTTCAGTTGTCATTGAAATTAGTGTTGTGGAAAAATCGCTTCCTGCTTTTTAAAAACATAAAAACAGGCTTTTCCCATACATTACTGTTGAAGATTCAGATGCATTCCAAACACTTGACCTCAGGTATTTTCAGTCTAAGGATCTTTAGGATCAGCAATACTTGCCAGACTTTTCTGATATTCTTTTGGCTCAGTTAAACCAGTCAGCCACGAACCAATGCTGGGGGTCGGCAACCTTTCAGAAGTGGTGGGCCGAGACTTCATTTATTCACTCTAATTTAAGGTTTTGTGTACCAATAATACATTTTAACGTTTTTAGAAGGTCTCTTTCTAGAAGTCTGTAACATATAACTAAACTATTGTTGTGTGTAAAGTAAATAAGGTTTTTAAAATGTTTAAGAAGTTTCATTTAAAATTAAATTAAAATGCAGAGCCCCCCGGACCAGTGGCCAGGACCTGGGCAGTGTGAGTGCCACTGAAAATCAGCTCACGTGCCGCCTTCGGCATGTGTGCCATAGGTTGCCTACCCCTGGTCTATGTAATATTGATTTAAAAAAAAAAAGTTGTAGGGACTTTTTATAGAAAAGCAGATAGGAAGAGAAGCTAATCTCTTCGCTTTTCTAGAACATACACAAGGTGCTGTCTAAAGTGTATAGATAGAACAGTAACTGCAGGCGTCAGTGTTAAGCCTCTGCTATTTTGTATGGGACGTTTTTCTCGGAGCCTCAACTTTGCATTACATATGGAATTGATTGATTGCAAATGAGCATTGTAACATGCTGTGGTGTGTTGTTCAGATTCTACAAACCAGCTGTTTCAGTTAACAATGGGAGGAAAATGTTTCTCCAATCAGTGTTTCTCTCATTTGGTGTTAACATTTGCTATAGTTGGCAAGGCTCTATAAAATATAAAGTAGATTTTAAGAACTCTGAATAGTCTTAGCTATAATGGCAGTTAGCAAGAGTCAAATACTGCAAGAAGGGTAGGCAGCCATCTTCAAAATAAAAATAGTGAGCCGAGGGACTGTAACTGTGTTTGAACAAAAATGTTTATCATGTATGCCAAACATACAGATGGTCCAAGCCTTTATCCACATAATGGGTGAAATAAACATTGCTGTTTATTGAGTCCAGGCTGTTAGAGCTAACCATAGAGTTGTGTGCTTAGTTACTAAACCGAACACCTTTCATTTCTTAAGGTCTTGTGGTCTGATTCTTCAGTGACATTGGTAACCAAATCTTCTACTGAAGTGACTGAATTTATTTCAAAGGTAAAGGACTCTAAAATACTTTACTTTGTACTTTGTCCTTATATGTGATTTTGTTCAATTATATTTTAGAAGCACCCTAAGATAACATGAATAGATTGAACTCCATAAATGTGTAACTCATGAACTATTTCAGGGTCCTCAAATGATAAGTAACAAGCCTTCTTTTCACCTGTTTTTTCCAATTTATAATATCCTCTTCCTTTAGCTATCTCAGCTGTACCCAGAAGAAAACTTAGAGAAATTCATTCCTTGCCTAGCTGGTCAAGATTCATTTTACCTAGAAAGGAACCACATGGACCTGGAATCGGATGTTAGGTATGCTTCTGAAAGCTAATTTTTACTTGCCGTATGGCTTCCTTGTCCAAGGGAGTTGGGGGGGGGGGAGAGAATATCAAGAAATTAAAATGTAGACAAGATGTTTCTAACTACTTTCAAGAACTTTGAGCTTGATCCTACAAACATAGTTGCTTGTAATTCCACTAATTTCAATGTACAAGAGTTTTGACAAACTTGGACCCTATGTGTAGAAATCAACATGGTCACATTGCACTTTGTTACACTTTCCGAAGAAGTGAAAATCATGGGGTTCCTTGGTAGAAGCAAATAATGGATTACAGCCTTAAGGTGGAAAAAGTTCCTTGAAAAAGTGATCACATTTAGATCATTTCCATTACAAAGTGAGTTAAGAGTGAAGTTTTAAGCTTGTTCAATATGGAATTTAAGAGAGGCCACACTTGGGTTAATCACTTGTAAGAAGTAGCAGGAAAAAAAGATGAAATAGTCAGCATTTTTGAAGATTGTGTTTTAGTTATACAGCCTTTTGTGATATTCACTCAAGATCTTATCTTGCAAATGGGAGTTTTGCCTGAGTAAGATCTGTAAAATTGGTCTGGGCCTTTAATGGAGAAACATAGCCAGAACTAGTAGAAAAATACAAGAAAATTGTTTTCTGGGTAATAGTCCTCATTTATGTGAGGGTGTCTTTTAAACACTTTCACAGCCCATTATGCTTTTCCTCACAGTTAACATGAATCAAGTTGTTGTGATGTTACTATTACTTTAAAGTAGAATAAGCAGCTATGCTCATGTAAAATGCTTGACTTGTGTGTCTGTAGAGCTAACCTATTTTCTAAGTCTCTTTATGATTTGTCCTCACACCCACTTGCAGTGGCATATAAATCCTATTAACAAAACCGTATTAATATATGGTTTTAAAAAGCTCTTCCCCACATGATTCACTTGGTCATTGTGGACCAACCATAATAGTTTAAAACGACACCTCTACCCTGATAAAACGCGGTCATGGGGAGCCAGAAATCCCTACCGCATTAAAGATGAAACGCCATTATATCGGGGTAGCAGTGGCAGGGCTGCAGTGGTGATTTAAAGACCCGGGCCTCCGGCCATAGGGAGCCCCAGGCCCTTTAAATCACCGGCGGGCCCCGCTGCCGCAGCCCCAGGGTAGCAGTGTCAGGGCTCCAGCAGTGATTTAAAGAGCTCTGGGCTCCAGCCGCTGCATGTAGCCCGGGTCCTTTAAATCGCCGGTGGAGCCCCTCTGCCGCAGCCCCAGGATAGCTGCAGCAGGGCTCCAGTGGTGATTTAAAGGGCTCGGGGCTCCCCACAGCAGCCGGAGCCCTGGATCCTTTAAATCTCCGGCAAGCCCCGCTGCCGCAGCCTCGGGATAGCAACAGCAGGGCTCCAGCGGTGATTTAAAGAGCTCTGAGCTCCAGCCGCTGCGTGTAGCCTGGGCCCTTTAAATTGCCAGCGAGCCCTGGGGTAGCAGCAGCAGGGCTCTGGCGGTGATTTAACAGGCTTGGAGCTCCACGCGGCAGCCAGAGCCCCGGACCCTTTAAAGCGCCGCCGGAGCCCCGCTGCTACTGCGCTATATGCGAACCCGTGTTATACCAAGTCACGATATAGCGGGGTAGAGGTGTATCTAATTTGGAACACCATCAAGCAAAATTATGTCAGCAAGTACTTGGTCTGCTCTGGATATAAAGTGTTGTTGGAAAACATGCTAATTAACATGATAGTATGCTTGCCAAACACCTTGTTTTTCTAGTCAGGACAGAGCATTTTTTCCCCATTACTGTTGTTGGTGGAATGGCACTGGTGGACACCATTTTGCCAGAGTAAAGGCAACAAATGTATGCTTAGATTGTAACGATAAATAATGTTAATATTTAAATAATCCCTTTTAGGCTTCATATCTTTGTCATTGCTTTTGTTTAGTTGGCAACAGTTTTCTACAAGTCTAGGTTAACAGAGCAGCAGAGTCTCTTTACAAAGCAAAGGTTGTATCTTGACAACAGAGAAAGACAGACATTTATTTTTAAAAAGCTAAATACATTACAAAATAAAGACCCCAGATGGCAATGTTTTCATTTTTCATATTAGTGACTTACTCATGTCTCTGTTGTTGTAAACTATGAAAATAAACTCTGAACTTTCAGGATGGAAACTGTATATAGAAGTAACTTTTGACCCAATGTCTTTTTAGACATTACAAATATGAAGATGCAGTCAAAACATTTCCCCCTGTTTTTTCTTTACTTTTCAACAATTTTTTTAGCGCTTTCAAAATATGTAGATGATTTGGCAGGTGAAAACCAAACAAATTTTTTTGCTTTGTAAGAAAAACTCTGGTAATGCACATTAATATAATGTATGTTTTGTACATTATAAAGTTCTAGAAGATTGCCATCTTTAGATTCCAAGAAGAGGAATAAGCTTAGCAGAAAACATGTGACACGAGTTTTACAGCCTTTTTTACTATATTGCCAGGCGCTATATGTTCAAATGCCTGCTGTTCATTTGAAAGCTTAGCGTGAACAATAGTAGACAGCTATACTTTATGGGCTTTAGTTTCACAATTTTTAGAGGCAATTTTCAAGTTTATCCCTGTACACTCTGTCTTGTGATTTTTCTCTGTTCCAACCTCTTGTATTCATAAGTCTGTAATCAGCTTTGAATGTAAACTATTAACCAGTATAAAGGAATAGCATGCCTATTGAATAATAGGCATTTTAAAAAAAGGTAAATGCAAATTTCACTCTTGATTTCAGTGTTGATTTCATGGTCAGTTGCAAAACAAACATCATTTTGTAAATTAACTTTTAGGTATTTGGCATCCTTACCTTCCCATGTGCTGAAAAATGATCATGTCAAGAAATTCTTCAGCATTTCATCTTCCTCCCAGCAACTTCAGAGTTCAAGTGAGTTTAAATAAACAGTTTAAAATGCACATATTATTGACATAAATCTAGTAAACTGATGCCAGTCAAAACTTTTTTAATCTTCCTCTTGTTTAGGTCCTGGCAACCCCTCTCTCTATAAAGTAGTCACTACGCTGGGTGCATCTGGAAGGTGAGATACCTGACTTCTGTGTCCAATGTAGAGTTGTAAAATTCTTTCACTTAGGTAGTTATCTTCATGCCCTTGTTTGAGAGAGGATTTTTTTATATGCAGTTATATGCACTTGGGGGTGCGTGCTCACCTTGTTAATCTGTGGAACTCTCAGCGCAATGAACTCTGAAAGCTGTGGTTTCACTGACTTTGTCTACACTGAAGATTTTAGGAATTGTTAGCACTGGTGCACAGCCCTACTCATGCTAGCAGAGGTGGGAGCTCTAGCACAGACAAGCAGCTGGCATTTTTTGTGTGGTGTCTTTACCTGCCCTGAGCAAAATTGCTGAGAATGGTAAAACTGTGACAATCAGTTTACATCAGTACTCCTACTATTGTTAGAACCAGCTGACCCACAATGATGGGCGAATTCCCTGTGATTATTGCTTATTATATTAGTCATATTTGTCTCACTGTTACCTCGCATTGCCCCAGCTGTGGCTTGTATCCATCTGTTGTTGCTCGCCCTCTGCTTTCATAGTGAGCTCTTTGGGACAGGGAGCATTTTTTCTTTATATGCGGGGGTACCATATCTAGCACAATGGGGCCCTGATCCCTGATTGGAGTCTCCTTGGCAGTACCAGAATACAAGTAGTAAATAATAATAATCCTCATGCAGCCATAATTACACAGCCATGGTCTTCTCTAATATCACCTAAGTGATACAAGCCATCATAGTGTTTCTTCTATTCTGTAGTTGAGTGTCTACCTTTAAGGGCAGTGTTTTTTAAACTGTGAATCTGGCTTTCCTGAGAGAGGACACTGATCTCTTCCAACAGAGGCTCAAGGCAGCCATGGGAAGAGAAGGAAAGACACATTCCTGCCTTTTTGCTTAGGATTTGACAAATCCAGAAATTGAGTAATGGATACTTTACAGCTGAGAGGTGATTCTTGTTTCTTCACCTGGAAGTGGAAAGACCAAGGGGGAAAATAATGTTAACTGAATAGATTCACTCACTCCACATGTGTAAAAACCATTTCACAATGGATTTTTTTTTATATGTTGCATTGATGGGGAAAGCTATGCCAATGTTGGAATCTCAACTTTAACGTTAGACATAACCTGTACTGTTTTCATTGTATTAGTAGTATAAGATTTTAAAAGTATAAATCAGTAACTTATAAAATAAGCAGTGTGTTGGATCCCTGACACATGGTCCTTTATTTTATTGGTGAATGGGTGTGTGTGTATGATCATACTGACTGAACTCTGCATGGCAGTAATTCGGTATGCTAAATCAAATTATTTTTCTATTTTGCAGACCTGTATGTGGAGTAGCTGGTATTCAGTCTTCACAGAATCATGTACAGCACTCAGCTGTTTCTTCAGTTGCACTGCCCCATTGCTCTCATTCAGGGAGTACAGGCTCATCATTAGCCTACCGCTCCCAAATGGACACCTCTTCACCCATGCTGTCTTCCAGTTCACAGACGCCGCAGACCCAGGAGCAAAATGGGATTTTAGACTGGCTTAGGAAACTGCGGTTGCACAAGTATTATCCTGTCTTCAAACAACTCACAATGGAGAAGGTAAAGTGGTGGGCTAGATAGGAGAAAGGAATCTGTTTTTTAAATAAGCCATATATTCTCTAGCATGTACAGAAAAGCGAAATGGCAAAATAGGCTAATGTTTACATTTAGACTGGTTGATATTTGTAGCTAGAGCTGGGCAAACTATTTGTAGGAACACTTTATTTGGTGAAATGGCCTCCTGTTTTTGTGGATGAACTATCTAGAGACTTACTTTAAATATTTCCTAGTTTGTTCAGAATTCTCAACGTCTGGTTTATTACAAACCCCCTTCGCTCTTCCTGTTCACTGTTCATCTTTTGATGTGCAATAAGTCATCTAAGTCACATTTTATTCTCGTTCTTGATTTTTTTTCCCTCCTATTTGTAAAAGTCTTGGTTATCCAAATGCATGTCAAGATTCACTTCTGAAGTGAGCTTCTGTGTGGGTAAACATGCATGAGTGTTGGATGCTTTCATTTTCCACAAATGTTGTGAACAAAAAATCACTTGCATTGCATGAATGTTTGCATAAAAAGTGTCATGAATGCCCTTGAAGTACATTGGCTTTTAATCAGATGAATGTAAGTACTTGTTTAATACCCAGTTCTATCTGTAATATACATGTTGTAAAATTAATCTCCTCCTCCTCTTACTATATTTGAACTTTGAGTGCCCTCTGGTGGATTAAATACTTATTCTGATTCTTTTAAGTCATGGCTCTGAATTGCAATGATTTTTTCAGCACTGCAGCATGGCTTGAAAGATATTATTTCAGTGACTGTGGCCTAAGGCCACAGTTTTCTAATTTGATTTTCCTCATTCAGGAAAAATAGGTATAGTCATTTTTCCTTTTCCTGACAAAATTGTGCATATTTTAATGTTTGACTTTTTTTTTTTTTCAAACAACTGCTGTGCTTATATTGGTATGTATATTCTGTTGAAAAATATTCACAGTACCTTTGCAACTGGATTGACCCATGCAACAAAACTGAACTCTGCTCTAGATGTGATAGCTAAATGATTTCTATGTTAAATGACACATTTAGGGAAAATAAATTACATTTTAACTTTTGATAACCAACTGGTGTACTCTGGGTTGTCAGCCGAAATAAAGCAGCAGTAATCAGCATGACTTTTTCAGCAGCAGGTCTTTTATCAGTGTAAGTCAAAAACAATTTATCATAAACAAAACAAACAGAACCAAAAGAATCCCCAACCTACAGTTCACTCCTCTCTCACCACCTTGGCACCGGCATCATTCCGCTTCTGACATTACAGCAGCCCTCCTTGTGTGCTAGGAAGTAGTTAATGGCCCTGCATTCTGCTACAGTCTTACCCTCATTGAGCTAGTGGTAGTGCTATGGACGTTAAGTATTCATTGAAGGGAGGAGTGGTAGACATTTTCAACCTTAATCTGCCCCTTACAATTTGTCCTTCCCAAAATTTGTCAAATATTTCTTGCACCAGATTGACTAGTCCCAAAATTACCTGTTTCCTGTATGCTATGTCATTCCTATAGTCACCAGATAATTATTAGATACCTTGGGGAGAAGTCTCAAAATGGCAGGGTTTTTTTTAGGGAACCAGAACTTAAAACTTTATTTGGCTCATTTATGATACAAAATTGCCTTTCGTATGCACATGGACTATGTTGTCTTTATTGTGAATGATCAATATAGGCAAATATTTTAGCAGTATATTTGTAATTAATCTAAAAAACCTCTTTAATATCCAAGTCCTCCATTTTTATACTGCCCTAAATCTTTAGTTTAAAATTGGAATAAAACTTATTAAAATTCACATACATGTGTAAAACAAGAGTCTTCAAGGTGCTTCTTAGAATTGGAAATCACTGAGAATACAGTAGGGTCATTTGAAATGTATGTATCCATATATTGCACACTGTAAAATCAGCTCCATATTTCCTCCTATAAAAGTTTCTGAGCCTTACTGAAGAAGATCTGAATAAGTTTGAATCCCTCACCATGGGAGCAAAGAAAAAACTCAAGACCCAGCTGGAACTGGAAAAGTAAGTATGTGTGTTATGGGGAGGGGTGTGTAGTCTGTCTGGCTTTTTCAGTTGGTAGAATATGGTTAGATGGCACTAGAATTGTACAAGCTCCTGAATTTAATCCCAGTTTTTCTCTTGGTTTTGCTCTGAGGACAGAGCAAATTGTTAAACCTTCCAGGCTTTCCCTGTGTGTAAATCTGGATTGTACTTCTTTTTCATAGGGGTATGGAAGCTTAATTAGTTTGAAAAGCACTTTGAAAATGTGGATTATGTATATTTAGTACTTATTGTTTTATTATTGATTATTCAAGGCCGATAAGATAAGCACATAAAAGAATTGGTGAACTCAACTTCAAAGGGGACACTGTCAGCTTTAACCATAAAGTAAACAAATTCCTTGAACTATGCTACTAATTACTTTTAAAATTATTTTAACTGGAAGAATTTTAAAAATCCACATTACTTTTCACTATTTGTGCTCTTCCTGTTTTTGTTTTCTAATTTATCTCAGGTTGGACAAGGAAAGTCACTTTCAATTTTAAGTTTTCAGAACTGCAGTATTTGAATCCTAGACATTGTAGGATAGATGTGTAAACTTCACGGGGGCCATGTTCCATTTTAAATTGTAACCTGGAGCATAAATTTAGGGTTACCTACTCCCCTCAATTCACCATGGAACAGCAACTCATGTCAGTGGGATATTTGCATCAAGATCAAAGGTGGCATATGCCCTGTATATAGTAACTAAACTCCTACCTGTCTTCAGTATTATTAAGATTAAATTCAGCATCACTCAGTGGCAAAACATTCTCATCATTAGCAACAATGCTCTTTCTGTCCTGTGTTTCTCTCCTTTCCCTATCCTCCTTCTCTTTTTTTTCTTTCCTCCTTTCTTTTCTCTTCATTTTCTTTCCTGCAGCAACTTCAAAACCCCTTCATCCCTGTGCTTCGCTTTCACTTGGTTTCCATCCTGTCTGATTAAATGACCTGTAAATAAATAGTTGTTGGCACGGAGCTTTGGGGCTACCCACCAAACCAGATTAATGCAGAAGTGAGGGGGTTCACATTTGTGCATCATTCATCTGCGCTCTCTACAGACTCGGGCAAACAACACTGCATTGGTTACAGTTGCTTTACATTTGAAAGGTTCACTCTGTGGAATCCAGATATGCCAAGTGGGCCACATAAATGCACCTAGCTGACCATGTATTTGATGTCTCTTCTGCAGGGAAATATTTATTTTAAAACTGTTCCAGTGTTTAGGTACAGACACTACACTACACTCCCCAGCATTTTTATTAGTTGAAGGCCATGTCTACACTGCAAACTTTGGTCGACACAAGTTACATTGGTATGCAGCCACTGAAGCTTGTATGTCACTTGGGCACATGCATACTTGGTTGTTTGCGTTGGCACTGCACATATGCACCAGGAATGCTTGTGTCGATGCAAAGTGCAGTGCACCATGGGTAGATATCCCAGTGTGCCACGCACTACTCTCCAGTTCAAAGCCTGTTGGGAACTTTTTGCAATATGTTGTGGGGTAGAAATTAGTCGTGCAGGGATCTCTGGGAGAGAGGGGTCAAGTTCCCAGCATGCAGCTCTCTCCACCCCATAATGCCATCCATATCCCATCATTTTCATGACTTTTTTTTTTAAAAAATCCCACAAACCTGCTCAGCACTTCTCAGAGTCCACCATCTCTGACAGAAGCATGGAGCCCACAGAGCTCTGTGCTATTCTCATGGACACCGCAAGTACAGGACGCATGATCCTTCTGTATCTGCACACTCGCAGGAAGTACCGCAACAATTGAGGACATCAGGATTTCTTTGAGGACAGTTTGCTGAGACATAGTGAAAAATAATCCAAGGTTGTTGGTGGCATTCATGGAGCAGCTTCAGATGGTGGAGCACAGCTTTTGGGTCCAAGAAACAAGCACTGAATGGTTGGATCACAGTGTAATGCAGGTTTAAGACAACGAGAAGTGGTTGCAGAACTTTTGGATGCAAAAAAACCATGTTCTTGCATCTGCGTGCTGAGCTTACCCCAGCGCTCCGGCACAGGGATACCAGAATTGAACAAAACTGAATGGCTGGGCAACAAAAAGGCAGATGAAATTCAGTGTTGATAAATGCAAAGTAATGCACACTGGAAAACATTAACTTTACATTTGAAAGGGTAGCTCTATAGAATCCAAATATGCCAAGTGGACCACATAAATGCATCTAGCTGACCATATATTTAATGTCTCTGCTGCCGGGAAATGTTTGTTTTAAAACTGTTCTAGTGTTTTTTTAAAACGTCCACTCAATGTGTAGTGGTAGTCAAAAAAGCTAACAGAATGTTAGGAACCATTAGAAAACAGAGAGATGATATGATGGAAAATATCATAATACCACTACACTGGACCCCCGCTAGAATGTGGGGTTTTGGATCCTTGCGCGGTCCCATGTTAACTCGAGGACCACGTTACCGTGGATTCCAATTAAGGTAATTAAATTTGGGATTCATGCCCAGTCCCACATTATAACCGTATTTGCGCTATAAAGACGCACATTCTAGCGAGGGTCTGCTGTATATAAATCCATGCTATGCCCATTGCCTGATTATTGTATGCAGCTCTGGTTGCCCCATCTCAAAAAAGATATATTAGAAATGGAAAAGATACAAAGAAGGGCAACAAAAATTGTTGGGTTGAGAAGAGAGTAAAAAAACTGGGATTGTTCATCTTGGACAAGTGATGACTAAGGGAGGATATATAAATCCTGACCAGGATGGAGAAAGTGAATAAGGAAGTGTTATTTACTCCTTCACATAACACAAGAACCAGAGGTCCCTTCCCCTTCATTGGACTCCTCCAGGCTTGGCTGGCAGGACTGGTTAGACTGTGGTGAAGTCTCCAACAGGTCCTGGCTTGTGGCATTGCTGCCTCCCCCCCGCTACATCTCCCCCCTTCTCCTCCTCATTGTTCACAGTGGAGGTCTCTGTTTTGGGCTCCTGTGAGGTATCCATAGTGGTTTGCAGGGTGTTGGTGGGGCCTCTGCCAAGTATGGCAAGTAGCTCATAAAAGCAACAGGTCTGTGGCTCAGCACCAGATCATTTGTTGGCCTCCCTGACATTGTGGTATACCAGCCACAGTTCCTTTGCTTTCATGCGGCATTGCTGCTGATCCCTGTCGTACCCCTTTGCTTGCATCCCCTGTGCCATCTATTTGTAGATGATCATGTTTCTACAGCTCGTCCGTAGCTGTGCTGTCTAATCCAGGCAGAAGTGCTTCTAGTGTGTGGAGCCAGCATGGTGTATTGGGCAGTTGTACACATCAAGGGAGAGCAGCTAAGGTGGGCAATCAGGAAAACGCATTTCAAAAATATGCAGAGGGTTTTAAAACGGGGAGGCTTTTGCCATTTACAATTGTGACCAAAGCAGTCACTGTTGCAGGGAATGGGGCACTGTGGGACAACTGATGGAGGACTGTTTGGGTTGACACAGGTTGTGCAGTGTCTGCACTCACACTGCATCAACCTTAGTAAGTCGACCATGGCTCCACGCTGTTCGGGGAGGTGGTGTTACTCATTGCCATAACAGGGCACTTATCTTGGCGAGAGACAGATTTGAGTATAAACTCATGCACAGTGAGGCTGATGCGCAGGGACTTATATCAACCTAACTTTGTAGTGTAGACCAGGCCTTAGGTTTTGTAAACTTTGAATCACATTTAACTTATCTCTTAAATTCTCAGCATTTAGCTTCCTCTTCATTTTTGGAATTAAGGGCTAGCTCTCTGTTCGCTGTATTTAGTTAATCACATAGAATTCAGTCTCTCCTTTTGTGATGTTTTATCCTCAATGCCTCGTACAAATAAGTGCCTAAGTATAATACCATATAACAAGAAAGACCAATGTAAGTGCTGGCAAGAAACAGTGGCTAGGATTGATTTAATTTCCAGATATTCATATTTGTGCATCTTAAATTAGCACAATCTTTGTACTGCGATTACTGAGTTAGACAACATAGACCCCATCTGCCTCAATTTCATTCAAAACTCTGTTTAAATACCAAATTGTTTTAACCAATTGTTTTTTCCCCTCCACCCCATTCACTGTAGAGAAAAATCAGAGAAACGGTGCCTAAATCCAGGAACACCTTCTTCAGTTACCAGCAGTGGAGTGGCCAGGGTCCCTCCTACTACTCATGTAGGCCCTATCCAGAGTATTCGTGGCAACCATGCTGCAGGTAAATAAGCAATATAAAGAACAGTGCACCATCGTAAGCTATAAGGTATAGGATGGATATGTTCTCACACAACAGCAAGCTCATAGCTTTACTGCCCCAACCTCAGATTACAACTGAATTGCTTTATTTGTGTCAGTCCTTTGTGATCATGTTCTTCCAGAACTTAGTTGTTTGCATGAGGAATCTTGTTCCTGGTGATATTTGAGTGAAACAAACATACAATTATCATTCCATGATTTGCATATGAAGAGCTCTTTGAGCTGTTGCATAACCATTACTTTTCTGGACTTCTGTTCCTCAGGCCAATGTGAATCCCCAGTAGCCTGAAGCATCTTTGTGTATTAAGAGTCAGAGTATAGCAGGAGACACATTCATAAACTGCAGTATTGTACCAGGCTTTTGTCATCTAGATGACAATTTTGCAAATAGTTTTCATGTTTTCTAACGGATTTATCATGCATACTTTATCCCTAGAGCTGCGTGTAGATGTGGATCAGCCAGCCCACCCGCTTCCCCGAGAAGGTAGTTCTTCTGAGTACTCAAGTTCCTCTTCCAGCCCCATGGGGATCCAGACCAGGGAAGAGAGCTCAGATAGTGCTGAGGAGAACGAGAGACGTAAGGAAAACCAAGCAAAGCTTATTTTTGTGTTGATCCTGTCCAGTGAAGCAGCTGTATTTATAGATCTTTCTGTTTCTAGGTTTAGAGATTCACTTGGACAGTTCAGAAAAGGAGAAGCCAGTGATGTTACTAAATCATTTCACTTCGAGCTCTGCCAGACCCACAGCCCAGGTTCTACCAGTGCAGAATGATGCAGGCTCCAATCCTTCTGGCCACCATATCTTGCCAATGCAAATGATGACAGCAGCCTCCACCCACATCAGCCCTATTCGAATGCTAAATGCGATGCACAAGTCAGAGCGAAATACAGACATGAAGCTACTTTCCTCTTCTGTGCATTCACTTTTGTCTCTAGAAGAAAGAAATAAAGCTTCACCTGGACCTAGAAGCAGCATTAAAATGGACAAGAGCTTTGGAAATACAGTGGTTGATGTGATGCCCACATCATCTCCCCATCAGCCCCTGCAAGTACTTTCAGGAGTTCCTGAAAACAGTTCTTCATCTTCTGTTAACTATGGTCCTCGAACCAAAGTTGTACATGCTTCAACTCTGGACAGAGTGATAAAAACAACTCAACAGACATCATTAATAGCGGAAGCAAGTACTGCTGCCACTGCAACATCCAGCACAGTCTTCCATATGGCACGTCCACCCATCAAGCTCCTGGTATCTTCTTCTGTTCCTACGGATTCTGCCACTGCTGGACAAACTTCCTGCTCCAGCAATATGCAAATAAGTGTCTCTCCTGCAATAATCAATCCCCGGACTGCTCTATATACAGCCAACACCAAAGTTGCCTTTTCTGCAATGAGCAGTATGCCAGTGGCTCCGATGCCAGGCAGCTTCTGTGCAAACAGTAACACTGCCTCTTCCAGCAGCCACCCATCCACATCATTTGCAAACATGGCAAATTTGCCCAGTTGTCCTGCCCCCAGTTCTAGCCCCACAATTTCGTCTGTTGCCGAGAACAATTTCTATAGCAGCAGCAGTAGTGGTGGATCTGCAGGGAGTATCCCAGTACCAAATCAGAATCATCACCACCACCACCACCACCACCAGCAGCAGCAGCAACCTCCTGGGTGTATGGTGTGTAGTTCCTGTGGGTGTAGTGGGAACTGTGGTTCAGGCGGTATGACTGTCAGTTATGCTAATTATTTCCAGCACCCATTTTCAGGTTCCTCAATGTTTACCTTTCCATTTCTATCCTTTAATACTTTATGTAGTAATGGCTACATCAACACGCAGCAGTACAACGGCAGCACGACTTTTCCAATGGTTCATTCTCCCTACAACAGTGGTTTAACACCGGATTCTGTAATGAGTGGGCAGTCCACGTTTGCAGTGCCCCAAATGCAGAACTTTATGGCAGGAACAGCAGGGGTGTATCAGGCACAAGGAATGATGGGAAACAGCAATGGTTCAAGTCACAAAAAAAATGGGAACCTTTCCTGTTACAACTGTGGGGCCAGTGGTCACCGAGCTCAGGATTGCAAACAGCCACCAATGGATTTCAATAGGCAAGGTAAGAAGCGGGTGTTGATGCTGATGTGGGGCTTCTTAGTCTGTGCGCGGAACTGCGTGTTGATCTGAATGGGAGTTACCTATATGGGTGGGGATGTGACTGAAATCTAATGATGGTACCTTGTCTTTATATCAAGTTTTCATTTAATTACAGAAGAATATCATGTTGTAAGCCAGTGTCTTTGAAAAGAGAGACACTCTGGGCTAACTTCACAGAAGATTAAGTTGACTCCTGTGTGTACCCCATGTTCCCTGCTTTAGGGCATAAGTGCTGTTGTAAGTCTTGTGTTGGCCCTCTGCATAGGAGTGAATTTCCCTTTGAGGGTTGGAGGGGCTGAACTTCCATTGACTGATTGCTACAGTGTTGCAGCTGCTTATACTGTCTGTGAATTTGGCCCCTGAGCCATTGTCTGTTTCTTATTTTGAAGGTTATCTTCAAAGTTCATAAAAAATTTTAAAAGTACATAAGTAGAGTGCAACATCTGTAATGAAGTGTCTGCATCCTCTTGAAGGACTTGGCTTGTGGTTACTGAAAATGTGCGTTCCATGGCATGCATGTATCTTCCAGTATTGTAGCAACGGCACCTCCAAAAGAGATTTTAAATCCTCGGATCAGGACAGGGCACATTTGGGAGTGAACTGTTACTTTAACAAAAGCATGTTCAGGTCATAATTTTCTTTTCCTGAAGTTCTGTGTTTAAAATAATAGTGTGTGTAGTATAACTTTCCAGAATGAAATGCAGACTTTTGGCTAGAACTAGCGATACTAAAGTGATACCTTGCCCACCTTGTTAATCTAGAATGTAATATCTTTTATTGAACCAACTTTTGTGAGTGAAAGGGACAAGCTTTTGAGCTTATATAGAGCTCGTTTTCAGGTGACCTAATGATACGCTCGAAAACTTGTCTTTCACCAACGGAAGTTGGTCCATAAAAGCTATTACCTCACCCACCTTGTCTCTCTAATATCCTGGGACTGACACGGCTACGGCACTGCAAACAATATTTTAGGTTGTGCTTTGTCTGTGTTTAGATGGTGCAGAGAATGTCATCAGAACTTATCCTTTTTTTTTTAAGAATAGGCAGTGTTTTCCAGCAATGCTAAAAATATAAATAATAATTACTGTTGTTTCTAGAACTTAGTATTTTGACAGTGGCAGATCAGAAAATTGTGGCACTGCATCAGTCAATCCTAGGCCAATAACAGACTTCTGAGGCTTTGTCTATATTAGCACTTTGGTTGGCAAAACGTTTGTTGGTCAGGGGTGTGGAAAAAACACCCCCCTGACTGACATAAGTTTCACCAACAAAAGCACCAGTGTGGACAGCGCTGTTGGCAGGAGATGCTCTCCTGCCAACAGCTACTGCCACTCATTGGGGGTGGTTTAATTATGACGGCAGGAGAGCTCTCTCCCATCGGCATAGAGTGGCTACACAGGAGACCATACAGCAGCACAGCTGCAGTAGTAAAGCTGTGTCGCTGTAAGGTCTGTAGTATAGACACAGCCTTAGTCTAAAAAACTAGAATGGTGCTGTTTAATGCATGTTAAAGCTGCATTTCATCAACTCCTTTAAAACTGTCCTGAATTACTGCAGTTTTTAATATCTTAAAACTTCTGCTGCCCCGAAGTTCCATCTTAGCCACAGCAGCATTCTGTGTTGTGCTGTGTTTTTATTCCCCATTCATCCTGCCTACAGTAGACGTCTCCCTGTCAACTTCGTAAGAGTGAGGTTAGCTGCTGCTTTTATTGTTTAAGAGGATGAATTTATTTAAATCATTTTGATTTAATCACTGATTTAAATCATGATTTACATCAGCAAGCAGGAAACTTGGATTAATATCAGTCTTGTTTTGCATTTGTACTTTCAGTTATTTTCCTAAAGATAGGCTGATTTTCATTGATTGGTATAATTTGGCACTTTTTTGTTACCACGAGGATATATTACATCTATACACATTTATTTAAGCATATGTAGTTTAACATACATTTATTCACATTCTTAGTTATTTACATTTTTATGTAAAGGTGAATGATTCATTCTTTATTACATAAAGGGAAAAGTAAGTTTTTATAAAAAAGCACATTTAAAACTTTTTTTTAACTAGTAGTAGTATCTGATTACTGCTGGTCATGAGGTCTTCAAGATTTTAGAACTAGTAGATGTCATCCTCTCATACTTAGTTTTTACTCATATATTAGAAGAGGAAAACAAGTTTTCCTGCATTTTCAGTTGTCAGTCCATCTCTTAACTTAGAATGAACAAGTTACTGAACTTTACTAGTTGAATAAACTGAAATGAATGAAAATATTCTCTCTGTGCCTGAGGCTACTGCTGTCAAAAGCTGGCTTAGCACTTCATCTAGAACCAGGTTGTTGCTTAGCCAGTGACTTCCATCAGTTCAGTGGCTTGACTTTCTGTAAAATTTAAGGCGGATCTACACTACTGCTTAAGTCAATCTAACTTACGTCTTTCAGGGGTGTGAAAAAGACCCCTCTGAGCAACACAAGTTACAGCGACCTAAGCACTGTCCACACTGGCGCTATGTTGGTGGGAGATGCTTTCCTGCCAACATAGCTTCCGCCTTTCGCAGAGCGGGAGTAATTATGTCAACAGGAGAGCGCTCTCCAGTCAGCATAGAGCATCTTCACCAGACGCGCTACAATGGTGCAGGTGTGCCGCTGTAGCACATATAGTGTAGACTGGCCCAAAGGTAGCAAACATGTAGTGCATTATTTGGTATTTAATTTTAAATGACTTTATAGATTATACTAAATGTAGGCCTTGATGTGGGCTATTTTTTAAAGAAAAGTATTAATTTAAATGTTAAAAAATCAATTTTTTTTTAAATTATAGCATTTTATAATGCTGTTGCATAATCTGTAAGAAGCAGATATTTAAAATGCCGTGAGAGAGAACTGCTAAAAAAGGTGTGCATTGTTGACTTCCTTTCCCCCTTTCCCTCTTCTACAGGTACTTTTAGGCTGAAATATGCCCCTCCAGCTGAAAGTCTTGACTCCACAGACTGATACTTTCTCTGCCAAGAGAACACTGTAAGCCATGGAGATAAGGAATTTTAAATACAAAACTGAGAAGTCCATTGCTGTTAAGTTTTAATGAGTTTTTTAATCCAAAGGTGCTTTACTTTACTAGACTAGGTAGAAAATCTAGCTTAGGGGTGCATCAAACCCATTTTTGATCACCAAAATTCAAGTTTAGATCTTGGGAGATGGAACTTGCCTAATACGTATCATGCAATTGATGCGCAGTGGATGGCAGGTGAAGCTGGCCAGCTACATTTTCTGTTGCAAATGCAAAAAAAGCAACCACCCTGCACACTTCTGATGAAGAATGTTGCCATCTTTGGACCTTCTACAATGAAAAGGATAACTCCAGGGCAGCTACTTACAGTGTGATCTGAAGTGAGAGCTGGAGGTTGAAGGTATGAGCGGCTGTGTGCCAGCCAGCCTCTGAAACCCTGGGCTAAGGAAAATGGCTACTTTTTTTCAAAAGTAATCAGGCACTAATCTCTGGGATTTTTAAGGATTGCACTACAGAAGAATGTAAAACTATTCAGGCTTCTGCACTTTTAGCAGATAGTGTCACTCCGAGACCAGTGCAAGAGGCAAAGAAGTTCCAACCTTTAAACTTTGGCACCAGCAGGCTATGCGATTTACTACACAATAAAACTCTTAAATAATTCTCTCCTTTCCCTTCCAAAAGAACACACATGGCAGTTTCAATTCCTTGTGGAAACAACCTTACTCTCACTGTCGCCATTATTACTAGTTAGAAGTGGGTTACTAGCAGTGAAATGAACTTAGTTTTCCAAGGGTCCAAGTCCCAGAGACTCCAGGGCCATAAAGGCTTCACAAAGAGGGGTTTTTTTTATGTAATACATGAAACACCTTTTAAGTCCTGTTACTGTATATAGGTATCTTTCACAGAAACCTTACTACTCTGCTTTTGTAAATGAATTTTAAACCATCCTAAAAATAAACTCTGGCAGCAGAGTTAGCAAGCTATTGCTTTACTTTATGTAATGAAACTCTGACTCGTACCCCAGGGCTTTTGCTACAGGAGTCATAGGGGTAGAATTCAAACGTGTAAAGGGTAGTAAACGTCATTATTTTAAAGACTCTGAAGGATTTACTGTCAGCCTCCTTTGTGGCAGTAGACTACAGATTACTAATTTTGGTGTTAACTACCGAGCGTACGTAATTTTGAGTTGGCAAGTTTAATTAAGAGTTAGGAGGAAGCCAAACAAAGCCCATGTTGCTGAATTGAAAAGGTCTTGTCCTGTCTTGCCCAAGGAATTCCACTCGCTGCAATGGGTGTGGCCTTTTTTTTAAAAATGGCCTGAAATTTAAAGTGATTCTTGTTTTGCAGATTAGAGTATGCAATTTTAATATCTGAGGCCTTGTTTATCTTGTGGGATTTTTTTACACCAATATAGCTATATCAGTGCAAACCCGAAGGTAGATGTTCTACACCAGAATAAATAGCACTTGTGTTGGTGCATCTTGCTCTGGTTCGAAAGCAAGGAAAGCCATACCAGTGCAAGACACTTTTTATGTGGGTGCAAAGCTCCTCAGGGTAGATCTGGCATTAGCTACTGAAGTGTTGGTTTAAGTAGTTAATCCAATAAATTGTCAGTCAAGATTTGAATGGCAAATGTTAGAATGTTAAATGTCTGGGCCATCTTTTAGTTCTGTTTTCTCAAAACTGTCAGCCTCACCCGGAAGCAACAACAGGCCAGGACAATATGATAAATTAGTATTGATAAAGAGGCATTGTAACACAAGACACCAAACTTGTCCCAGTTTTTCTTTGGAGGTCATAGTTTTCTGGCTTCATGGAAACCAAAGCCTGAAGTTGTGTAACATTTGGTTTCTCAAAAATAACAAGATTTCTGTTTTCTTATTTCTATGCAATGAAGAAACGCCATACTTCTGTATCCTCAGCTCCATTCACACTACACAGTATTTATAGACAGTGTTGAAACAATTGTTTGCTATGTCTGTATTTTGAGGTGGTTACATATAATGGTCTCGAGCAACTTTCAAATCTGCAACACTAACGTGATGAGAACTGACAATGCAATTTACTTTGCCTTAATGAGCTTGAAACAATAGTACAAAAAAAGCTGTCGTACTATATTATGTTAAAGGGAACTTGCAGTTTTCACTTACAATCCTGTAGCAAACATTTTGATGGTCTCTCCAGTATCCTGGAACATGTGCTGAAAGCCAAACTTTCACATTTTTTCACTTTTTTTAAACAAAAGAATATTTTAAAATTGAACTGTATTTAAACTATTTCAACACACATGCAAGTACTAAACGCCGTCTCTCAAACTAGCAAAAACCAATAGCAAAAAAAATTCTTGTTTTCTAAACCAATTGCATTTTGTTTCATGGGCAAGGCTGGGAAGTATAGTCGTGTCTGTTTAATATTCACTACAAATCAAAAAGGTGGTAAGGATTATTAAACTGAACTTTTATCCAGTTAGCGTCTTCAAAAATGGTTTCATTCCTGCATTCAGAATTCTTGTGTTCAATAATGTTTCCTTTTTGTAAAGTTAAGGCTGATATTTCCCAGACTGATTAACGTGCACTTAACTATCTTTAAAAATTACCTTTTAAGTCTGATTTCAAATTCAAACTCAGGAAAGCCTGAGTAGATGGAAGGAAGTGGAGCTTAATGTAGATTTTTGAAGAGCCGGTACTGTTTATAGAGCTTTTCCCTAAATCATCAACCTGGGTTGTAGCTTCTGATTTGCTAGTGTAATCTGTTCAGTTTGTACCAAGAACAACCAAAGTTGGTGAGCCTAAACAGAGCACTTTAATTATATAATCCTTTTTAAAAGGCACAAGTCCATCTCTTTCCTCTCAAATTAGTCTGTCTAGAGTGACTGAAAGAACCAGCTCATAATACCATTTCTATAGGTCAAAATATGGAAAATAGACACAGAATAAGCTTTTTATTCATATTTTTGCCGTGGCAGTGTAAGAATATCTAGTTCACAGACTAGATTGCCCTATAGGGTAACTGACAGTTTTTAAAATGCAAAAGAGGGACAAACTCCTTGTCATTCTCTGCTTTTAATCTCAGCACTATAGGTATGTGGAAGAGAGTTATAACTTCCCCTTCCTTACCAGAGGGAATATATAGCATAGAGTGCAATTTCACAATAGTCTTTCTGATTTTAAAGTATGGGTGATGGAAGTGTTAGGAAGAGAATGAAAGCAGAATTGCCAACAAACTCCTCTGACAGTAGCAGTCCAATTTGAAATTAAGCATTAGAGGTTAGTTTGTGTGTCATTAACATTTGTCAGGAGGTTCAACAAGGAAAATTCATATCAAGAAGCAGGTATTAATAGGATTCCATAGTAATATCAGGTTTCATGTTATGTGAAACTTCCTAAACTGTGTATTAAAACATGACCAGTAAAAATTTAGTCAGAAAATAAGTGAAGGACTTCCTGAAATAATAGTATAAACCAACCCTGTTACCTCATCTTGAGTTTCATGCCGTTTACTGCTTGTTAGTATTGACACTAAAATTTAGTTTATGGTATTTGGCAGAGAAGCCACACTAATCCCACTGCCCCAAATGAAAATAGATTAGTTCTTGCAGTTTCACAATGGCATCAGTTCTACAGAACATGTATCAGAGGTCGCTTACACTTAAAGCCATGGATTCTGGGAGTGGTCTAGAATTCCTTTGTAAATCCAGTGAGTCCTATTTTGTTGGAAGTAAATGTACTTACCACTTGCAAGATTCTGGAAAACCATATTGCTGGTTGAGGCCAAAGGTAAGTTACTACAATACTAAGGAAATACAATACAAACCCTTGGGACTATTTAAGTTCTTACACAAGTAAAGATGCTTTGGTACAGAAACAAAGCAAATCCTGTGTTCTGAAGTGTAGTTTAACAGCTTCTCTTGGATATAATTTTCCACTGGGAATGAAGGAAACTCCTACTCCAATTTGAGCCATTTCCCTTATTTCAGTCAATTCTAGTATTAAAAATTGTGCATGTAACTTTATAAATATTTTTAAAATAGTTTTGTAAATATTTAATATTCAGCTAATTTGATTTTGAATTGTAAATGTCAAGTATTCTGGTATTGGAATTTTTATGTTTTATTATACTTTGTTAAAGGTAAAATTGTACATTTTTAGAATGTTTTTATCTAAGTAAATTTAATGTATGGAAAATAAAAAATTTCCAAGTCCTTACGTGCTTTTTAAAAGGCTTTATCCCTTTTAATTTTCTCCCAACCTAAATTGAGAACTATTTTAGAAATTCATTCAAAACAACTTTACAATTAAAGACACCCTCAGTCTAACTACACTCATCTGACAATGAATCAGATAGATCGTACATTGTTTGTGTCTCTATGCAACTGCTATTCTCTAATAATTAAAATGTGAGGGACAAACTTTGCCTTAGTCAAGGACAACTGAGGTTACTCTGCAAGGTACTGCTGTCCACAACTTGACACTTCACTGCTGGAGCTCATTGCAGCAGCCTGACTGTTGGGCTAGCGAGCGGGGGGTTTTGCAATATTTATAAACTAGGACCATGCTGTGACTTAAAGAATTACTGGTGAAAGACAAGTGGAACTGCTGAACACAGCCTTAGCCCTTAAAGCCAGTATTAAAACACTGTTTTGGAAGAATGGCATTTTGTGCTGTAAGCTACACAGAAACTGCTGTCTGCTTGTTGCTAGATCCATGCATTTGAAACCCTAGTTGAGTCTCAATACCTATTCATACACTTCTGAATTGTTTATTAAACGAGTGAAGGGCTGGATTCTGCCCCCCTTATGCCTGTAGCAGTACTTTACTAGTCATAGTCCCAGTAAAGTCAGTGGGGATTACTGATGAAGTAAGGGGTGTAGAATCTAACCTCAAATTAAAAACATGATTTCTTTAAATTTACCTGTTACTGTAAACTCAGAAAAAGCTAGATTGAGGGAAGTTTTAATTAAAATCTTGGATGAGATGGGAACAGCTGTTTTCCATGCAGAAAATATTCAAGCTATTTTATTAGTATGGTTTTGTGTGGGTAGTTAATTGTGTCTTTGCTATGGGAAACATAATGCATCCTTCCCTACTAACAACTAAATTGCAATGGGACTGCATTTTCCTTCCTACAAGCCTCTATTTCTAACCTTTCCCTTTCTTTTGTGACAGGGCTCCTCCATTCTACAGAGTTATTTTAATCTGGTTGTTCAGGGTCCTAAGCATCATCATAGATTGCTAATCCACACTGGGATCTACTGACAGACAAACCTATCATTCAACTCTGGGTACTGGAATCATACAGTGGCCCTTGACACATCTGTTTGCCCTTCTCTAGGAATGGCTACTGCATTAAAATTAGAAGAAAGCAGTCTCTAAATTACCACTCAAGCTGTGATTGAGTTATATCAGCACTGTATTAATTAAAAAAAAAATGCAACATTTGTACAGGAATCAGTCATTGATCACACAGTAATTACAAGAATGGCTGTCATGAGTTTAACAGGATGGTTTTACACAAAAAACTAAACATAAGACAAGCTGCTTTTAAAGTTTACATTAAGTAAAAAAACAATGAATATTTAAAAATTAAATAAGTATTGTGAACAAGATGCAAGCAGAAAGCTGTAGGTACAAATTGTACACCTTGATGTTGTACAGAGTGCCAAGATGCAGTAGTATTGCTTCTCTCCTCCCCTTCTCCCTGGTAGTAAGTTAACTTCCACTAACAGATGTAATTAATTCATAACATGATATACAAGGGTAAATCTTAGCCTGCGATACTTAACTTTACAACAGCTCTAAAGGCAGGACACTGATCCTACTTGGAACTCTCTGCATAGGATTCATCCCTATTCATGATAATAGTAACACCAAATTTTTAAACTCCACGCAGTGGGCAGGAAGCTTCAGTGATAGAAGTTGTTCCTCAGAACTTTATCAACTCCTGAATGTGAAATGATTTTATAAACACTTCCCCCATCAGTTATGACATGAACAAACAAGTGACAGACAATTTTGATGCAAGTTTGAATCTGATGTTTTCAGTAGAACTGTGTATAAACAAAGCAGTTTGACTTCCAGCCCTGAAGAGTTCATATACAACTGCTATGCTGAATATAGAGAACAGTAATAAAGAACAAATTAAGCAGAATGGTGCATGGAGTAAAACCAATAAGATTTTAAAGACCAAGATCACTATGGGGGCATTACCCATTTTTAGTGGCTGCATCTACCACCCAGTCATGTTTTATGGAAATAATTTCTTTTAATCAAAAAAAACCCTATTATGCTCTGGAAAAGCAGCCCCTCAGGGTAGGAGGGACTATCCACTGAAAGTTAGCTCACATGGAGCAGCCATTTGTGTCAGTGAAACCAGAAAGCAGTGACGATTTGTAATAGATTGACGTTTCTCTTAATGTTAACTGTCCAGGAGCTAACCTGGAATCATCTTAAAATATATACTTGCTACAATTAGAGTAAAGCTGTGGGGTTTGGTATGAATAATGTCCAGGAATCTGGCATCTTATCTTATGCAGTAGCAGTACTATGAAACTATTCCCCCACCACCACTTGCCCTGACTTTCTGCAAATACTGAGGCAAATGATTCCCTAGTTAGACTAAAGATTTAATATGCACAAACTTGCACTTTAGACCCTTACATGTTTGCTCCATGATGGAAAAAGGAAGCCTTTCCCTGAAAAGGAGCACTTTCTAGGAACAGTAAGGAATTAACAGAAAGATGTCCCAAACACTTTTGTTCACTACTGGAAACTGGTGCCAGTTCCTGTGTCACTGAAGTCAGCCAAGTGTTTCTTGTGTTGGCAATCTGAATGTGCAAGGTATGGTTCCATTCAGGAAGTCCAGAGACTTAAAACAAGTGTGCCTATGTGAAATATGACAGCAGGTTTTCAAAGCTAGATCTATGCTTGTCTGTACTGGCACTCAGCTGTTTAATATTCACAACAAGGTAAGGTAAGAGGAGGACACCTGCTAAAGCAAGCCTATGCTAAGGTACTGAGAGAAGTCGGTGACATCCCTTTCTTTTTCCTGGGGTGGAGATGGGGGGTTAGAAGGTAAAACCAAAATCCTAGGCTAGAAGCCACTTGAATGGTTTACACAGACGACTGCACTCCAAAAGTTTCCTGAGAGGCATATACCATGTACAGGAATCCATCTTCGTCCTTTTCGCTTTCATACACCTCTGATATGGGGGTTGACACGCTCACCATGCTGTGTCCATTCACCAGTAAGAAGAAAGCCTGAGTGGAGTTCAGCTGCAGGCGTCGTCTGTTAAACAAAGAAAGAGGAGGAAAGTGCTATGGTCATGGAATTGTGTTACCCCAGCATCGTCTAACAGAGGCTCATTTAAGGCATGTCCACATGCTCCGTTAATGAGCGATGTGCTGGTGCACATTATACTCCTGTGGGAATTCTGCGCATCCACGGACGCACAGAATTAATCTGTCTTGCATAAAAATTTTGTATTTTCCCACATAAAACACATTTTGCCTACGAAGTGCTGCAGTTCTGCCTTTTACCCACCAGAGGCCACTGTGGTGCCGGAACAGCCAGCTGCGTTCATGCCACTGTTCTGGTACCATAGAGGCCTCTGGTGGGCAAAAGCCAAAATTGCAGCACTTCTTAGACAAAATGTATTTTATGCAGGAAAATGCAAAATGCTATGCCCGGTGCACACCTCCCACCCACATCTGACACCCTCCAGATTCATGCCTAGGCTCCTTCCCTCTCACTCAGCTCTTCCGGTACTCGACTCCCCAAAGTCTTTGCACTGCTTCTGACAGGAAATACAGTTCTGTATTGTAATTTAAATGAATTACACAAAGTTCTGTATGAATATGCCTAGTAAGGAATTTATCAATAAAAAATTACCAGAACTTTGTCTGTATTGTTACAGACATACTTGCTGACAGATATTTTGAAATAAATTACCAAAATAACTGTAACTGGCATTATAATATTGTGTTACTTTGACAAATTCTGCAAATTGTACTTTCAAATACTGTGTGCCGAATTTTTTATTTTTTTGGTGCAGAATTCCCCCAGGAGTAACACTAACTGTCCTTGCAGACCTACTGGCATGCACTAAAAATTTCCTAGTGAGCATAACGTAATCTTTAAGCAGTACTACATCAGGCATGCCAGAAACAGTCAGTGTGTGCTAGCACTGTTAGTGTGCCAGAGAACTTACATCCAAGGTGTTTTGCACTAACACCATGTAGACAAGCCCTGAAATAGAGGCTGAGGCTATGTCTACACTACCACGGTAAGTCAACTCATGCTACGCTACGCAACTCCAGCTACATGAATAACGTAGCTGGAGTCGACATACCTTATGTCAAGTTACAGCAGGGTCTATGCCATGGGGGGGGGAGAAAATCCCAATGGGATTTCTCCCTATGTCAATGGGAGAAAATCTCCGGTCGACTTACCTTACTCTTCTCGTCAAGGGTAGAGTACAAGGGTTGACTGGAGAGCAATCTCCAATCGATTTGGCAGGTCTTTACTAGACCCACAAAATCGACCACCAGTGGATCGATCTTAGGGTGTCAATCCCTGCCATAGCATAGACCTGCCCATAGTCTCTTGTACAAGGTCTACAACGAAGTTGCCAGGTACACCAGTGGGGTTATAACAGCATAGTTATACTGCTACAAACCTACCTCTGTAGACACTTATTCTAGTATAAAAGTGCCATTTTCAGCTTAGCTTGTCACTTAGGAAGGGGTTTAAACTAAACTGAAAAGAAGCACTCTGACACTCAAAAGTGTCTACACAGAGGTTACAGAATAACTATAATTATACCGATAGAACCACAAACACTTTTCTACGTAGCCAAGGCCCAAAAGACTTTTGTATTTAGGCTTAGTTAAGGAACCTCTCACTGTAATGGTATGAAACTGAGGCCCAGATTCATGCAATGACCTGACCTGAACCCCCATGGGTAGCTGGCAGGGTGTTCTCCATTAGGGCCCTATACCTTTGGAACTCACTTTAGCATGCACATTGAAGACATGATTAGGCCCACCTTGCCCCTTGCCTGTGGGGAGACAGGTGTTTTCGGAGAGCTGATGGGGTAAACCCCCTGGCACTGTGTACTGTTAGCTTCTGTTGTATTTGCTGTCCTTTGATTATCGATTTGATAGGGGGAACTGAAGAGCTGTTTAGTATATTTTTAAAGATTGTCAGGAGTGCCCAGCGCAGTGGCCAGAGGTTCTTATTCTAGTTGGTAAAAATCCAAAAGTGCAGAAATTGCTCATTTACTTAAATCACGTAACTGCAAGCATGAGATTAGAACTGTTTATCTGCACGCTCGGTTTGGAAAAGTCAGGCCCTAGAGCCTTCAAAGCTGTGGAATAGGAAAGCCAGGTTAGACACCAACAGAATGAAGGACGGAATTATGACTTTTACAAGCACTTGGAGAATCCAGGCTCAGCCTAAACTGAGGAGCTTTTCATTTCATATTCTCTGGAAAGCCCCTGACATTTTAAAACAAGTTGGCCTTCACAAGGTTACAGAGGAGGGGCCCAAACAGCCTTCTCCGGGACCATCAGTAAGGCTAAGATTTTGGCACAAAGATCAGTGTTCATGGTCATTGTGAATCTGAATAAGTCTGTGACCCCTGCAGCTCCTGTGGCCTCCAGGTGTTGCAACCTGGCATACATGGTTGCAGCGCTGCTCAGGTTTGGTGCATCCAGCTCTCCAATGCCAATCAAATTTGGCCCTCTGCCTCCATTGCAATGCCTGGAGTGGGGAGCCAGGCTCAGCCTTGTGGGACAGGAACCACTGCTGCGGGGTTAGCTCACTCTCCAGCCCCTCCCCACCCTTTGTGACATATCCTTGTTTTCCCCCACATCTCTGCCATGACATGCATTACAATTTTCTGTGGAAAAAAAACATAGCTTTGCCCATAAACATGAGGACTGAAGCAAGAAAAACATGCTTATTCTTAAGACTCTGGGCTTTGGAGTACACAGCCTTCTGCACTAGAGCAGATACATGCAGGACTAAAGTGAGGAGAAATGGAGAGCTTGAAAAGGAATTAATGGGTTGTCATTCTGTTCCTGCATGAGTATAGCACTGAGGAGTCAGACTGCCGTCCACAGCAGGCAGCAGCACATAAATACTCGTTCTACCGCTCTGAGTTGTTGAGGCCAGAGCTGCTTCCTGCCAACTCTGCTTTTGGCTCTAGCAGCTGCAGATCTCGCAACAGAAGATTCCTTTACTCTTTTAGCTACAGCACAGTAGAAGAGCCAGCTTGAGCTCAAATTCTAACCACTCGGGTACAAAAGGCTTACTGAATGTAGTAGCCAATGGACAGCACAGGAGGACGTTCCCACAGAGTGGCTACAGTTTGGTATATGCAAAAGCGCATGGGTAAGACCAAGACCAACTGTACAAAGTCAGTCATGGGCACTGAAGTCCAACACAAAAATGGACAAAAAGACTGAGTAGCAGGAAGGCCTTTCAGCTAAGGCCTTGTCTATTCAAGGACACAAGAAAATTAATCTAAATTAACTGTGTGTGAATTTAAACTGGATTAGTTAAACAGCCTTAAATCCATGTGTGGATGCTCTTATTTAGAATTAAGGTGGCTTTAATTTGTTTTCTCTTAATTCACTTCCAAACTGAATTAAAGTAAACCAATAGAGAAGTTATTTTGGTTTTTCTTAATTCACTTCTATATTGGTCTACCTTAATTCCGTTTGGAAGTGAATTAAGAGAAATAAAATTAAAGCCACATTAATTCTGAATCCACATAGGATTTTAATATACTTTAGGTGTGAATGTAAAATAGATTAGTTAAGTGTTAATTTGGATTAAGTTGTCCTGTGTGTCTGTGTAGACAAGTCCAACTGCTAAAGTATGATCTTAATTAAAAAGTCTTTCAAACTGCTCCAAAATACTTTGGGCCCCTAATTCTGAACTCAGTTCCCACTTTTAGTTGTTCTTATGTAAGAATCTGGATTAGGCTATGACATTAACAATCCCATAAGGGGGATTTTTACAGTGCCGTATGGGGAAGGTCTCTATTTTACTATTTGTCCCAAAGTCCACTCTAAAAGAAGCAGCTCACATCTACAGTTCAGCCAGAGAAACAGCCACTCTATTCTTTAGAACAGCGTTTCTCAAACCGGGGTCCATGGACCCCTGGGATCACCAAGAGTACTCCAGGGGGTTCACTGGCCCTGCTGATCTATTCCTCCACCTCCCCCCAACCCCTCTATCTCCTGGAGGCTACTGAAGCCAAACTGGAAGATTTTAGGTGCTACAAGTCCAGCAGCACAGCGGGGCTAAGGCAGGCCAGGGGGTCTCTGTGCACTGCCCCCACCCCAAGCGCCAACTCTGCAGCTCCCATTGGCTGGGAACTGTAGCCAATGCAGGGGCAGTGCACAGTGACCCCCTCCCCACCTAGAAGCTGCTGCCAGAGAGGTGTGCCGGTCGTTTTCGGGAGCCACCCAAGGTAAGCACCGCCCAGCCAGAGCGTGCACCCCTCCCTTACCCCAACCCAACCCCCTGCCCCATCCCAGAGCCCGCACCTCATCCCCTCTGACACCCAAACCCGCTCCCTGAGCCCATACCTCACCCCCTCCCACACCTAAACTCCATCCCAGAGCCCACACCTCTTGCACCCCAACCCCCTGCCCCAGCCTGGTGAAAATAAGTGAGGATAGGAGAGAGCAAGCAACGGAGGGAGGGTGGAGTGAGCAGGAAGGGGTGGGGTGGGGGCGGGGCCTGGGGCTGAGTGAGGGAGCTTGGGGGACCTGAAAAATTTTAAAATGGGGGTCCTCAGGTTGCTAAGGTTTGAGAACTGCTGCTTTAGAACAAACTAAACTCAAATGAAGCAACAAACTAAACTCAAATGGTGAATGATACCCAACACTGATGACTACTTACTACCTCTAATCAAATATTCCCTACTTACATTAAGATAAGGAACTGTACATGGAACTCCTCTGCTGCATAGGAATGCCATTATGATACAATGTAACATATTAAGGTTGTTTTTTTTCTTCTAACTTCACCTTTGACTTTCCTCTGAAGCAACTCAAAGCAAAAACATTACAATATTCAGCCACAGTCTCAGTAAGAAGCATGGATATCAAAGCACCACAGTTTATGAATCTGTATTATGGGATTCAACATTTTCACTTAGGGCTTGTCCACACACAAGTTGCGCTGCTTTAATTAGACCCAACATACTTAAAGTGCTTTGGCCCCCTAGTCTGGATGCAGCTATAGTGGTAGAGAGATGCTTTATGGCAGTATAGCTATATTCTCAAATGCGAAAGGGAAACCATATTGATAAAACTTCATTTCCACCAGCAGTTGTACTGGTATAGCAATCTGGATAAAAAATTTACACCCCTAACTAATAGTTATATTGGTACAAAAAACTGTATAGTTTGTTTAAAGGGTGTCACAGGTGGCTGGCCCCTTAAAGTGGAGCCAGGGCTCAGTCTGCTCATTACAGACTTCAAGGAGAACAAGCCAGTAGCGTGGGGGGGGGGGGGGAATAAGTGGGTAAACTAACCTAAACTCCATCTTCCTCAAGTATGAAAGGGGTAAACTCTGTTTACCCACCTTTCTCCTTCACACACTATTGGAACCAGCCATCTCAGGACACCTGTAAGCAGTTAATTAACATCACCTAGGCAATTAATTAATGAGTGCCTAGGCCTGATAAAAGGCTACCAGTGCTCAGTTGGAGGGAACTGGTGCTAGAGAGAAGAGCTACCCAAGACTCTAGGAGGAGGAGGATGACGCTGACAATTTTGACCTGTTAAGCTTGCCAAGTGGACAAATGAAAGCAGTAAGTAAAAAGAGACTAGCTGAGAAGCTGACTGAGGGCTACAGCTGGCCTGAACTGTAATCCTACTCCAAGGGGAGAGCTGTGGATGCCTTACCAGATTTGCTTGACTTTATTCTGCATGCTAATCCAGCTCCAGGAGACATGCTAGGGACTCCTGAAGCTGAGAGAATACTTGTTGGCATTAACCCCAGGGCTGAAGGGTTGGACTTCAGGGTACAAATGGGTGGGGTGGGGGTGGTGGAGAGAGGGGTTCTGGGATCTTAACTCTCACCCCCCCACCCTCCTTAATACAACTGGGACATCTTGTCCTTGGTCCCTGAGTTTGAGTAAGTCACTGAAAGACCCAGAGCAGAAGAGAGGGCAGCAGGGCCATGCTGTGCCACAAGGAGGCAAGCTTGAGGGCACTGTCCTATCACAGTTATCCAAAGCATTCACTAGCTAGCAGATTAACACTGAACTATGATTTTATTTTGATCCACCATGTACTCAACCCTTAACATACCTGATGATTTTGATTAGTTCGCTCATGTTGACATGATCTGGTACCAGGAACTTAGTTTTATCCAGAACTGGAAGCTGCTTCTCACCCTTGTACCTTTCAATTATCACCTGGAAGGAAAAAAGCTCTGAAGTAGCAGTTATAAGGCAGTGCAGGGGCTTGTCTCTGCTTATTCTATAACTAAACATTCAAGAGTAGAACATACTGAAGAACTGTGTCGGTAAGTACCACCATAGCCTAGTTGTAGATAATTATGTTCCTGTTCAGTCCCTTCTACTCTTTTAAACATTTAAACATGGGTCTTGTTATATTAGTATTTTTCTTATCTAGTGGCAGAGAGGACCTTTCTTCAATCAGAAAGAAAAAGAATGGAACTAGTTTGGTTATAGCGAAATCAATGCAGTGCAGGAATAGTCATCCTGTATAACAGTCTTCTAGGCTACTTTCTAGTGAAGTGCAAGAACACTGGAAAGTGGGGGGGGGGCGGTGTTTGTTTTTAAGCCACTTTATAGAGGAATTTCAACTGGCTATGTCATCAGTTTTCAGCACTGGGAAACAGCTGAGAGCAAAGACCTCAAATTAAGTTATCCCCTAATTAAATTACTGCTGTTGCTTTCAGAGAAACAAGGTGCCTCCCACACTTTACTAACACCCCCCTAAAGATCATTTTACACCATGACAGGGAGGAAAGGCAATTTTTGTGCAGAGAATGGTAAATTAAGAAAAACTATTAGCACCACGTTATCCTTGCTGGCATAGCTTCCTTTTGATTTTAAACTAGGATGGCTGTGTTTTGTTTTGCTTTGCAGTTGCAAAGGCAAGATCAAGGCTACCCATACAGTGGAACTCAGAATTTCCCACCCGTATGGTAGCCTGGACAGGAGTCCTGACTGGCCTGAGTTACTACTGAGCAAGTCTAGAGAACATGGTAGCTCTCCCACCATTGATGGAGCTGCATCCATAGCAGTAAGAGTAAAAAAATAAAGACTAAGTCTAGTTTAGAGAGGTCATTTGGCCCATCAGCCAAAGTGAAATGGAGTTGGCAGGACCTGTGGCTAACAGATGCTTCCAGCTATGGGTCACCTTTCCTGTGTAGACTGAATGCAAGTGGGTTGCTCAGGAGTCAGGCTTTCAGAAGAAGCACTCCCACCAGGCCCCAGAAGGCACTATATAGAAGGGTGGGTTGGTTGGTTGTTTTTTAGAAGATAGGCTTTGGCAAATTTTGGCAGCATGGATCCTTAGATATAATTCAAATCAAAGCATAATTTAGCCCTTGTTCTTTAGGGTTACACTCTGGACAGGAGTTACTGAGTACTCTTCTATTAGAAAGACAGGTCTTCAGTTTTTCCATCTAAAGAGTTGCACCTAGGACTCTCACTGGACTCAGTCTGAGGTGTTCTGTTACAAGTTGCATTATACAATATACACGCACAAGTAGCCCATATTTTGCCTGATTAGCAGTTGCCACCAGCTAGCATGTTGGTCATTGGTTGCCAGGCTCAGGATTATTTTCTGAAGACCAGGCCACCCCTGAAAGGATAATATTTTATTACTACAGACCCAGAGATTCCGAATACATTTTGGCCTTTCTTCCTTTCTGTGGTGAGAAAGGTAAAGTTATTAATCACTTACTGGTATTTTTGTTGGATGCTGATCTCTAATCAGTCGCACATCTTCTACTCTTTGCTCTGTGGGAGGAAAAAATATTGCCCAACTAAATGCTCAGATACACACTACATGGGTTTTGTTCTAAGCCTCAGGGATACAAGGTATGCTATTTCCTTGGGCTCTTACTTGTTAGTAGGTTTTTTGTTATTGGAAAAAGTGAGGTAAAGAAGTTTCTAAAAGAGGAAAGAACCAGTTCAGTCAAGGCAATTTTATAAAATAAAGCAATGATAATTACAAACTCTCCAATAAAAAAATAAATAATTGGAGATATACCTATCTCATGGGGCTGGAAGGGACCCTGAAGGGTCATCAAGTCCAGCCCCCTGCCTTCACTAGCAGGACCAAGTACTGATTTTTGCCCCAGATCCCTAGGTGGCCCCTCAAGGATTGAACTTACAACCCTGGGTTTAGCAGGCCAATGGTCAAACCACTGCGCTATGCCTCCCTGTTCAGGGATGACTGTTCTGTTCTTTAACCAGCAAGATGACTACTAAACTAGTTTTGGTTGAGAATCCTATTGTGTTAATGCAGAATGAGATGCCCACTAAAGCAAAGGACATTTAATCACATGAATTTGCTGCATCCAGTCATGTTATCCATTATCCTTTATTCCTGTTTAGGAAACTTAACATGACACTGTCCTAGGTTTAATCTTGTGTTCCTGAAGAGGGAGTTGCTGGCTAGACTGGCATGTTTCAGGTAGTCCTAGCTCTTAGATCAATGTCAGCTTAACACTGTACATTTGAATATTAGTTATCAATTTTCTATTAATTGAATACCACGTCACCCATGCTGATAGTGCTGTTCTTCTAAACTCTGGTTTGTTCAGTATTTACCCATCCCAGTTTGCAAGACAAGGTTAGTTTCCTTTTAAAGGGAAGTATTAGTAGCACACACTTCACTCTGGACAAAACAGAAGTCAGACCTGGTGTAAATTAACTCTCTTACTTTAAAGTCAGTTATGCTGCCTACACCAGGCCTGAATTTGGACTTGCCATGAACTCAGACTTTATCTCCACTTCTCTCTGCTTTATGGGCCATGTCCCTCTATAAATACCTCTTGCAGAAAAAGGACTGAATACTACAGTACAGCTTTGACGCATTAGCAGACTCCTGTAATAAGAACAAATCTTCAGGGATGTTGCTGACAGCGCTTCCTCTCCCATCAACCCAGACCATTACTTTTAGTCTGAGGTAAAGACAGATTACCTGGCCTGTCATTCAATAAACTGCTTTTCAATAAACTGTCATTCAATAAACTATCCTTTGGTCACTACTAGGATCTCATGCATCCATCAATTACTGTACATGCAAGCTTACTATGTGATTAGTAATGACGTGCAGCACATGACTCATGATTTTCAAATCAAATTAGTCTGACAAGAATCAAGCAAAACTAAAGCTTCTAAAAAGCTGGTCTGCAGTGATGTGGGAACTAATGACTTCCCAAAACTTAAGATCTTTATTACAAAACTTCCTGTTGCTCAAGACCCTAAATACCAAAATTAACTTTCAGTAGAGACCAGTTCTAATTCACTGGGAATTCAAGAGTTCCAGATATACCCACAGTCCTTAGGGCCCACCATCACCATGTCTGAGAACAGAAGTATGCCATTAAGCAATAGCTAATATTAAATTTAGCAGAAATAAGAGAGTTATAGAAGAGTGGTGGAGAGCAGGAACAGTAATCCTCAACCAACCAAATAAACTTAGTTTTAGTAATTTTTTTTCTATTGAAACTGATGAGTTTTGACATGGGGATTTTTTTTCCTAGCACTATTAGTGTGGAGTAGAAGCAGCCCAAAATGGGAGCCAGACAAAACTGATTACTGTGTATGGCATGTTCAAAATCAGGCCTCAGTCAGTTGCAGATAAAAGCTGTACTCTGACCACATTAGTTGTAATGGCAACTAATTGGCTGCCATTGTAGCTGAACTTAATACCTGGGACTGAAGCTGTTGATAGACACTGGGGGGAAGAATGGCTTTTGGAGGGAAGTTGTTGGTATTTGAGGCTTCAGAAGAAAGGACAGATTAGATTGGTAAAATTTGCCAGCAACATCAGTACAGGCACTAGCTCGAGTACAAGGGAGTGACTGGTGGGGAGGCTGCTGAGTATAGTTTGACTCCAACCAGAGACAGATGGGGGTAGAGGGAGAGTCTGGATCAATTATTTCCATCAATTTTATTTTGCATAGAAAACTTTGCACTTCAAGTAGAATAGGCTGTGCTGCCAATTTTTGTCGTTTTAAGAAAATGGAGGCTCTGGGAACAATAAAAAGGAGATGGCATTCCAGTCTTCCTCCCTGATCTATATGAACAGACTAAACAATGCAGCCCTTCAATCTTTTTGACTCCATCTTAGCCAGGAAGTGTGTTGGCACCATTCTAGCAAACTGTTTACTCAAAGGGACTAAGCTGTTTTCCCCAGCCAACATTAAACAGGATATTTTATGCTCTGCTGCCTTTGAAGAACTAAACAGGGATGCAAGGAATGCATTTTAGTCAGCTCCAGACTCCTAGGTGGAGAACTATTTCCACATGTTAGAATCAAAACTGAAAGTGGAATTTAAATCTCATGTCAACAGCATACCGGAAGTTAAATGCTCAACACGGACAGGAAGGGGTTACATGCCTAATTCCAGGCATACAAGGAAGAGAGATGTTTTCTAGCATCTGGGAGTTCTGCAGTCAATAATGGATTATGCAGACATGTAATATTATCAGCCCAAGAATCTAATTCTGCAGTGCATTTCATCCTTTTATGGTGCCAGTCTCAACACCACCATGCCACAAAACTCCTCTAACCAATAGCTTTCAGGGTCCTTTAATAGTGAAAAGTGCAAGGTCATGCATTTAGGGATTAACAACAAGAACTATTGTTATAAGATGGGGAGGCATCAGGTGGAAGTAACAGAAGAGGAGAAGGATCTCGGAGTATTGGTTGATCACAGGATGGGTATGAGCCGCCAATGTGATATGGCCGTGAAAAAAGCTAATGCGGTCTTGGGATGCATGAGGCGAGGTATTTCCAGCAAAGATAAGGAGGTGTTAGTACCGTTATAGAAGGCACTGGTGAGACATCATCTGGAATACTGTGTGCAGTTCTGCTCTCCCATGTTTAAGAAGGATGAATTCAAACTGGAACAGGTGCAGAAAAGGGCTACTAGGATGATCCGAGGAATGGGAAAACCTGTCTTATGAAAGGAGACTCAAAGAGCTTGGCTTGTTTAGCCTAAGCTAAAGAAGGCTGAGAGGAGATCTGATTGCTCTCTCTAAATATATCGGAAGACTAAATTCCTCTCCCTCCCTGGTATTATTTAAGCTCAGTACCAATGTGGACACAAGAACAAATGAATATAAACTGGCCGTCAGTAAGTTTAGACTTGAAATTAGACAAAGGTTTCTAACCATCAGAGGAGTTAAGTTCTGGAACAACCTTCCAAGGGGAGCAGTGGGGGCAAAAGACATATCTGGCTTCAAGACTAAGCTTGAGAAGTTTATGGAGGGGATGGTACAATTGGATAGCCTAATTTTGGCAATTAATTTGTCTTTACTTGCGGTAAATATGCCCAATGGGATGTTAGATGAGGTGGGATCTGAGTTACTACAGAGAATTCTTTCCTGGGTGTCTGGCTGGTGAGTCTTGCCCACATGCTCAGGGTTTAGCTGATTGCCAGATTTGGGATTGGGAAAGAATTTTCCTCCAGGGCAGATTGGCAGAAGCCCTGGGGGGTTTTCGCCTTCCTCTGCAGCGTGGGGCATGGGTCACTTGCTGGAAGATTCTCTGCACCTTGAAGTCTTTAAACCATGATTTGAGGACTTCAATGGCTCAGACACAGGTTTGATACAGGAGTGGGTGGGTGAGATTCTGTGGCCTGCATTGTGCAGGAGGTCAGACTAGATGATCATAATGGTCCCTTCTGACCTTAAAGTCTATGATTCTATTCCATTTGAAAGTGTGGTCCTGTTGCTACCATGCTTGCCAACCCACAGGTTTCCCTGCCTGCTGATGTGGAACAAGTACCACACCATACAAAATTAAAACAAACCACACAATAACCTTTACTTTCATTTTCTGCGGGGTGGCAGCAAGACAAAGCTATGATTCTTGTTCCAGTCAAGCGAGCAGGGAAACCGCTTGAGACAGAAGTGCAAGAACAACAGAAAGCCTCTAATCTCGTCCCTGCTTTAAAAAAATAAAGGAGAGGAGTGGCATTTTAAAGCCAAGCCAGCTGCAGTGCTAACCTTCCTTATATATCTTAAGCGGCCCAGCCCTGCCCAGCAATACATCTTTGGGTAGCCTTTTGTTGCAACTCCTTGTAACAATGTGGTTATCTGACTCCCTCACTAATTCCTTTTCAAAATTAGAGCACTGCCGTCCCATGCAGTTCCTCCTGCTCTGTCAGGGTCAGGTCCCACTTGTAGGAGTATTGGATCAACAAGGATTTAAAAAAAAAAGTAGTCCAGTGAATCACCAGCACTTGAATCCTGCGGGCCCCCCCCCCCGAGGACTTAGTGGAGAGAAGTGACACCAGGTCTGGGCTGCGGCTGGGAGGAGGATGACGCGGTTGCTTCACTTCAACACAACAACACGGCACGGCCGCTCGGAGCAGGCAGATCCCCAGCGCTGCTGAGGGCCGGGCCCAGGAGCGATGCTGGCCCGGGGAGGGCACAGCACGTTCGCTGGGGTCTCCCCATCTCTCCCCACGTACAGTGGGGGAGGGGGCTCTGAGCCCGGTACAATTACCCCCCGCTCCGTGCCCCCCCCCAACATACACCGCAGCGCCCCCTGGGGCGGGGGATAGGACCCTGCCACCACCACCCCCCGGCTGGGCTAAGGGAGCGGGGGATGGGCCCCCGTCACCCCGGGCTGGGCTAAGGGAGCGGGGGGATGGGCCCCCGGCACCCGGGCTGAGGGAGCGGGGGGATGGGCCCCCGTCACCCCGGGCTGGGCTGAGGGAGCGGGGGGATGGGCCCCCGTCACCCCGGGCTGGGCTGAGGGAGCGGGCCTCTGCCCGGGCACAGCGGGTCCCCGGCTCCCCGGAGCGGCTCTGCCGGCCCCTCGTCCCCCTCGGGCCCGGCCCTTACCGAAGGTGCGGCGCTGCTTGAAGCTCTTCTCGGAGGGCATGGCGATGGCGGCGGCGGCGGCTCGGCTCGGCCCAGCCCGGCCCGGCTCCAGCGGCTACTGGCTGCGCCGCTCCGCCCCTACCTCGACCACCCCCCACAGAGCCTGCTAGCCCTCGCGTCACAGGGGGCGGGGCCCGGCGCGGGCGCGCCCCGCGCCTGCCCCCGTCGCCATCTTGAGTGTGGCGGAGCGTGGGGGTGCCCTGCGCGCGTGCGCGCAACAGAGGGAACGCGGCGGTGCTCAGCCGCGGAGGCCGCCCCCCCCCCGCTCACGTGCGGCCTGAGGAACAAACCGCCTGCCGGGTACCGCCTGCAGCTCGAGTGCGGGCCCGCCCCGCGCATTGTGGGGGGAGTGCGCCCAAAGGCCGCCCCACGATCCCAGCAGCCACAGGCCCCCCACCACCACCACGTACCCCCCTCACCAGCCCCAGCCTCCCCCCCACAACACTCCCCTCACAAGCCACAGCCCTCGTGTGTGGGCACAACTCATCCCATGAGCCTGGCCAGGCCACAGCCACCACCACCACCACGATACCCCCATCAGTCTCCCTCACACCCCATACTTTCCCACCAGCTCCCCCCACTGCCCTACCAACCCCAGCCACACCCCCCCCCACATACACCATGGTGCCCTCGCATGTTACCTCTCACCACACCCATGCCAGCCACAGCCACTCCCATGATACCCCCACCAGCACCATGCCAGCCTCTTCGTGTGCTGCCTCCCACTCATGTCACAAACCCCCACGTACAGTGTCCCCTCCTCCCAGCACCACACTGATCGCAATCCATCCCCTGGCATCACACCAACATCCACCACCACCAAATGCCAGCACCTTGGTACTCCCACTCCCATATAAATATCCCCATGGCAACCATGGCCCCCTCCATGTAATTTCCTCCCACAGGCCTACACTAGCAAAGCCCAGCCATGTTGGCTGGGTTCAGCAAATACTGTAACTGGATGCCCCAATATGAGTTTATTTATACCATATGGGGACCACTCGGACCTTGTCTACAATTAGCATCATCCTTAAGTTTCCAACCATTGCAGCTCTATTTGTGCTAGAATAGTATAGACCAGACACTGGCGGTTTAAGCACTGTGTGATTACTTATCCTCTATATCTGATCAAGATAGGATATGGGTTTGTTACAGCCCCTAGTTACTGAGCCTGGCTCTTTATGTCTTTATAACTAGTGAAACTCATGCTTTCAGCCCTAGAGGTCCCTCCCAGGTTCAATCCCTTGTTAGCAGAGATGGTGTCTCTCACACTAACACTGTGGTAGCATGAGAATAGGAATAAATACTTGTGTGTACACAGTTTCTGGGGCTAACTTCAGTTTGTTTCCCAGTCTATAAGGGCATATCCTGCAGCTAAACAATAGCTAAAACAATTTACTCCTCCGCATTCAATTCCCCTCTTCAGAGGTCACCTGCTCATCCCTACCCCACCCCACCATACACACACACTCACCACATCTGACAGAGCAGGTGTAAATTGCACAACCTAAATGGCACCATTAAAATGCAGATGCTATTATGATAAACCTGATCAGCAGTCTTCCCATCTAGCCATTGTTTTGTCCTTCCCAGACCCTTTGCCTAAGGGTGGGTGATTATATAAAACAAGCAAGAAAGGGTCCTTTCTATGAAAAGAGAGGTCTCAAATTCTTCAGAGACATGAAGAATGTTGATAAATGCAAAGTAATGCACGTTGGAAAACATAATCCCAACTATACATATAAAATGATGGGGTCTAAATTAGCTGTTACCACTCAAGAAAGAAATTGAAGTCACTGTGGATAGTTCTCTGAAAAGATCCACTCAATGTGCAGTGGCAGTCACAAGTGGACAGATGTTGGGAATCATGAAGAAAGGGATAGATAAAGACAGAAAATATCGTATTCCCTTTATATAAATCCATCATATGCTCACAACTTGAATACTGCATGCAGATGTGGTCGCCCCATCTCAAAAAGATATATTGCAATTGGAAAAGGACAACAAAAATAATTAGGGGTATGTAGGGTGACCAGATAGCAAGTGTGAAAAATTGAGAGAGGGTGGAGGGTAATAGGAGCCTATGTAAGAAAAAAACCCAAATATCAGGATTGTCCCTATAAAATCGGGACATCTGGTCACCCTAGGGGTATATGACTACTGTATGAGGAGAGATTAATAAGACTAGGACTTCAGCTTGGAAAAGAGATGACTAGGGTGGGGGTATGATCGAGGACTATAAACTCATGACTGGGATGGCGAAAGTAAATAAGGAAGTGTTATTTACTCTCTCATAACACAAGAACTAGGGGCCACCAAATTAAATTAATAGGCAGCAGGTTTAAAACAAACAAAAGGAAGGATCTCTTCACACAATGCACAGGCAACCTGTGGAACTCCTTGCCAGAGGATAGTGTGAAGGCCAGAACTATAACAGGGTTCAAAAAAGAACTAGATAAATTCATGGAGGACAGGTCCATAAGTGGCTATTAGCCAGGATGGACAGGGATGGTGCCCCTAGCCTCTGTTTTCCAGAAACTGGGACTGGGCGACAGGGGATGGATCACTTGATGATTACCTGTTCTGTTCATTCCCTCTTGGGTACCTGGCACTGGCCACTGTCATAAGACAGGATACTGGGCTAGAAGGACCTTTGGTCTGACACAGTATAGCCATCCTTATGTTCTTATGACATTAAGCAAAAATCCCAGTCCCAATCAGGCTTGGTGATATGGGCTGTGTCCCCACAACTGTATCAAAACACCATCAATGGCATTATTTAAGTTTAAGGCTGCAAGGACCCCCCCCCCCCAAATCATCTACTTTGACCTGTATATCACAGACCATCCACACCACCCAACACCTGCACACTAAACCCAACAACCAAAATTAGATCAAAGTATTACAGCCCATGGGAGACTACACTATTATGTGCCACAGGCAGAGAATAGGAGGGATTGTAGTGCACCATTGCCTGAGGCCCCCTGCAATGACAGGGAAATGCTTGAGATATACCCAGATAATCCTAGCAAGTGCCCTGTACCCACTTGCTGCAAAGGGAAGCAAAAACAAACTAAAAAAACCCCCAACTCCTCCATCCCCAAGGTCACTGCCAATCTGACCTGGGGGGAAATTCCTTCCTGACCCCAACACAAGGCAATATGTGAGCAAGAACCAGCCAGGGAAGCACAGAGAGAAAGAATGCTCAGTGCCAACTCAGAGCCTTGTCCCTCCCTGTCCAATGTCCCTTCTCCAGCTATGGCCATTACATGCTTCAGAGGACACATACACTCTCTCTCTTACCCTTCCTGCCCTCTGCAGATGACCAGCTGAAATCATGAAGCAAGTTTTTAGGAACATAAAACAAACTGCAAGTGAGACCCAGGACTGTTGAGTCCTTCTCCCCTACCAACAGGGTTTCTGCTTCTGAGAGAACAGCCACTTATCAAGTCAGAACAATATTCAGGGTATTTGATTTATAATACAAAGCAAAAATAAGAGTGTTTTCCCCACTCTTATAACACAGAACAGCAGAACCATTTTAGCCTAAGTTTCCAAAATACATCCTCTTTTGGGGCAGGGTGGAACCAAGAAAGGTTTAGTTCTAAGGGACTTTTTTGTTTGTAGAATCGAACACAGGAATTTATCATTAAAATTGCCTTCTCATAGCCTTAGCATTGACCCCAGCTTAGTTTAATATGTATTTTTATTTATTCCTATTAACGTAGACTGCATATAAATAGTTTAGCTTGTCAAGGAGATGGAGGAGGGGGACAAGGGGTAGGAGGCTTTAAGATCAGGAAGCAGTTTATTTTAAGCATAAGAAAGTTGCATGATTCAGTATTTCCCTGGTACATTTAGGCTTTGTCTACACTAAGGGCTTATATCTCCATGTACAGTGATACAACTGCACCTGTGCAGTTGTGCTGATGTAGCACTTTAGTGAAGCGACTCCTATGCCGATGGGAGGGCTTCGCCTATCAGCATAGTTAATCCACCTCCCTGAGAGAAGGTAGCTGTGTTGGTGGGAGAAGGTGTCACATCAACATAGCGCTGTCTGCACAGGGGGGTTAGGTCCATATAACTATGTCACTCACGGGGTGGATTTTTCACATCCTTGAACAACTTCGTTATACTGATGTAGGTCTGCAGTGTAGATCTGGCCTAAAGAACTGCAACTGTATCTCACATGTTCAGCTGCAAACGCTAGCATACAATTGCTGTGCCTCACCTAGAGAATTTTAGAAGGTGCTTATTAGGTACAGCTAAGTAACTCTGTCTGACATCACACCTTTAAATCCGACTCTAGACAAATCTTCATTATGAAACCTGGAACAAGTCATATCAATGTATCAAACTTGCTAGAATTGTAGCAGAACCCAAACAATTTCAGTTGCAAACCCAGTTTTCATGTATACCTGCCACAGACACCAGCCTCTGCTAACGTCAAACTGTTTTTAATTTTAACTGCCTTATACTATAAGATATCAGGGTGACCCATGACCTTGCCATGATGGTGCATTAAAGTCAGTGCTCCTTCTGCAGCCAGTCAGACAACATTCTGAACAAGATGAGAAAACTTCAGTACATTGGAAATCCCTGAATGAACTGGTTGATGAGTTGGTGATTACTTGTAGCATGGTTACTATTTCTAGGAAGGAAATATAAATTAAAATTACAGGATACCGTGTTCTCATTTTGAAAGGAAGACTCAGTAAGCACCTTATGATTCAAGGCCAAGTATTTCCGGTAGCTATATAATCATAGGATGAGATCACTACAAAACGTGACTGACAGCTCTGAGAAAGACAGCCCTGAGGTCTATAATGTTTCCATCTATCTTACAGAAAAGAGCAGCCGAAACAAGTTGGCTGATCATCATCAGGGAGGTTGGTGTCCATTTAAAACCTAAACTACAGGAATACAATCTATGCTCGACCCCTCTGCCCACTGATTGAAGAATAGGGAGATCTCTTTTAAAGAGACAGCTTTTAAAATCTGCTCACAGCAAGTGGCTCACTGTTGGAGTCACTCCATCTGTGAATAAGAAAAATCATCCTTAGCTTTAGACATTACACAGAATTAGAATTCACTATGTTCTCTGAAGTGCTGTTCTCTCAGGGACTGCAGGCAGCGATATAGGAAATACCAATTCCACTGGCACTTTTGGGGCCAGCTGTCCAAAAGTAATCAGCACCCGGCAGCTCTAACTATTCTCAAAGAGAGTTAGTGGGTACAGAGCTCTTTTGAAAATTGGAGTATTGATTTGGTGCCTAAATGGGAGAAGAGCCCTTTTGAAAATCTGGCCCATATAACACTTTTAACACATAGCTCTTAATGCACTTCACAAAAAAGGGTGTTGTTATCTCCACTTCACAGATGAGGCAATAGAGGACAGAGAGGTGAGGTGAGGTGACTTACCCTACTCTGCAGCTCAGTGGCAGAGCTGGGCCTAGCTCTGATCCCCATTCCCATGCCCTATCCACCAGGTCACATGAGCTGTCAAGCTGCAATAGAACACACTAAGCATTGGCCGTGGTGTCGTTCGTTAGAAGGCAGCTCTGTGCAGGATTACAGAAGCCCACATTCGGAGAATCCTATGCCAACCAAGACTGTCTTTTCTGTAGACGGCAGCAGAATATTTCAGTCCTGGGAGAGACATTATGTATTAGCTTTGATTCCAACTTACATAGATTCCATTGATTGAGTCTCAAAGGCTACAGGGACCATACAAGCAAAGTGAACCAATACGGAGACAGCAAAAAACACCTTTATCTGCCTGATATACAATAGCAGATCCCATTAGACGAGGGAATATTTTCCCGGTTGGGACCTGCTGCTGGGAAAAAGCTGATCCTGTACAATTCCTTAACTGCCCTCTTTTTAGAGCAATAATATATTTAAATTAAAGACGCTAGAATGGCAGAGAATAGACACCTACCTCCGCCTTTATCCAACCAGCCATAGGTCAGAGTCCACAATCATTCTCCCTTAGAAAGTGATTATCACATATCAGTAATGATAAGCTGGCTTCTGAGGGAACGTCTACACTACACTTTGGGGTGAGCCTCCCAGCCGGGATCTATAGGCTTAGGCTAATGGGGCTCACACTAGTACTCTGTAAATAGTCATATAGCCAGTTCTTTAGAGTGATGGCACACTCTCCTCCAGGAAAAACAACAAGGAGTCCTTGTGGCACCTTAGAGACTAACAAATTTACTTGGGCATAAGCTTTCATGGGCTCAATACCCACTTCATTAAATGCATGGAGTGGAAAATACAATAGAGAGGTATAAATACACAGCATATGAAAAGATGGGAGTTGCCTTACCAAGTGGGAATAGCCCACTTCCACCTTAATTTAATTGGCTTGTTAGCACTGACCCCCCACTTGGTAAGGCAACTCCTATATTTTCATATGCTGTGTATTTATACCTCTCTACTGTATTTTCCACTCCATGCATTTGATGAAGTGAGTTTTGAGCCCACAAAAGCTTATGCCCAAGTAAATTTGTTAGTCTCTAAGGTGCCACAAGGACTCCTCATTGTTTTTGTTGATACACACTAACACGGCTACCAGTCTGAAACCTCTCCTCCAGGACACTCACTTGGTGTCCTGCCCCACTGCTCTCTCTCCAACATGCCCTGGAGCAAACCTAGTTGTTTCAGAAGGAAGCTGTCTGCTCTTCCATCCCAGCAGAACTGTCTGGGCCAACACATTATCTGCCTTTGTGCCTTCAGTTATGGCTTTCCTGGTCTCCCCTTACCCTTGTAAACCAGCTTCCTCTGCTATAAAATAAGCCATTCCTCAAGCATTTGTCTGGGCCACCACTGTTTATCTTCCCTCCTCCCAGTATTGTCCGGGAGTGATCTTTCCCCCAGACTCACCTGCCCCAGAGGAATCTCCTAATCACAAGCCTCTTCTTGTTAAAGCCTTGGCTGTTATCCTCCAGAATGGTTTGCTAAATCTTTGACTAGAACAAACATAATGAAGAGTACTTCACACAACACACGGTCAACCTGTGGAACTCATTGCCAGGGGATGTTGTGAAGGCTAAATGTATAACTGGGTTAAAAATGAATTAGACAAGTTCATGGAAGATAGATCCATCAATGCCTATTAGCCAAGATGATCTGGGATTGAACCCCATGCTCTGGGTATGCCTAAACCTCAAATTGCCAGAAGCTGGGATTGGATGACAGAGGATGGATCACTGGAAATTACCCTGTTCTGTTTATTTCCTCTGAAACATCTCGCACTGGCTGCTGTCAGAAAACAGGATATTGGGCTAGATATCCCACTAGTCTATCATAGTATGGTGTTTTTTATGTTCTTAGGACTAGCCCATCACCACTGCAGACTTGGAGGGGCACTTTTTGAATCAATATTCTTGACATTTGAGCTACAGTTACTACCTTAAAACAAAAAATCTCTGTGTATAGTCTACTCTCACAAAGTAGTGGGAAGCAGTGACTAACTCCCTCCTTTCAATCAAGCAGGTCTTTCATGATGGTCACCTGAGGAAAGCTCACCTCCCAGGACTCAGTCAGGGTTCCATACGAGCTAAGTGACAGCACATTGAAATATATTTCACCAGTCAGAATTACAAATCCATTCCAAACTTCCCTGGTGTTTAAAAGGGTTTTATACTGTATGGGAGACGTTTATTCCTTTGCTCTAAGGGCTGCACTTCTTCTATTGCTAAATAGAGGGTGTTAGTCTCCAGAGTTGTCAGGTCAGCGCCTGACACCAACAGTAAATTCACACACATTGAGGGGAAAAACATTAAAGAATTTACAGGTGAAAGTCCATAAAATGAAGGGAAGGAAACTATTGCACTCTATTGCTGGTCACTACAGTGTGGTTTACTGTCTAACCAATGTCCTTGCTCAGAAAAAATGTGGCAATTTGTTTCTTCCTCCCCTTTGCTTCCCTTTCCCCCGCCCCCTCCCCAAAAGAAAGAGAAAGTTCAGGTAACTAGTGTGAACAGGAAAAAGGGGGGTAACAGATGGAGCTGGTGAGAGAGTCTCTGAATGTTTGTGAATTATCTAGTGTTTTTATTGACCTAAACCTGACCCTTTTCATTAGTCAAAGGTCATTGATGGTCTTGAATATATTGAATACAAGGATGCAGCCATTCTCCAACTTATACAGCTTTTCTGGTACCAGGATTGAGACAACTAGTGTTTGTTATAATTTAGAATGGTTCTGTTGAGAACTGTAGCCCCTACATTTGCCTTAACATTGTTACAGTAATTCCTCACTTAACATTGTAGTTATGTTCCTGAAAACTTTAAGTGAAACGACATTAAACAAATCCAATTTTCCCATAAGATTTAATATAAATGCAGTGGGTTAGGTTCCAAGGAAATTTTTTTAGGGCAGACAAAAGGCATTATATGCTGTACAGTACAGTACTGTACTGTGGTTGGGAAGTGCCCCTGGCTTACCCCACACAGGCACAGACGCTAGGAAGCACCTTCACAGCAGCAGCAGCTTCCTTGGAGAAGAACAGGCACTGACTTTGCCCAGGGATGCTCCAGACCCGCCTCTTCCCATCCCTGCTCCACTCCAGGCCCACCTCTTCCCACCCCAGCCACATCCCCGCTCCTTCCCCCGCCCAGAAAGTGCTAAGCGCCACCAAACAGCTGTTTGGCGGTGAGAGATGCACTGGGAGGGAGGCGGAGAAGAGGAACTTGTACAATGCTCCCTTGTAAAGTCGCTGCTCTTCCAGCCAAACAACGTTATAAGGGAGCATTGCACAACTTTAAACGAGCATGTTCCCTAATTGAGCAGCGATGTAATTTTGAAGCAACATTAAGCGGGAGGACATTAAGTGAGGAGTTACTGTATAGTCCTGTGAGGAAAATCCTCAGGAGTTTAAATTTCTTCTTGGAAAACATCCTCTGCCCCACAACTTTTGCACTTGCTCAGCAAGGAATTAAGAATAACAAAAAGCAATAGTGATTCTTCTGGGGAGTGCAAAACAGTAGTGTTTTGTGCTCCCCAAGCTGGTTCTGCAGAGGGTGTAAAAAGCACTGCTCCCTGGTACCACATATATTGACATAAGTTAATGATGCTGGTGCTCGAGCAAACATTTCTTGGCCTCAGAAATCACTTTTGAAGATGCAGTTGTTTTCCATGACAACACTGGGAGTCAGCTGATCTTTGGCATCTGGGAAAGAATAATTTACATTTATATAGCGCTAGTCATCCTGAAAGAGGAACACTCCCTTTGCAAGCACAATAAACTGTATACTCTGCATGTGTGGGTTTGTGGCATAATGTCTGAAATAATATTTTCCACTCTTTAGTACACCTTGAATTCAAGGATCTCCCAGCACTTTACAAATAATAATTAAGTCTCACAACTGCCTGTGTGGTGGGTAAATATCATTCTCATTTTACAGACTGAGAAGCTGAGGCATGGACAGGTTCATGACTTGCCCATAAGTACACAACTGTTACTCTGTAGTATAGCTAATAATAGAACCTAGAACACCCGACTCCCAGCCCCGTGATCTAAACACTACATAATGCTTCTCGGAACTGAACCTGCTGCAGGATTTAGACAGGCAGAATGTAATTACTCAGACTGGAATCTGGCCAAGACACCACAAATAACAATCCTTTGCCTGTGAGATTGCCACAGTCTTTAATGACTGCACATGATTAGGACCACAGGTGATCAATCAGTCTTACAGCTCATTAGACAAACAGCACCTCCTTAAATTCAGCAACCCATTGCACCATGCAATGGCATTTGGCTCAGCATTGACTCAAAGAGAAAAAAGCCACTGAGTCATCAACTGCAATTTCTGCAGCACTTTGGGTTTTCCTTGGAGATCCCTCATCTGGACATTGACCAGCTTATCCTGTAAGGTCTGATGAGATCAGAGCCCAGCTAGAATACCAAAAGGTGGCGATTGCTAAACTCAGGAGGAAAAAAGCTGTTTCCCAGAACATTAGGAACATCTGGAATCAAGATGTAAAAAACAAAACTGTGCCGTCCTTGAGGATGTATTCCTAGTCTGGAGTGATGAGCCATAAATGGCTGTTCGCCAAAGAATCCCTTCCCCAAGGCCACATAATACAAGGCAGAAACTGCAGTGTAGGCTTACACCATGAGATGCAATCATTGTGGAGAGCAGGGGTTGCAAAGAGGACTTGTCTGTCTGTCTCTGCCTGGTTTATAGCTCTCCTCTTTCGCTTGCCAACTGGCAAATAAATAATCCTCTGGCATAGTTATTCAGATTATAATTGGCCAGTTGTGCCATCAGTCAGCAGTGCATCCTGTCACAGAGCCGGGGAAGGTGTAGACACCTGCCGAATTCCAGAAAATGGGGACATCAGTTTGGGGCCTGAATCAAGCCCTTTAAAGTCTATGGAAAGACTTTAACTGGCTGCAGTGGGAGCTATATCAGGCCCTTTGTTGCTAGAGAGAAATGAAATGGAAATGTTTCCCTTTTCAGCACATCCGTTATTCAAAAGTACTCCAGTAACAGCTCCAAGCGCTGCAGCCTGTAATAACGAAACTGAAGCATTAGGGGCTATTACTCCAGAATGCAGCAGTCATTTTTGTGCCAGGCATTAAGTATGTTCAAGTACTTGGTAGTACCAGAGAGCATGTGAGCGATGTAAGTGAATAATACAGCATATTTATCCTTACCGCTGCCAGGAAAAATAAGGACGATCGCATTCAGGTGAAGGGCCTAGATAACATAGCAGGGAATGTCCGTTTGATAATCTGACACCAGGGAATTAAGCCTCCAGAGGAGGTGCTGAGGAGATTCAAATATAAGGGTTCTGGTCCTACATCTGACCCAACTTGCCCCCACTACTCCCATCTCCTTGGCCCGTCCCCATAATTCCTCTCTGCCTGTAGCAACATCAGGAGCTGTCACCTGAATCGCTTGCCAGCTGGGGCTCCGAATGAACAATCTTGCAAGACCCTCCAGCTAGGTCCTCGATCCTGGGCTGACTTCAATGGGAGTTACTCCTATCCTGTGTGTTGCAAAGGCATGGGGACCCTAGTGTTTCAAACCACCACTGCATCTGAGGGGGGAGACAACAGTCATCCTTAGCACTGGCAGAGTACTTTGTATCTTTAGCTGCAGTCTTTGATCCCCCATCCCCATGGGGGAGGATTTAAAATCCTTATATTTTATACAGATTGGGAGGCCAAATGGCTGGTCCAAGATCACACAGGGCCTCATCTAAAGCCGTCTGCCTGCCATTGACTTCCCTGGGTTTTGGATTCAGCCCAGGGTGGGAGGAGCACTCATGTATTCTTAGCTCCCAGATCCATGCGCATACCCCTAAGCCAGGCTACCTGTCAGGTGAAACAAATGCAGACTGGAGACCTCCGCTACCTCTTTGTTAGTGAATCATTTCCTCTCTCTCCCTTGCCTTCATCTGCCTCAGCTCATAAGAAGCCTCCTGGCATCACCATGGACCAACCTGCCCTCTGCTGGCTTGAACAGTTTTAGGGGGGTGAAATTGAAGGAAGGTGCTTTCATTGATGACAATCCCAGTTATGAAGAGACTTGGGAGAAAGAGGCAGCGCTGATCACTGAGTGATGGATAGCTCCTTGTAGCCAAAGGGATGTTGCGGATAAGATTATATCGGAGGCAGGGAGATGACTGTGGGGGTCAGGTGTGACAGGGTAGGGATATGGTAGGGAGCAGGGTCAGAGGAGAGAGAGAAGAAAATAGAGGCAAAACCAGAAAAACAGAAGGAGGAAGGACTCATCAGCCTTGTACAGCATGGGGTAATGGCACAAGGGTATCCTTTGTTTTAATCCCCAACTGAGTTCTTGCCACCTGATTCTTTGCTGCTTTTCCCCTGAGCCCAGTGGCCCTAACTGGCTACATAGTGGCTACAAAATCCTCTAGACCAGCAGCACCAGAACTCTTGTGCGCCTCTGTGTGGGGACCGGAGGGTAGCATGCTGAATGAAGAGGGCCATGTGATTTGATCCATATAGAAAGCAGATGTTTGGCTCCCCCATCCCTCTTATGCCTCTCATGCAGCCACATTTCCAAAAGTGGATACTGGTTTGGGGTGACTCAGGCTCTGGGTGCCCAACTTAATGTCCGCTTGGGCCTGACTTTCAGAAGTTTACAGCACCTGCAGCTTCCATGCATTGAAATCAGAGCTATGGAGGCCCAGCTTGTCTGAAAATTAAGCCCCAAACTTTCAAGCTGGGCACCCAAAATCAGTGGCTACTTCTGAAAATGTTGGCCTTATTTCACAGACAAGCTCAGCTGCCTCTTCAGCGTCTGACACAGGAGCATGCAACCGAAAACAAAATGCATTTCCAGGCCTATTTGAGTTGCATCCTCCACAATAGCTCCCATCAACAGAGCATCCGCCTCCTCCTATCAAAATGTCCAGCAATCCCACTTATGCCTGCCCGCTCACAGGCCTGTTGCATTTTGGTTGAGTTCCTGAGCTAGTGTTTTGTTTGTAAATGAACATGGGGGAGATGGCAGCATTATGGAAGTAACTGTTATTTCTCCATCTAGGGCACCTCCAGCCATTAATGTATACGGTGAGGATATAATGATCCAGTATATTAAGTGTGGGTTATTATTATTATTATTATTTATTTATTGGCAGCTCTGAAAGACCCCAATTAGGGGAGAAATCTTGGCTCCATTGAAGTCAATGGCAAAACTCCCATTGACGTCAATGGGGCTAGGATTTCCCTCTATAAACCCTATTGTACTAAACATTATACCAACAATGACTATAAAGTTTGTTCCTGCTCCAGAGAGCTCAAAATCTAATACTGACTCTTCACGAGGTGAAGCAAACATAAGATTCGTTTTAATTTTTAATGTTTAAATGGAAACCACCCTGTTTCCTTGCAAACAATATTAATAGGTATCCTAAAGCATTGTGCTTCTTCTCTGCAGAGAGCTGCTGCCCAGGTATTGCTGAGCACCCACAGCCCTCCTTTAAGTAGCAAAAAATGTTTGAATGCCTGGAAATTACAAAGGGGAAAGGATTCTGTCCAAAAAGCCACAGCAAGGGGAGGAGTCTTTTGCAAAAGCAGAGCCCTCTCTCAGCATTTCAGTGTTGTTTATGGTCACTGGAGATCTCATGTACTAAATACCGGTAGACAACAAAGAAAAATAATCCAACCCAGCCATTAGGGAAACTAAGATTAAATGATCTCTTTGAAGGCTGCTTTCTCAAGGAGCCTCGTTAGCGCAGTAGGTAGCGCGTCAGTCTCATAATCTGAAGGTCGTGAGTTCGATCCTCACACGGGGCAGCCTGAGTTTTTTCCCTCCCCCCGGGCTCTTAATTTGTTATGTAGCTAGTACGAGCAAGGCTGCTCCTCCTTATCTGCAGGCAGAGGAGAGGCGATGTCAAAAGTTTTTGCGCAGCCGGGAGGAAGGACACGAGATTAAGCAATGCAGCGGCCCTAACTCCCTGCTTTCCAAGCAGCAAACAGGGCTGCAGAGACTGTTGCAAAGGGCGGGTGTGAAAACCAGCGCAGGGGGATCCGCCTTTTCCGCATCCCTGAGCACCCTACTTATACCGACAGAGGCGTATAGCGTAAAGCAGGGCTCAACCCAGACAGCTCCCAGCCCCGCAGAGCTGGTGTCCAGGGCCAGCTGCTGGCTCGCAGGGTGGGCTGCTAAAGTGGGGAGATGAAATCAGCCCGTGCGCGGAGCAGCCTCTGGCCCCAGCTGTGGCTGGGGGCTGCCCCCGGGGGTAATACAGACGGTCCCCTGAGTTCCGCTGCCTGCTGCCGGGGGCGGGGGGGGCAGTGCGGAGTCAGCAGGCGTGTTTGGCTCCTGGCCCTGGAGGAGGCCGGGGGCAGCTCCACGGGTATAGCCCCCCCAGGCTGTCCCCCCCATGGCCTGCACTTCCTTGGCGCTGCAGGGCTTGTTGCTCAGTGCCTGGGCTTCCAGTTAGGATCAGCTCTGGCAAGAAACCTTTCAGACAGAAGCTGCTGGGCTTTCCTGTGACCCTGTGAGGGGTCCAGACCCATAACCCCGGGGGCGGCTGTTATAGACCCCGGGGGGGGAGGGGCCGGGTCTGTGTAACCCCGGGGGCGGCTGTTATAGACCCCGGGGGGGGGAGGGGCCGGGTCTGTGTAACCCCGGGGGCGGCTGTTATAGACCCCGGGGGGGGGGGGAGGGGCCGGGTCTGTGTAACCCCGGGGGCGGCTGTTATAGACCCCGGGGGGGGGGGAGGGGCCGGGTCTGTGTAACCCCGGGGGCGGCTGTTATAGACCCCGGGGGGGAGGGACCGGGTCTGTGTAACCCCGGGGGCGGCTGTTATAGACCCCGGGGGGGGAGGGGCCGGGTCTGTGTAACCCCGGGGGCGGCTGTTATAGACCCCGGGGGGGGAGGGGCCGGGTCTGTGTAACCCCGGGGGCGGCTGTTATAGACCCCGGGGGGGGGAGGGGCCGGGTCTGTGTAACTCCGGGGGCGGCTGTTATAGACCCGGGGGGGGAGGGACCGGGTCTGGGTAACCCCGGGGGCGGCTGTTATAGACCCCGGGGGGGGAGGGGCCGGGTCTGTGTAAGCCCGGGGGCGGCTGTTATAGACCCCGGGGGGGAGGGGCCGGGTCTGTGTAACCCCGGGGGCGGCTGTTATAGACCCCGGGGGGGAGGGGCCGGGTCTGTGTAACCCCGGGGGCGGCTGTTATAGACCCCGGGGGGGGACAGGTATAACCCGCTGGGGCAGGCAGGGGGCAACGGGGGCTTCGTTTGAACGAGACGGTAGCACAGCCCACAGGGGGCGAGCTCTGCCGCTCGCGGGGCGCGGCCGCCGGTTGTGGACGTGTCACGCGGCGAGTGGGCGGGGTGAATGTGACGGCACGTTGGAGACGGTTAGTAGGTGTGGCAAAAGTGACAGCGGGCGTGGTTACGTCTGTAAGGGGCGTGTCGCCGTCTGTGGCGCGCCGGGGTCATCGCCCGAGGGCGGGCGGTGATTGGCCGAGCCCGCCGGTGGGCGGGCCCTGCGCCTGCGGGCCGCCGCCGGCAGCCGCCCTCCGCCAGTCGCCGGCCGGCCATGGCGGTGTGCGCGCGGCTGTGCGGGGTGGGGCCGGCGCGGGGCTGCCGGCGGCGCGGGGCGCAGCGGGAGCAGCGGCGGGAGGGCCCGGCCGACAGCGAGCCCGACACGGACGCCGAGGAGGAGCGGATCGAGGGAGCCCGGCTGGGACCAGGGGCGGCTCCAGCCCCCGCCCCGGCCCCGCTCTCCCTGCTGGAGCTGCCCCCCGAGCTCCTGGTGCAGATCTTCGGCTCCCTGCCCGGCACCGACCTGCCCAGCCTGGCCCGGGTCTGCAGCACCTTCCGCCGCATCCTCCGCACCGACACCATCTGGCGGCGGCGCTGCCGGGAAGGTACCGCTGGGGCGCTGGGGGCGAGGGGTCCCCATGGGGGCACTAGACGTGGGGATGTGGGATCTCCAGAGGGGCCAGGCCCGGGGAGGGGGCGCTGGGGGCGAGGGGTCCCCATGGGGGCACTAGACGTGGGGATGTGGGATCTCCAGAGGGGCCAGGCCCGGGGAGGGGGCGCTGGGGGCGAGGGGTCCCCATGGGGGCACTAGACGTGGGGATGTGGGATCTCTAGGGGGGCCAGGCCCGGGGAACGGGCGCTGGGGGCGAGGGGTCCCCGTGGGCGCACTAGACGTGGGGATGTGGGATCCCCAGAGGGGCCAGGCCTGGAAAGGGGGCGCTGGGCACGAGGGGTCCCCATAGGTACACTGCACAGGGCTGACTCTGCAGGTGTGAGGCTCTGGAAAGGCCTCTGGGGGTGGACAGCTGAGAAGGGTAGTGGGCTGGGGGTAAAGTAGGGGCATCCTGGGATGAAGTGTGTAGGGGGGGGAGGGTGTTGACACGAGCTGCTGGGATTGGGCTGGGTTGGTTGCCAGCCCTGTAGCAAGGGGAATGGTACCGGCTTCTGGTTGGTGCTGGTGAGTGGGTCACAGCCTGGGTGAGAGCTCTCCCATCTTCCTAGGGCATCTCCGTACCACTTCCCCTGTAGAGACACCCTGCTGCATATTTAGTGACATGTCCATCTTCAGAGCCCCAGTCCTCTCTTACCAAAATGTAATGCATGCTTTTTACTCCTTGCCCTTTGCTTTGCAGGCACCCCACTGCCTGTCCCTTGTCTGCTAACCCAGCTGCCCTGATACCCTCCAAGTTGCCTAACTTGCTTCTGCTTCTCCCAGCATGGTACTCATCACATCTCTTGCTATGTGGTGCATTTGTGGCCAGCTATGATGTCATATACATATAAACATTTTGGACCTGCCAGCAAGCGCATCTAGTTGGAGTGTCTGAGCACGCTAGGCAGCTGCACTCTGTGCCATCAAACAGAAAGGCAGTGCTCAGATGCATTAAGGATAGGGGATGGATGGTTCCTTATCTGCACATGAGGGCAGCTTAGGGTGCTTGTCAGAACTGATGAGAACCCATGGATCTCACAAAGCAGTGAAGACTGTTCCCAAGAAGTTGCAGGCTGTTTTCTCAGCCCAGCATGATCCTTCTTGCCCAGGGATATCATTCTGGGGAGTAGAAGGTAAATTTCACACACAAATTGCTTCTAGGTCATAAGGGTTTAGTTTTTGTGAGTTGTGGCCTTGGCAAAGTTCTCACATATGAGTATAACTGGTGTTCCTTTTATACAATGCCATTTGCTCTTTCTTATAATACAAAGAGACACTCAATAATATTAAAAGAAACCAGATTTAAAACTGATACAAGGAAGTATATCTCTTTAGACAACTCATAAATGACTTGTGAATCTCATTGTCACTATGTATCATTGAGACCAAGAACTTAGTCTCATTTTCCTTTGAATGCGACTATGTATGATAAGAGCATCCACAGTTGCATTAGATAGGATTGAAAACTTTTGTATATAACAACACCTCCCTTCAGGGCATAAACCAAACAGTATCTGGCAAGGTGTAGAAAGAAACTACTTCTGCTGACACATTACGTAACTCTCCATTACATTTCCTTGTTTTCTCTTAAGCATCTGATTCCGGCCACTGTCAGAGAGAGGATGCTGAATTAGATCAACACCATGTCTGATCCACTGGAGCACTTCCTATACCAAAACCATAATCTTGAATTTTCAGACTGCACAAGTATAAAATCTCATTGATAACTTTGTGTTAGGGTAATTACTTCACCATCTCTTGGTCTCTTAGTAGTACCATTGCATATATTCAAATAATGCTCTCTTTGTATATGAGAATATACATTCAAATAAATACATGATCTGGGTTTAATTGAATTCCTGATCATAGGAATAAATCAACTGCTTGGAAATGTGTGGAGTTCCATGCAGTGTTGTAGCCATGTCAGACTCATGTTCATATATGTGTATATTTGGAGCTCTGTGTTCATATGCTGTCTCCATGTAGTAGTGAGTATAAGGTTGCATGACTTTCAAACATCTATAAGGGAAGACAGAGTTCTAGGTAGGTGTGATATATAAAAATAAGCATCAGTTTGGGCTGAGAGCTAGCATATGACAATTTAGGCAGAAAAGTATAATTTTTGTAAAATTATAAGGGCCTAGTAATAGAGCAAAGGGGTGAATTCAATTCAATAACATGCTCCTATTCCCAACAATAACATATTAACTCTGAGCGCATCACAGACCTGTACTTCCTGATGTCAGTTGTGCAAGTCTGCCTTCTTGGTTGCTTGTGTGGTTATCCACTTGTGCATGCACAAATGGCCAGTTAAACAAGGGACAGATGGTTATGCAAGTGCTTTAAACAACACCTCTGCTAAAAGAACAGGAGTATTTGTGGCACCTTAGAGACTAACACATTTATTTGAGCATAAGCTTTCTGTATTTTACTGTATTTTCCACTCCATGCATCCGATGAAGTGGGCAGTAGCCCACAAAAGCTTATGCTCAAATAAATTCCTTAGTCTCTAAGGTGCCACAAGTACTCCTGTTCTTTTTGAGGATAGAGACTAACACAGCTGCTACTCTGACATCTTTCTCTGCTAAGAATACAGTGCTACATAATTGTCTTGTTTTACCCTTGATTTTTGTGCATACCTGCTTTTGTCATGAGATCACTGCTGTGGATCAAGGGTTATAAACGGCCCTAACTTTGTAGCCATAGACTATAATTAAAAATGTAAATCAGCCCGCTCAACCAAATGAGTTTTGACACCTTGGTTTAGTGTGATTGCAGGCAGACTCAATTTTATTGCAGTCCCTGGAGCAGTATTTTGGGTAGGGGGGATCCCCCCTTCAGGCTACACACAGTTGCTTTTGGCTGTGGCTTTGAAACTGGAGAATGATGTGGGGAAACATTAGCTAGTTATGCAACATTTGTAGCCAGATACTTTTGGGATGATGCCCTTTTATCATTGTGACTGTTTGGGATAAACTGTTTTTCTGACCTGCTTGTTTGGCAAGAGGAGTGTTGCAATCACTTTTCTACACACTCTGGCTTTTGACTTGACTTTAACCCATGACCATGTATGCTTGTAGTTTAAGTGGTCACCAGTTTTATACTGAAATAACACACCACATCAGGGCACTTGTCTAGGAAATTTCACTGATAGTTCATAGTAACCAGATCTAGAATTCACAAATTAAAAACACCCTAATGTTTTGTTTTTGTTTAAACGGGGTTGGGGAGAAAATATAAGCTGTTAAATAGTCATCATGGGGCAGGCTTTGTGTTACATTTAGCGCCTGTAGATTAGTCTTTTGTAGATCTCAGAATAGTTTACAAAGGTGGGTGTCTGTTCTACAGATGTGGAAGCTGAGTCGCATGCGGGGAAGAGTGGGGGAGTGATCTAGAGCTGTGAATAGAAGCCAGGTCTCCCCATTCCCAGTGCAAATGTTGGGCTGCTAATGTTGTGCTTATGTAGGTATAGAATTAAAAGACTTAGTTGCCATTAACAGTTAGCCTTAGTGTGGCATAAAAGTGGAGAATGAAGTTTGCTGTCCTTGGTTCTTTAGGTTCACAAATATGTTTTTTTGTGTAAAGACATTACCTTACCTGCTCCAGTGTCTGTTTCCTTGCTCTCTACTAAAGATTTGCTTGAAAAGCACTTCCAAAGCCTTCATGACTTTTCAGGAGGGTAATGGCAGTACCCTCCTGTAGGAAAAAGTTACCGGTAGTTGTTGTGGGGAGGGTAGAGAACATAAGGTGCAGAAAGGAATATAATTGGGGGGGAGGAGAAGTGCAAACATAAAATTGCAGAATAAGATGTGCCATGATCTATTATAGAAGGAGAAGGAAGAGTAAAACCAGAAAGGGGCTAGAGCATTATATAAAAGCAAAAGATATAGTACACTGCACTTACAAATGTGCAAACTAGGAAGCTGACGATCTTACGCTTAAGTGCAGGCCATAATAAACAGTGTGCTGTTTAAATTCCACAGGGCATGGCAACGCTGGTGTATTTATCACGTGTTGAGTAAATCTTCTGAGTCCTGCCTGTTAACTAAGAGAACAACCTTCCCAGCTAGTAGAATGAGAATTTCATAACCAAGTTCTATCTTTCCTTTTGAAGTAGGATTATGAGCAACCACTCTCACTGTGGTTGTGAATTTTCATCCATATTAACGAGTTAGAACATTTTCAATATTTACCGGTAATTTCCTTGGTGAACTGGCGCATTGAGAATTTCCCTTAAAAGAGCCTTAATTGCAGTGAAGCAGGATTTACCGGAAACCTCCCATTTGATTGTCAGGGAAAGCAAAACAATATTTTTTTTCCTGTAGCTGAATTGCAGCATTACATAGCTCTTAACCTCCCCTTTATCCTTTCCAGCATCAAGAATAAATAGTGCTGTCCATGCATTGGTGAGCTTTCTTGCCTTTAATAATAGTTGGGATTTGGATCTGGGAGTGGTAGGGGAGTTCAGTCTTCACAATCTATAATTTTGTACCTTTCATCACCATGACAGCCCTTCAAGAAAAAACTGAAGTGTTCTATCCATCCACAGTTAAGCAAAGCCAGTATGGGCTTTTGGTTGTAGTTTAGATCACTGAGTAGACCAGGATTATGACTTGTAGGAATTTCACCAGCTAAGATTACATTCTTGCTAGCAAACAAGACGAGATTATTGCAGGACTTGCATGGCTAATGTCAGATGGCAATGAAAATCGCACTGGAATTGTTTTTAGGAAGTTGCTAATGTTTGAGCAGATGCTGACTCTTTTGGGGAAGATCCAATAAACCCAAACTGTGAAGCATGTAAAATACACCAGACCTAGTGATAGTTCTGCTTTTAGGTAGTCTCTCTGTCTCCTACTAGTTAATAAGGCCACTTGTTGGAAACCAGGATCTTTGTTCCATTGGATGATTTTTCCCAACTGACGTGATTTCTGTGTATGATCTGTGTTTCCACGAATTCAGACTGGATTGGCACCTCTTAGATACTACAATGAGGAACATTTGAGAATTTTGGGGCATCAGGAGCAGGTGACCTAGAGGAAGAGAGAATGTTATCCTACAAATGGTCAGAATTGTCTTGATGATTTGGGGAACCTATGTAGAACTTAGGCATTCTGATAGATTCTATGGAGTTATTACTGGGGTTCACGGAAATGGCGAGTTTAAGCTACAGGGATGGTCTGAGGGGTCAGCACTGGTTCTGAGGGCTGGGCAGCGGGCCATGTGATTACAGTTGTTGGGGGGAGGGTGCCAAAGAGAAGATCTGCACCTTAAGAGTGCACCTAGAGATCTTAAGACAGTGGTAGTACCTGGACTCTGTTCAGACTGTAGGGGCTTAAAACTGCAGGATTCGGTGGTGGCATCCCCACATAGCAGTCTGGTGAGTGGCCAAAAGAGGTGCTCAGCTGGACCTGTGACATCCCTTCGTGGTTTTTTTTCCCAATGCAGTCTCTGACTTCAGATGACAGTATCCAGTTTAATCTAGCTGCATTGCTTGCTGCAGAAAGTGTGCAGCCTGACATTAGCGGGCCCCTTGCTGGCTCTGTGGGCAGGTGAAGTTCTTTAGTATAAGAACCAGCTGTTCTCCAAACTACAGGCTGTGACAACATTGCTTCTCGCCTCTCCTGAAGACCTGTAATTTCCTGAATCACAGATCAGCTGCAAAAGCCTATTGCTTTTAACATGTCCCTGATATTATTATCAAACAAGACACAGGCTAGCATTAAAAGTGGTATAATGTCTGATAGACTTGCGGGAGGGACGTTGGATCATTTGTGAGGTGGGTCCAAATTTCCAGCTTTGAATACAGCTTTGATTTCACAAATCTGCAGAATTGCTGCGTACATTCGGTTGGCTCTAGCCCAGCACTAAATAGCTTGTTTTGTGCTAGGCTGGAAGTGCATTCCTGGAGGCTTTGCTGTCTGCTCACTAGCTAATTGTACTCCCTCATATCTCACATCCTAAACTAGGGCTTCATCCTGCTCTCACTGATGTCAGTGGCAAGCTTCCACTCACATCAATAGAAGTTTTTAGGGAGGGGAAACTGTGTTTTCCCTCTTGTCCCCTTCCTGTCTTTATTCAACTCGCTTCTCATAGCAAGAGACTGTTCGCATTCATTCCTGCGGTATGTCAACCTTACAAAACACATGTGGTCTTGTGTATGCTCTGTCAAGCTACATTGCATACCCGAGTAAAACATGTATGTACATAGAGCATATGTATAGTAAGAACATAACTGAGTTGAGCTAGGCAGGTGTCTGCTTTCTCTCATTTGGCCTATAATTGAAATCCGAGTACAGAGCAAGTTATTAGGAATAGATACCGGTAACAGGCAGCAATAGTTAATCATAAATTCAAGGAAGCTTGATCGACACCATCCCTTGTGTGAGGGTGGGTTTCAGATCAGATGGCTTCCCTGAGGTTCTTTAAGGACATACCCTGTATCAGATATCTAGCAGGTGCGGGGAGCTATCAGGTGCTTTAATCTTCTGCTAAAGGAATCTGGTGTCTGATTTTTAGCAGGTGCATTTGAGGTTTTCAGAGTGTGGATTTTCCCTGCTGAGGACTATAAGGGTCTCTGCAGCTGATTTGCTTTTGGCACTGAGCTCTATTTTTATTGCTGTTTGATATGTTTTTCCCTCTTCCCTTGGTGTTACAGGATTTCTTTCATTGAATTGTTTGTTAGTAATTGTGTGTATTTTTAGGAATTCAGGTTTAATGCCTTCTGAACCTGCACTGAAGTCTCTCATTTCCGGCTTTAAAGTTGCTTTTAAAATTTTGAAGACTTTTATGATCCCTGCATCACTAACAGAATGTATTGAAAACAAAACAGTCAAAGGCATCTGCAAAGAATGGACCAATTTCAGTCTGATTTGTTTGCAAGTATATTTGTACATGCAGATATGTTACATTCTCTTAACAATTTGGGGCTATGAAACATACTTATTCTTTTAAAATAATCTTAGCTGTAGATCTTTCAGGACTCTGAAATGTGGCCATTTTCTGTGAGTCTTAATAAACACTTTTGCTTGGACAAATTAGTGGGAGTAAATAACTCCTAGTTGCAATGATAGTTTGCTCTACTGACAAAGATTCCGAGTTTGGATGGGTCATTTTCCCCACTTCATGCCACCATCTATTCTATGTGCAAGTGTCTGTAATTTATCAGCAAGGAGTTGTCACAATATATTGCAAGCAGCCATCACTTGTAAAATGTACTAGGGAATCTGAGAATCTAGTCTGGAATGAAATACCATCCAGCTTTCCTCTAGTGCTTCTGGAGAACAGCAACAAGAATATTTGCTAACTAATACAGCAATTTGCAAGATTGTTCTTTAAATAAAATACATCAGATTGAATTTAAAGCTGCCTAAATTCTTGCTGCAGTTGTAGGTATCCTGGAGCTCTGTGGACAGGCCAAAACCTTTTCACACAGTCACTCATTTTATTACCTCTTAACCCTTTTCTGTCTGTCACTACAGAGTATGGTGTCTGCGAGAACTTACGGAAACTGGAGATCACAGGAGTGTCCTGTCGAGATGTCTATGCCAAACGTAAGTGATGAAGTCAGTGCAGGTCTGTATGCTCCTGTTCTTGTTTAATTCCATTTTTAAAAGTGAATTTGCACTGAATCTTTATCCTGGGCATTTGAAACACAGACTCTGTATTTCGTGGCAGAGATTTCATCTCTAAAGCTGTAACGAGTTTGACTACCACAGCATTTTAATGCCAGACAGATATCAAGAATCGCTGTTGCCTCTCAATACCCCTTTGATTGGAAGAAACCACAGAGTCTGAGGGTTTCTGGAAATAGCTATTAGTTTGTGGCTAGCAACTGGTAACCACTCACTCAAATCTGAGGACAGTTTTTAATCTGTCAGTAGGATTTAAAAAATACTTTCAACTGTTTGGCTCCCAATCACCACCTAGGTCCCGTTCAGTGAGAAGTTATTTAAAATAACTCTGCTCACATATACAAAATGTTCTTCTGACCCCAAAGGGTCAGCCATGTTACCAGGTCAGTATAGGTTTGGATCTTATCCAAAATACCACTCTGCCAGTCAGTCCTTTAGTGTCAAAAACTAAAGGTTTATCATAAAGAAAAAAGAGAGATGTTAAATGGTAAAACAGTCACATACATCCAAAGACTTCAAAGTCCATATATCAAGTTCCTACCAGTATTGGTGACTTTGCTGGCTTGCAAGTCCCTCTGGAACACATCCACAGCTTGGATGGGTCATTCAGTCCTTTGTTCGGAGCTTCAGTTTGTAGCAAAGTTCCTCTAGAGGTAAGAAACACAATTGAAGACATGGAGAAGATGCAGCTGCCAATTAGTTGTTTGTCATGTGGCCTGTGCTTTCTTTGTTTCAAACACAAGCTGCCCAGCACATGGCTTAAAAGCTTTAGAGTTCTGTCCATAGGCATGTCCCTGTGTGCCTTGCTGAGTCATAAGGTGTGTCTGCCTTCTCTCAATGGGTCAGTGGTATAGCTGATGGTCCTTAATGGGCCATCAAGCAGGCTAGGCAGTGCTGATGCCAAACTGACTGGGGGGTGTCACCCAAAGCGTAGCACAAATCTGAAATACAGACAGACATATTTATCTAATAACTCATAATACAAACACATAAATGAGATGATCATATCTGGCAAATTATAACATTTTTGCAGATACCTTACATGGCCTAACTCATTACACTTTTACAATATTGATATTCATAATATCCTCAAGTGTCCCCCAGATTCCATAGAGCGTCACAACTTATTTCCAGGACACATCTCCAAATAAGCAGCCACAGCCCATGTGTTATGATGAATGTTGCCACTTGCACGTGAGTGCTTTACAAACACAAACTCCTTGGTCAGCACAAGCCCCCTGGGAGGTAGGTGAGTTTCATCCCCATTTTACAGGGGGTGGGAGAGAAACAGGCAGATTAGGGACTTGACCCCAAACTGGCATTTGAACATAGGAGTCCCCTGCTTAGCCAGATCAAGCTGCCTCTCGTGCCAAGGGGTCAGAGGCTACATTGGCTGTTTATCACAGGAGCTGGTTCAGCCGCAGGTACCACCTGGGAGAGCGCTTGCGACAACCCCAGCAGCAGCCTGGATGACACAAGCCCCGCAGTAGTGAATTGATCTGTCCTTGCCACCAAAATCAAGGGACCCAGGCGTTTCGTGGGTCCCAAAGGCTGATGCTGAATTGGTCTAGCAGGGGATGGAACAACCCAGGATCTTTAGGAAATCAGCAATGACAAACCATTGGCTCCAGTAGTTAGTCTGCGGTTCCATGGCCCTTTACAAGAAGCAGGGCTCAGCTTGTTAAAAATGAAAGCATTTGTCTTTGTAGGTCACCAGAGTGAGAGTCCTTTGCTGGCCCCAGGATGTCTGGCTCCTTTCAAATGGACCTTGTGCTTTATCTGACTGTCAGAGGCGGTGGTGGCCTGGTGCATTGAACCTCGTGTTGGGAGCCAGGAATCTTGAATTCTGATCCCAGCTCTGAGACCATTGTTGTGTGGCCTTGACCCAAGTAACTTCACCTCCCCATGCCTTAGTTTCCCTATCTGTAAAATGGGAATGGTACCACTTACCTCCCTGGGAGACCATGCAGGGAACTCGAGTGTATGCAATGCTTTGAAAATGTGTAAGGAAACCTCAGTCACTTCAGACCCTTCTTTGCTGTGCAGTGTGACTTTCATCATAGCCAGAATGGTGGTATAGTTACAAATTATCTATTAATTATGTACCTGATATGGTCCTGTTTTTGCAACTTTTCCCACTGATTCTTTACACTTCAAAGTACCTCTTAATATGATTGACATCTTTAGTCTCTTTCCACTGCAATAGGTCCTTGGTGAGCATTTAGTACCGTAGAACATAGTGTTTTACCTGTAGAAAGCATGCCATACATTCTATTCCATTTGTAAATAAAGAATCTCTTACCACACATGTGAATCCTGACCTGTGCATATCTCCAGACTTCTGCAGAGTCAGAACACTTGTCAGCTCATTCCTCCTTTCCTGAACCGTACCCTGTTTTGCAGGGATATGAAATCCTTGGCTTGCGGTCAATTTAGATTCAACAAACATCTCTGTTTACAAACCTCCTGGTACTTTCCTGCTCAGCTTTCCTGAAAGCATTGCCTGGTGGTGTGTCCTCCGTCTCTAGTGTCATGTAGAACTCTTGGCAGAATTCAGGCTTGAAGGTGCAAACAATGAAAGTTTGTTCTATTCTACATGCTACACTAGGGGCTTGGCTACACTTACAAGTTGCAGCGCTGGTGGAGGCTTTCCAGCGCTGCAACAACACCCCGTCCACACTTGCAGGGCACAACCAGCGCTGCAACTCCCTGGTTGCAGCGCTGGCTGAAAACCCATCCCGGCAGGGGTATAAGGAGTGCAGCGCTGGTGATCCAGCGCTGCCCAGCAGGTGTGGACACTCACCAGCGCTTTACCTGTCCTCCAGGGAATAAGGAGGTATCCCAGAATTCCTGTTCAGCCACTCTGCACATCAGTTTGCACTCTACTGCTCTTGGCTCAGGTGACCCGCCCTGTAAATGCCCCGGGAAATTTAAAAATCTCCTTCCTGTTTGCTGCAGCCAGGTGTGGAGTGCAATCAGTTTTAATCAGTTACAGGTGACCATGCCTCCACGCGGCAAACGAGCCCCAGCATGGAGCACTGGTGAATTGCAGGACCTCATCAGTGTTTGGGGTGAGGCATCTGTTCAGGCACAGCTGCGCTCCGGCCGTAGGAATTACGATATCTTTGAGCAGATATCAAGGGCCATGCTGGATCGGGGCCATGATCGGGACGCAGTACAATGCAGGGTGAAAATTAAAGAGCTGCGGAGTGCCTATTACAAAGCCCGAGAGGGGAATCGACGATCCGGAGCTGCTCCCACGAGTTTTTACAGGGAGATGGATGAGATACTTGGGGGTGACCCCACTGCCAACAGGATAACGATGGACACTTCTGAGCAGGCTGGGGGACAGGAGGAGGAGGCGGAGGAGGCGGCGGAGGCGGAGGCGTGTGGGGGGGAGGAAACCGCGAGTGAAGCTCCTGGCATGGGGGAAGAAACCGCAGATTCCCTGGAGGCATGCAGCCAGGAGCTCTTCTCAAGCCAGGAGGAAAGCACCCAATCGCAGCAGCCAGCAGTTGCAGAAGGACAAGCAGAGGAGCGTGTTACCGGTAAGCGGCTTTTATTTTCTGGGTGAAATGTTTCTGGAGAGGAAGGGGGGTTAAGGCTGCATGCATGCCAGCCTCTAGATGTGGAATAGCCCGTTGATGTGGTCTATCACGTCGCGGTAATCTGCCTCAGTTATCTCAGCAAAAGCTTCATCCAGAGCGTGGGCAATATGCCTGCGCAGGTTTATAGGCAGAGCCACTGTGTCCCTTGTCCCAGTGACGGTGACGCGTCCGCGCCACTCTTCTGCCAGTGGTGGGGGGACCATTTCTGAACACAGGCAAGCCGCATAGGGTCCCGGGCGGAATCCACATTGCTCTAAAAGAGCCCCCCGCTGTTCCCTAGTGACTCGCAGTAGGGAAACATCTTCCAGGATTAAGTCCTGTGAAAAATGTTGGGAGACTCTTTAGTGAAGAGATAGGGAGATAAGATCACCCCTGCATCTGCATTTCACTCAACCCCTCTAGCACTCCAGATTACCCGAAGCAACCAGCTCCCCTCTTACACCCAAGCCCAACTTCTCCCATTATAAGCACTGCTCACTCACCATGTCGTGGCTTCTGTAGTGTTATGCGTGTGGGTAAAAGAATGCTTAAATAAGAACTCACTCCCTCAGTGTAACAATTCATGTCTGGAGATAGTGGATACAATGCTGCCCGTGTTAAATGTTGTCATTTCTGTTTCTACAGTGACCTTGACTACTGGACTGCCCAGATGTTCAACATCACAGAGGCTTCAAAATTTGAGAAAAAATCCCCGAAAGAGCAAAGAAGACATGCTGAAAACTGTTCTTAATCAGTCTGCTCGAGAGAGTAAGGACTTGAAGGATTGGCGAGAGAAAGAAAGCAGGACACGCAAGAGAAATGCAGTGGCCAAGAGGAAAACCACGGAGCGGCTGCTAAGCATCCTGGAGCGCCAAGCGGAGTCTATAGAGTCACTCGTTGCCATGCAAGCAGAGCACTACCGTGCACCCTTACTCTGCATTCTGCAGGATTCATTAAACAGCAATCCAGACAGGGCATATGCAAACTTGTGACTGTACAGTTCACCAACCCACACCCCTGCCCTCTTGTGTTCATGAAATGTTGTGTGTCTGTCTGTCTGTCAAGGAAGTTTTTTTCTTTTCAATAAAACAATTCTTGGCTTTGAAAACAGTCTTTATTATAGCAGATAGTGAAAGATACCTTAGCCCAGTAAAGAAAGAGGCACTACAAATCATATTATTATTATGGATAATAGAATAACAGTGTAAGCAGTGCAATTCACTCCCATGCAAGGCAGCAAACATTATTGTTGGCTTTCAGCCTCAAATTCTTCCCTCAAGGCATCCCTAATCCTTGTAGCCCTGTGCTGGGCCTCTCTATTAGCCCTGCTCTCTGGCTGTGCATATTCAGCCTCCAGGACTTGAACCTCGGTGGTCCATGCCTCACTGAATGTTTCACCCTTCCCTTCACAAATATTATGGAGGGTACAGCAAGCGCATATAACCGCGGGGATGCTGCTTTCCCCCAAGTCTAGCTTCCCATACAAGCAACGCCAGCGGGCTTTTAAACGCCCAAAAGCACACTCCACAGTCATTCTGCACCGGCTCAGCCTGTAGTTGAACCGGTCCTTGCTCCTGTCAAGCTTCCCTGTATAGGGTTTCATGAGCCAAGGCAGTAACGGGTACGCGGGGTCTCCAAGGATCACAGTGGGCATTTCGACATCCCCTACTGTGATCTTCCTGTCTGGGAAAAAAGTCCCTGCCTGCATCTTCCTGAACAGGCCACTGTTCCGAAAGATGCGTGCATCATGCACCTTTCCAGGCCAGCCTGTGTAAATGTCAATGAAACGCCCGCGGTGATCCACAAGCGCCTGGAGAACCATAGAGAAATACCCCTTCCGATTAACGTACTCTGATGCCAGGTGGGGGGGGGCCAGAATAGGAATATGCGTCCCATCTATCGCCCCTCCACAGTTAGGGAAACCCATGTGTGCAAAGCCATCCACAATGTCCTGCACGCTCCCCAGAGTCACGGTCTTTCTTAGCAGGATGCGATTAATTGCCTTGCAAACTTGCATCAAAACGATTCCCACGGTCGACTTTCCCACACCAAACTGGTTCCCGACCGACCTGGAGTTGCCAGCTTCCAGATTGCAATAGCCACTCGCTTTTCCACCGTCAGGGCAGCTCTCAATCTTGTGTCCTTGCGCCGCAGAGTGGGGGCGAGCTCAGCACACAGTCCCATGAAAGTGGCTTTTCTCATACGAAAGTTCTGCAGCCACTCCGAGCCCAAACGCGGCGTTCAACGGTGCTGAGCATTTCCGTAAATGCCGCAAGCACTTTAGTGTCACACGCGGCAGGCAAATCCATATTGATATCATCGTCGGAATCCTCACTGTCACTTTGGAGCTGAAGGAATAGCTGGACTGCCAAACGTGTTGTGCTGGTGACACTCATCAGCAGAGTCCTCAGCAGATCGGGCTCCATTTGCCACAGAAATCGCGATTCACACAGAGAGTAACAGAAAGACACTCACAATGGCGCCAAACGCTGCTGGAAAGAGTGAATGCTGGGATGTGAAGCGATGCACCACGGGGCGCTGGCAAACAGGAAGCGGAATGACCCGCACACTTCCTTCCCCTTCCCACAATACTCAGCGCCAAAACGGCGCCAAAACGGGACGAGGTGCTCTGTGGGATAGCTGCCCACAATGCACCTCTCAATACAGCGCTGGAAAGTGCTGCAAGTGTGGCCACACTGCAGCGCTGGTAGCTGTCAGTGTGGCCACACTCCAGCGCTGGCCCTTCCACAGCTGCATGACCAGCGCTGTAACTCCCAGCGCTGCAACTTGTAAGTGTAGCCAAGCCCTAAGACAATAGGGAATAAAGCCAAACCCAAGATCTTAGAGGGAATAATGAAACAGATGCTTGATGGTGTTTTGAAAACAATTAGCTGGATTGAAGAATGAAAAGAGCAAAAAGCCTTTGGTTGCTCTTGTCCTGCGTAGACTGAGAAGCTCGGACTTCACTCGAATTTGTTTGGTGACATCAATAACTTATGAGGGAATCATAAAATGTGCCGAATTCTTCTGAGTGGCTGATCTGGGCTGGGGGCTGAAGAAGTGCGCCTTAAGTCAACAAGGGACTTGACCTTCCTGTCTGGTTCACATTAATGTTATGTCATGTTCAGAGGGGAATCAACTTCTCTGGTACTTACCCTGCTGTGTCTGTCCAGGTATAAATCCACGAGTGAAGTCGGGGCGTTTTATGAAAATCCTTCCCGACTACGAACACATGGAGTACAGAGATGTTTACACCTGCCGTACGTACCTCCCATTAGCAAACGCTTTCTGCACTGAGCACACATGTGGCACTGCATGGCGTGTGAAGTTACTGCAAGCAGCTACCTCGGGGGCAGAATAAGAGCTGTCACCCAGGCTTTCCCGTGACTTGGTTCTCATGCACTTTGTTCTGACCCTCTAAGGTGACACTTTAGGTAGTTGTAACATAGGGATAACAGTACTCACCCCTCTGGTGAAATGCTTGGTGTTAGAGAGCATCCTATCCAGGGTTGGCACTGGTGGAAACTAACTAGGCACAGGTAGCAGATGCTTTCCAGGTCAGTGGATATGAGTGTACTGTGGAGATAACACATTCCAGCTTGCCATTAGGGGAAGGAGGAGGGCTGCTTGCATTGCTCTTGGGACCAACTCCACCCAGCCCCAGAAATGACACTAATAGGCTCTAGATCTGTGGTTCTCAACCTATTTATCATTGTGGGCCACATCCAAAACTACCTATATGGCCCTGAGGATGTCACATGGGCCACAGCTGTGTGCTGACTAGTCTGCAAGCTGAAAACCACTTCCCTAGATAGACAAAACTAGGAATATGGGTGTTAATCAGCTTTTTCTTCGGTGTGGGCAGAGACATCCCCTTTATTTGTCCCTCTGGATGAGTCTAAGTGTTGTCAGTTCTGAAAGTTTCCCATAGATCTCTCTGAACTGTAGTCCCCCTCTCTCTCTCTGATATCTAGAGGGGAGATCACTGGACTTCAGCAGCCCAGGAATCATTGCTGGAGGCATGTCATTTACAGAGGGGAATTCCTTCTTGCGCCCTCCCCCCAATAAAATAAAAAGCACTCTGGACTTCAGGATTTTTATTTAATCCTAACAAAGGGAAGTTTCATAATAACGGCTATATTGGGTCATGCAGTGACACTATCTAGCCCAGTCTTTGGACAGTGCCCAGTGCCAAATGCTTCAGAGGGAATGAATGGAACAGAGCAATTACTGAGTGCTCCATCCTCTGTCATCCAGTCCCAGCGTCTGGCAGTCTGAGGTTTAGGGACTCAGAGCATGGATTTGCATCCCAGACCATCTTGGCTGATAGCCACTGCTAGACCTACCCTCCTTCTGTAGGGAGAGATCCTGAAATGTAACCTTGATAGAATGTGAACTCTGCTGGTGTCTGAATGAGCACTGGGGGTCTCCACTTATGTACACACTGAAAATCTGAACCTGTTTAGGAATCAAAATTATGCTAGAAAGCCCCATGGTTCCGCTGCTCATGGGACCTTTAAACTCGAGTTTCCTTGGGTGCATGTAGCTTAGTGAAAATATTGAAAAAACGAGGAGTTCTTGTGACACCTTGGAGACTAACAAATTTATTTGGGCATAAGCTTTTGTGGGCTAAAACCCACTTCATCAGATGCATGGAGTGGAAAATACAGTAGGCATTGGGAATGGATGGGTCACCATAGAAACTAAATACTAATTTCCCCCAACTGTTACTCTCGCTTTCTTGTCAACTATTTGAAATTAGCCACCCTGATTTCCACTATAAAAGTGATTTTTTCCTCCTGTTGATGATAGCCAACTTCCACTTTAGTTGAATTGTCTTGTTAGAACTGACCCCCCACTTGGTAAGGCAACTCCCATCTTTTCATGTACTGTGTATATATTTGTTCCTACTGTATTTTCCACTCCATGCATCTGATGAAGTGGGTTTTAGCCCACGAAAGCTTATGCCCAAATAAATGTGTTGGTCTCTAAGGTGCCACTCCTCGTTGTTTTTGCTGATACAGACTAACACGGCTACCACTCTGAAACCTGAAAATACTGAGTGATCCTGGAGTAATCAGCTGTGGTTGGCTCACAGGCACTATGTTAGAGATCACCTTTACCTTGGTGCCTTCTAGTGCAGCCTGCAGTCCAAACATAACCCCAAGTTCTGTGCTGTAGTTAGGCTTGGAAAGGTTAGTGTTTTATCGGTAAATGATCTACCATACGCATGCAAGCCAATGAAAAAATATTTCCAATGATGCTGATAGAAATTTACAGATAGGCAAAGTAAGAAAAAAGGCTTGAGAATTTCTTAGAGTTTGACTGAAGGATATTTACTCTGTATATTTTGATATGTGATGTTGACATTTTGTGTGTTAACTTGCAATGTAGCTTTTTGAATCTCAACATCTATTCAAGTATCAGAGGAGTAGCCATGTTAGTCTGGATCTGTAAAAAGCGACAGAGTCCTGTGGCACCTTATAGACTAATAGACATATTGGAGCATAAGCTTTCGTGGGTGAACACCCACTTCATCAGACCCACGAAAGCTTATGCTTCAATATGTCTGTTAGTCTATAAGGTGCCACAGGACTCTTTGTTGCCTTAAACATCTATTGTCATCTATTGTTGTTAAATAAAGATTGTCCGACCCTCCCCATAAATTTTCACTGTCACAGGAAATTAACTCGATTGAAAAATGCTTAAAACCCAAAACTTTGCACGGTTGTGAAATTTTAAACGGATACAAATCAAAAGAAGCTTTAAAAATATTAACAGTCAAAATTGTAAAAAAGACAAACAAAAAAAGAAAACTAACCCCACCCTCCGGTATTTTGCTAAGCCTAGTTAGTCCATGGCCATCTTTGCTTTTAATGGAGAGAGTGTTCCGATACCATGGTGAGGGATGCAGTATAAGAACCTGAATAGATGTACAGAGATTGTAGGCTCCTGCTTGCCATACTCAGACTTGATCTGAATGATCTGATCTATGTCACTTTATCCAAATCAAGTGCCATCCGTGTGCTATTGGAAAACTACAAATTCAGCCTTTATTGTTGCAAAATTTGAGTCCCAGTACCATCATCTGCTCTTTTAGCACACGTCCCAGTATGCCAGAATACCTTTCCGTGCCATGTGCTGCAAACAGCTCCAAAGAAAGCAGGTCTCCGTAGTAGTTCAGAGCCTGTGATGTACATCTCCCATGGAGCAGCTACGCCCAACAAACAGTCCTTTCTCCATGAGTGTACATAACTCTCACCATTGTTAATGTATCAAGGGAAGAATAGCAAGGCCCAAGGGTCTAATGGTCTGGAACATGGTGGGACTTGGATCTAATGCAGGGGTAGGCAACCTATGGCACACATGCTGAAGGCGGCACACGAGCTGATTTTCAGTGGCACTCACACCGCCCTGGTCCTGGCCACCAGGCCGTGGGGCTCTGCATTTTAATTTAATTTTAAATGAAGCTTCTTAAACATTTTAAAAACCTTATTTACTTTACGTACAACAATAGTTTAGTTCAGGGGTTGGCAACCTTTCAGAAGTGCTGTGCCAAGTCTTCATTTATTCACTCTAATTTAAGGTTTCGTGTGCCAGTAATACATTTTAATGTTTTTAGAAGGTCTCTTTCTAAAAGTCTATAATATATAACTAAACTATTGTTGTATGTAAAGTGTATACGGTTTTTGAAATGTTTAAGAAGCTTCATTTAAAATTAAACTAAAATGCAGAGGCCCCTGGACCGGAGGCCAGGACCTGGGCAGTGAGAGTGCCACTGAAAATCAGCTTGTGTGCCGACTTCGGCACGTGTGCCATAGGTTGCCTACCCTTGTTATATTATAGACTTATAGAAAGAGATCTTCTCAAAACATTAAAATGTATTACTGGCACACAAAACCTTAAATTAGAGTGAATAAATGAAGACTCAGCACACCACTTCTGAAAGGTTGCCGACCCCCGATCTAATGAATGAAATCGAGTGAGAAAAACCAGTTTTGCTTTGTCCTTGGGAGTATGTATAAAGCCACCTCTGCTATCAGTGGGATGATAGCATGGTTATTTTGTAGAGGAGGGTAAAGCAGGATGGAGTTACTAACTCACTGGCGCTTGGGAGTGCGGTTTCATGGCATGTGCTAACATGTGGTGTGGATGCTATGGACTCACCTGCACTAAAGCTTTAAAGGCAGCCATTGGGTTTCAGCCTACGAGGGTTTGAAGCAGCCCTGGAGCTGGTGACTTCACCATGAGCTAGGATGAGTGAAGTAGCTTGGCAAAGCAGTGACTGTTTCATAACAGGAACCGGTGGCCATCATGTCTGAGTTGGACCCTCTGATGCACCCACCAGCCCAGTTCTCCACCTGGAATGAAATGAAACGGGGTTGCCACGCTGCACAGCAGGAATCAGAATTGCTTTACTGATTTAGTGAATAACTGATATAGCGAGTTTGTTGTTTTCAGCAGCTCTGAACTTGCATTTCAGGCTGTTTCCCTAATGGCGAACTTCTTGGTTGTTTCCCCATCCTCCCAAATTACTGACGTCTGATGCCTGTTTCCTCTGTAGGTGAGCCTCAAAGCAGTGGTTCTCAAAGCCGGTCCGCCGCTTGTTCAGGGAAAGCCACTGGCAGGCCGGGCCGGTTTGTTTACCTGCCGTGTCCGCAGGTTCGGCCGATCGTGGCTCCCGCTGGCTGCGGTTCGCCGCTCCAGGCCAATGGGGGCTGCAGGAAGCGGTGCGGGCCAAGGGATGTGCTGGCTGCCTCTTCCCGCAGCCCCCATTGGCCTGGAGCGGTGAACTGCAGCCACTAGGAGCCGCGATTGGCCAAACCTGCAGATGCAGCAGGTAAACAAACCGGCCCGGCCCGCCAGGGGCTTTCCCTAAACAAGCGGCAGACTGTCTTTGAGAACCACTGCTTTAAAGAATTGCAGACACAGCTGTGACGGGTCATTGATTTAGCTTTCTTTCATTCATTCCCAACTCCCCTTGCTCTGGAGATTGCAGATTTCACAGAAAACTCAAGTACCTAGTATTTGTGTTTTAAAGTCACCAGGTGGTAGAAGCCAGATGCTGGTGATAAGAGAATATTTACTTAACATTCATGGCGTTTGAAGTGGTCCCCATCCCGTTCTGAAGAATATCTCTAGGGCTATAACAGCATCGCTGTGCTGTTCTCTGTGGCGTGTCCCAGCTGCGTAGATCTCGCTTGGTTGAATTGCATGGGATGGACTCGGTAGCGTTCTCTATATTTCTCTTATCTCACCATAGCTGGATAACACTGATATTGGAACTTGCCAAAGCAAACTCCCTCCTAAGGGAGTTGGGGGAATGTGCCTCCTCCTGCCCCTTCCCTGACTGAATACAATCCCTTTTTCAAATGGCCTCCGATCTGATGGCTGCCTGGTGGCCCTGTGAATGGTGGGTCATAGTCAGTTTCCAGCAGATGCATCTTTGGGTTTGTCTACATGAGGGAATAGCTACCCTGCTTTAAACTCACTCCAGCTTACTTCACAATAGTGTCCCTGCGTAGACAAGCCCTCTGTTGCAGACATTGCCATAGTTGATGCTAATTGGCCATCCGTTGTTGTCTACCTGAATGATGCTGGACACATCAATCACACTACTGGAGGTAACCTCTCCTGACCAGGGGCAGCATGCATTGGAGCCAGAAAAGCTGACCCTGGGCCAGGACAACCAGAAGGAAATCCCTACACACATCCCCTTGATGGGGAGAGGGGCCTATATCCCAAAGGGACCACTTCTTAGGGACCATCTCTATCTCCCCCACCTCTTTGAAGGCACAAAGAGAGGAGGGGAGTCCATTGGAAAGGAGAGGTATGGTGCTTCCATCCAGAATTGGGAGAGAGCTGCCAGGCTTATCCCTAATCTCCCTCATTTTTCGGAGTCAGAACTGTAACTAACCAGGTCTTGATTGCAGGGAATGTACCTGCTGAGCTGACAGGCTCAGGCATTGCAGTGCTGCTCACAATCTGAAATGAAGCCCCAAGGTTACTATTTTCCTGGAGACTTCCTTTTAAAAAATACAAAGCCCCCTGCCCCAAGATGCACACCATCTGCTGTCCACCTGAGACACTTTGCCTGCCTCCGAAAGGGGTTGTTGGAAAGTTCCAGGGAGAGGGTGGGGAGACTGCAGTTAGTTTTCAATGCTGCTCAGGTTGCAGGTTCTGTCTGGGAACAGTCTATTCCCATTCAGCTGATTAGGGAGTTTTCTGGCTCTGAACAGCTGTTAAAAAGCCCTTCACATTACTGGCGAGAGAAGGGCATCTAAGCCTCTGACTGCTCGGTTAGATTCGCCTGCCATTGGAAGGCTGAACAGCTTTTAATCCAAGTTCAAGGGTGATTGTGTCAGACTCACTGATCTGGATGTTGCTATGACTCAGCCATTTTCCCTAAGAAAACATGGCCTTCCTTGAACTAATCTGTAGCTGGCTGATTACCCAGAAACTGAGTTTATGAACCCTGTTCAGTACAGTCTCTCCTCTTTTGAACAGGCACTTTCTTGTGTTTAAAAGTCTGGCATTAAGACAAGACTGTTATTTGTAGCATTAGCCCTGAAGATGGTTCTAATGGAAGAGCTTTTCTTCCTCCAGTTCAGTGCTGTCTGCGTTCAACAGCTGTCAGGTTTTCAATTCTAATCTTAAAAGCCACTGGCATTTATCAGCTGTGTACACAAACAGGGTGGAGGAGGCAGGTATCAGTGAGTGGGGTTTCTTGTGTATTAAATGGAATGTGCATAGTAACTGCACTTAGACTATTTTAAATCTGATCCACTTTGTATCCTTCATGCAGTTTGCTATTTGCGCTTGACTCCATGGGCTGAGTGACATTGGACCAATCATTCCTACTTCTCGTTTCTCCTGTGTTGCTTTCCAGTTCTTCCCTAGCATGGGGCTGTTTGGGATTTAAACAGCCCTCAGCAGTGTCCTTGATCCCAGATACGGCTCTTTGCTTTGGCATTTAAATAATGAAAATATTCCTGTTTAGTTCTGTACAATTACTTTTTAAGACGTCCACTTAGGGCTTAAACTCTTCCAGTAACAGGATTCACTCCAGCTCAGTCTGGCCTACTTAAATTAAAAACTTCCAGTCTGAATTTGTCTAGCTTCAGCTTCCAGCCATTGGATCGTGTTAGATCTTTCTCTGCTAGGCTGAAGAGCCCATTATAAAATATTTGTTTCCCGTGTAGATACTTACAGCTCAGGTCACCCCTTAACCTTCTCTTTGCTAAGCTACACAGGTTGAGCTCCTTGAGTTTATCACTATCAGGCAGGTTTTCTAATCCCTTAATCATTCTCATGGCTCTTCTCTGAACTGTCTCCAGTTTATCAACATCCTTCAATTGTGAACACCAGAACTTGATGCAAAGATTCCAGCTGTGGCCATTCCAGTGCCAAATAGAGGTAAAATAACCTCTCTACTCCTACGATGGCTCGGCTGCCTGTGATGGAGAGGGCTGGACGTGGTAACCCAGGAGGTCCCTTCCAGTCCTGTGTCCTTTGTTCACGTCAGGCCGTTAAATGTACTCATATTATGGGTCAGCTGATGCTTATCTTTAGAATCTGAGATGAACAGCCTCTGTATTTTTCATGGAAGGCAGGCATATGATGTAGTAGATACCTTCAGTTCCTTATGACTCCTGTCTGCAGCAGGCTGTATGTATCAGTGTTCAAAGAATCACTTGTGTTTGCAGTTTGTGGAAAACTTTCCTACTTCTGTCCCCTTTTTCGGTAGGCTTTAAATCTTAACTAGCTCCGAGAAGAGGATCCAAAGTACAAGATATGCTCCAGTCCACGATGCTTGGGAGTAGCTTTGAGGAAATGTTGAAATGCAGTAACCTATTTGAGATTTCTCCAAGGTCTTCTGTATGTGTTGAATCTGTAATGACACCCAGTCTTCTGGATGCTGTGCTCAGGAACTATGGGGCATGTGTGCTGCCATCTTAATGGCTGAATCCGATGAGGATCAGGTGCTTAAGTGGAGTCAGGGGGGTGCATCTGTCTGGTAAGACAAGAAGGGGATGATCTCTTAAAACAAACGCTGTTTGCTTTCCCTGCTCTCCCCTACTTGTAAGTTTCAAATCCCCCCGCATTCACACCTCTATGAAATCAGAGGTGTCTGGTGTCGAGAACATCTTACTTGTGGTCAGGAAGGTGGATAGCCTGCACTTGTAATCTCCAAGCAGAGCATGTGATGCCTATCGACAGATCTCAATGAGAGGATTTTCTGATGGAAAGTTACTTGCTAGTTGGGTCCTTGGATCTCTGCCTTCGTAAATCCTTGAAAAGCTAGCTCTTGCCACTGCTCCTGGCCGGGCGTGCAGCTGTGCAGGAGGATAGTGTGCGTTTGCTGTAGGCTTCATGTAACAGCTTTTTGAAAGTCTTCAGAATTAGCCCCTCTCTTTGGGTTTGGGAGAACTGGGATTCTCTCTCCCAGTCCCAGTAAGAACCCTGTTTGTTAACTGACACCCCCTCAATCTGTGCAATTTTATGGTAGCCTCCTCCTCTCCCCTCAAATCCCTCTTGCTGCGTTCATTGTGAAATGTCTTGCTTTGTCTCCTATTCCCTAGTGCTTCACCGATACCGACACATCTTGGGACTGTGGCAGCCAGACATTGGGCCATACGGGGGACTGCTGAACGTGGTGGTGAGTACAGAGATGTCCCAGAGGTTTGTTGCATCAGCTTCTGGCAAGAATTTCATACAAGCTCCTTTAAAACTTTTATGCTTCCGCCTTTGGCATAAGTTGGCATCCGCTGCGTTGCATTAGGAAGAGTTTGGTAAAGACGCTCCATATGCAGTTCACTTGGCTGCCTCATAGCCTCGTTGCCACAGTATGTGATATGTTTACTTGCATAGTGACTAGTCCCAGAAGAGCAGTACATCAGACATGATACTGACAGAGGGTCTGAGCCAAAGTCACTGAATTCAATGGGAATGTTTCCACTGACTTCAATGAGCTTTGAGTTAGGACCACAGTGAGACCAAGTCTAGAGAAGCAGAAGAGCTGCTGAATGTCATTTTGCCTCTCTGGATTTAGGATTATTGGGATTACTCTGAGAGGCTGAGGATAGAGGCTTGCCTGATGCCCTCTGATATCCTCTGGCACCTCTGCACCAAGGATCATGGCTTGGCTGGTTTAACATACTAAACTCATTGAGTTTGTTAATCTTTGAACCCAAGGCTGTCTTGTAGAAATGTGTGTTCCAGAGCCTGATATCAAGGGCATCTGGCTGCAGCAGTGTGACCGTACCAGAGCTCCATGGGGAGTGTACAGGGGGAGGGCAGTTACGGCGTGATCCACCCTGTCTCTCACTCATGGCTTCTGGCAGCCTGATGTTTAGGGTCACCCCAAACATGGGGTTGCATCCCTGGCCATCTTGGCTAATAGCCCTCAATGGACCTATCCCCCATGAACTTATCTAGTTCTTTTTTTTTTTTTTGAGCCCCTGGCAAGGAGTTCCACCGGTTTAGTTGTTCACTACTGTTAGCTTGTGAAGAGAGACCGCAGTGCCGATCTCTCCTTGTGTCTTCGGGAGAAATTTCCATTACAGAATACTTGCTCTTCAAAGCCGCTTTCCCTTTGTGGGGTGAGGATTCGATGAGGTTTTTGCAGGAAGAGAGGTGGGAAGAAAGGCCGGCTCTTTCACACATCTTAGCAAGTGAAGGGGATTGTTGCTTTCCTTACTGGCAGTGAGAAATAGTGCACAACAATTCATCATCCAAAAGCCAGACATAATTATGGAGACTAGAAGTCCTTCCTGTAAGAGGCTCACTGGCAGCATGATCTCGTCACAAACCAATTAGCACTTGACTAGCCTCAGCATAATCTCGCTCTCCAGAGCCCAATGCGTATCTGGCACCAAGCTGCTTGCAGTAATGATGTGAATGCTTATCCCGTGAAACAAAGCCCTATAAAGGGTGGTTCTTCCCCCTCACAGAGGCTGCACTGTGTCTATTTGGGCGGGGATCCTGGCACTGGAAAGCAGCTATCTAGCACTGGAAATGCATCTGATTGTTGAGAACAGCTCCTCAGTGCCTTGGGGGAGAGCCACCTTACTCCCTAACTGGAGAGGTTCTGGGGCTGAGGCAACAGCTGCTGCCCAATGAATGAAGGACCGGGGAGCATTAACTCCATTTGCTTCTCCCACCTCTTCACAGGTAGATGGCTTTTTTATCATTGGCTGGATGTACTTGCCCCCTCATGACCCTCACGTGGATGACCCAATGAGGTTCAAGCCCCTTTTCCGGATTCACTTAATGGAGAGGAAAAGTGCGACTGTTGAGTGTATGTACGGCCACAAGGGGCCCCACAATGGCCATATCCAGGTGAGCTCCAGCCTGTGCCTCCCTCCCCTCCCCTCACACAGGTGAGTCTGGCTGCTTAACCAGGGCACCAGGCGCTGAGGAAGAGTTTGTATTCCCCGGGCCTGTAAACAAAAGTACCCAGTGGTAGGGAATGTGACATCACTACTGTGTGGGTCACGCGCAAGGCTTTTCTCTGTCCATCTCTCAATCGGCTTTCCTTTAGTGACCACAAGGGATCGTTTAGGCCAGTGGTTCTCAACCAGGGGTACGTGTATCCCAGGGGATACTTCAACTCTTCTAGTCTTACAAAAAGCTACATAAAAAGCACTAGCAAAGTCAGCACAAACTAAAATTTCATACCGACAAGGACTTTTTTATACTGCTCTATATACTATACACTGAAATGTAACTACAATATGTACATTCCAATTGATTTCTGATTATATGGTAAAAATGAGCAGGTCAGCAATAGTGCGCTGGGAGACTTTTTTTGCACTTTTATGATTGCTTTTGTAAGCATGGAGTTTTTTAGTAAGGTGAAACTTGGGGGTACGCAAGACAAATCAGACTCCTGAACGGGGCCCAGTAGTCTGGAAAAGTTGAGAGCCGCTGATTTAGGCCATATCCTGGTCAGTTCTGATCTCTAGGCTGATCGCACATTGAGGCCTTGCTTTCGGTTGCTGCCCCTGCATTGGTGAGGATGGATCAGCCGGCTTGGGGGCACCAGTTATAAAGCAGGCTGGGGGAGTCAAGGGAAGGGGTGTATAAAAATGGTCCCATGCACTGACGTGTCCAAGTATGCACAGTGACCTGTCATCCCCTGGAGGGGCCTTGGGGAGGGTACGTGGGATAAGCCATGGGGTAGGTGGGATGTTTAAGGAACAAACTCCAGGGAGATCCTGCTCCTTGAAACAAGAGGCTCAATTGCAGAAGGCAGCTTGACATTGGGATTCTCCCTTGGAATGATGCCCACTCGCTCCCTTTCCTCAGAGCATGGAGCTGCTGCATTAAGAGGCTGAAGCACTTGGCCTCTGTTATCTCTAGCGGTCACCTGTTGAGTCCCGCTGCCTCGTCAGTGCAGCTAGGGGGGGCTGGCAAACTACGTAAATCTTGCCATCCAGCGTGTCGCATTAGGATTCCGTTTGAGGCAGTCTTTGTTACATTGCTACATCGGCCTGCTGCTAACTTGAGCTCACCGACTCTCCTCCCCAATAACTGCAGATCGTAAAGAAGGACGAATTCTCCACAAAGTGCAACCAGACAGATCACCATCGAATGTCAGGAGGAAGGCAGGAGGTAACAGCGTCCCTTCCAGCCTGGCTGGAAAGAGTCTGTCACTTGCATGTCCATCTAAATGCACTGGGGTTAACTGCGTTTGTGAGGCACAGCAGGGTGTGGCGTTACTGTCCAGTCCCAAATCTTTGTGATCTGTGTGGTCATGATGGGAGCTGGGATACGACCCCTAAGGTGCCCACTTGTGTATAATTTTACAGGTATTGGAAAAAAACAAAGCTGCTGATCAGTGGCAGTTTCTGTCCTTGGGGCTTTTCTAATGGATAGAAATAACTTGTGATTTGAATTTGCTGGTGGTAAAACTTGTAGCGGACCAAATTTATCCTCCTCCTGCTGATGCAGGGAGACCGTCAGGTACAGGCTGCACTTGGCCCTTGGGCTGCCCCTTGAAAATCATCACACGCAGATTTGTGTTGTGCATCGCACAATCCAAAGGAACCTCTTCTGCCACTGGGTAAGGCCTGGCTTCAGACTCCAGTTCACCGGACCGGCTCAGTAGTCAGACTATTCAACCACCTTGTTGAGAGACCTCTGTAATACTGGAGCACTATTGGTTGCTTTGCCGCACCATATGTGCAGCAAAGCCAAACACAACGGAGTGCGTGAAGAACCATTTCTGACTGTGTACCAAGGTTACGAGACAATGAACAACCCTCAGCTCCCCGCTCCTTAGCACGTGGCAAGATTTAAGCCACTATGTCCTTGTTCTTCCTATGCCATGTCTGACCCCTCAGGTTGCATTTCAACGGCCCAGTCTGGAATAAGACAAGCAGCCTTTGCGTTCTTCACAGCTCTCACAGGGTGCTGAGACCTGTGTGAAGTTGGGCCTGTCACAAACAGGCACGATATTAAATATCAGCCATGCTTGCGTGCCTCGTTTTCTTGTAATTATGGCAAGAGGGGCTCTTTTTACTGCCTGTCTGCCGAGATGAGGGATTAAAACCTTCGTTAGCAGTGCAGGAGTAATATAATTAAATACAGCAGCTCTGCCTGTCAAGAGGAAAAAGCAGATGTATCATGAGAGAGCTTCTCTGTTAACTACTGCACAGTGTAGGGATGCTCATTGCTGAGAAGTTCAGTTAGGAGTCCATCTAGTTAAAATCTGGCTCTCTGAGTTTTCATACTTCAAACTGTTCCATCTGTGAAGCTAAAAAATCAACCCTTTCCCCCAGTGGTTTCCCGGTAGAGGGCTAATGTATTGCAGAGGTAAGTTTTTGGTCAGTTCCGTAGCAGATGAATAATGTGTGCACAGTCCTTTGGAAACAGTGTGTTGGGTAAGAGTGAGAGCGTGGTAACTGGAGGTTCTGTATTTAGAAGGTAAAGAATGCAGGTTCAGAAGATCACTTGAGAGGCTGATATCTTTAGTGGGGATGCTGTTGTCATGAAATTGTAACTCACCACAGGGCTTGGCTACACTTGACAGTTGCAGCGCTGGGAGTTACAGCGCTGGTCGTGCAGCTGTGCAGGGCCAGCGCTGGTGTGTGGCCACACTCACAGCTACCAGCGCTGGTGTGTGGCCACATTTGCAGCATTTACAGCGCTGTTGGGAGTGCTGCATTATGGGCAGCTATCCCAGCATTCAAGTGGCAACAACGTGCTTTTCAAAAGAGGGGGGTGGAGGGTGGTGTACTGTGACAGGGAGCGGGGAAGATAGAGAGAGTGGATTTTTGGAGCCAACACTGTGTGTTAGCTTCCCTGGATTGAAAAATCACAAAATGTTCGCGAACCCTTAGTCTTAATTGCAAACAGCCTGCATCCAACGCTGTTTCTCTGTCAAGCAAACTGCTTGCCTCTCATTTGATCGTTCACAGCCAGGTACAGATAGCTCCTGTTTGCTGTGATCAGTGTTTGTTTTTTAGATAAGCAGTTCAACGGAGCTCCGATCGGAGTTCACAACAAAACAAAGAGAGGCTGCATAACAAAACAAAGAAAGTAATTTAGTTAAAAGCATTCTGGGATATCTCCTTATTCCCTGGAGGCCAATAAAAGCGCTGGTGTGTGTCCACACTTGATGAGCAGCGCTGGATCACCAGCGCTGCAATCGCTACACCCCAACCTGGCCAGGTGTACAGCCAGCGCTGCAGCCAGGGAGTTGCAGCGCTGGATGTGCCTTGCAGGTGTGGACGGTTACTAATTGCAGCGCTGGAAAGCCTCTACCAGCGCTGCAACTTGCAAGTGTAGCCAAGCCCTTAGAGTAGTAGCTTTTCAGAGATTGCTCAGAGCTGCTGTTGAGACACTTTGGGGAGGTTTCTCAGAGCTCATGAAGGATTTAGGAGCACAAATACTACAAGTAAATAGAATTTATTTTCCTCAATCTTTTAGTGTTTTTGCCTCTTTCTCCTTTCTGATGATCAATACGCCATGTAGCATGATCCAGGGGATGGGGTGCAGGACCAAGACAACAAGGACTTGGGTCCCATTCCCAGTCTGACAAGTCACTTCCACTCTGTGCCCTAGTTTCTTTGTCATTAACATGGGGTTAGTGGTCCTGCTCCCCTCTCATGAAGTGCCGTGAGGGCAGGGGATGGGAAGGGCTGTATAAAGTAATAGGTATTTTTGTTTCTGTAACCAGCTGGGCACTTGGGCTTTTTCCTCGCTGACTGTCTACGTGAATTCTGTTGCATGGCCAAGAGTGATGCTGTGCAGCTAAGGCACCATTATAATTATAAAGTGTCTGCGAGTGGCTCATTGGTTTTCCGTGTCTCTGTGTGCGCTGCAGGAATTCCGGACGTGGCTGAGGGAAGAATGGGGCCGGACTCTGGAGGATATCTTCCATGAGCATATGCAAGAGCTCATCCTGATGAAGTTCATCTACACCAGCCAATATGAGTAAGGGGAGCAGCTCTTTTCTAAACATTGGGGTTGGGGGCATCTGAACTTGGCCCAGGACACTGCTGTTTTGTTGGTTCAGTCTTCCTGGTTAACTGATAACGTTGCTGCAACACCTGTGAATGGATCTTTTTCCTTCCACAGACTCCTGTTTTAGGGGCCTCTGCTGTGTTTGTAGAGAGGGTGGTATTGTCTGCACAGAAAATGAACGTATGTAATAGTCCTCATCAGGTCCATTATCAGGATTACGATAGTGCCCCAGGACCTTAATTTGGATTGGGCCCTGTTTCACTGAGCAGTGTACAAACACGTGGTAAACCAGTCTCTTCCTGTAAGCGTAGTGAAAGGTAAGATGCAGCAGGGGGACACGGTGATAGGCCGTACGGTCACTCGGAATAGCTGTGTGCCCAGTAGATGGCTTTGGGTCATTTGATTTTGTGTAATCTTAAAATTGTACAAGCCTTCCCACCACAGCAAGGTGCAGTCCCCAGTGCAGGATTCTGTGAATGGCTTTGAAAGACATTCATTAAAACAGCAGACAGAGAGATCTCCCTTGTGATTGAGGACCTGGATGTGAAAGTTGGAGCTGTAAGCTCTCATAAAGAAGTAGTGAGAAACAATGGTCTGGGTTTACAAAAGGAGTGAGGAAGGGGTTTAGTTGAGTTCTGCTGCTGTAGTCAACTGGTCCTTACAAACACCATCTTCACCCAACGCACTAGACGCTTATGCACATGGATGTCGCCTGACGGTATAGCCAGGAACCAAATTGACTAGGTAACGATGCAGCAATGAAGGGGATTCAGTGTCTGTGTCAGGGAACTCTTGGTGCTGACTACCAGAGGACACTGGGTGCGTAAGGCTTCCAGAAATCCCCTGGGTCTGGGATCTATGTACTAGTTCATCACAGTGTTGTGTAAGGTCTCTACTGAAAGCCTGTGTCACACTGGTCATCACTGTCATTGTGAAATGTATGTACAGATAATATGTAAGGGGTGTGTGTACGCATAAGCTGGAAATCATCTTTATAAGGTCTGTGAGTTGGGGCCAGCCCCAGAAGTGGTAAACAAGTTTCTTTCAGGCAGAAGTGTATCTGTGTAGACAGACTATTGTATACTTCATTGTGAAGTATTTACAGGGGATATTTACACTCTGAGCAAAATGCTAATCAAGTGATCACAAAGTCTCCAGGGGAAATTACAAACAGGAAAACACAAGCAGGGTTATCCTGTTTGCAAGTGAAAACAATGGATTTTTTCGGACTATAACTGCAGCTAAAGAGACTCAATCTGAATCTTTCACCTAGGAGGTGAGTTGTTTCATTAAAAAAGGACCACAGCCAGGAGAAATGCTGGGAGAAGAATTTGGGTAAGATAGATTTCATTAGTGTGACATCCTGCTCAGGACATCCAGGACTGTGAACCACTTGTTACCCCTCTGCCTCAGCAAGTGAGAGCTTTGCTGCCACTAAGCTGTATCGGCTCCCTGACACACCAGCCTGTCTGCCTTGCCAGCAAACTCTTCAAGATGCTGCTTGCCTTGCAGGTAACAATCTGAGTTCCCCCTGAGATGTCTCTGCAGTGTCCAGACCCTCTCGCGGGACACATGGAAATTATTAGATTTGTTGCTTCCAAAGAGGGAGAGCACCCATCAGCCTGTTAGGTTAGCCTGGAGACTCAGACTTTGCTTTAATACACAGCACTGAGATGGTTTTGTAATAAAACAAGAATAAGTTTATTAACAAAGGACAGAGATTTAAGTGATACTAAGCAAGAGAAAAAGAGGTATGGTTACAGACAAAACAAAATAAAGCACGTTTTCTAGTGACTAAAGCTTAATCCTGGCAAGTTTTAGTCTTGGCCTAAGCAGTTTTCTCATTCACATCAAGTTACCAGCATAATAAATGGTGCTGTTCCCCAAGTGATAGAGAACTCAAATGTCTAATTGTTCCCTTTATATTACCCAAAATCCATTGTCTGTGCCTCAAGAGCCAGGAAGTTGCCCTGGGGTGCAGACTTTGTCCCCCGTTGTTCTTATTAAACTGCTGTTTGTTTGGCTTTGTTTACCGTATATGTAAAGAAACGTTCATTGTCCTTTGCCTCCAGTCAGACAGGAGAATCCACATTCCTTTGTCTAGATGAGCTCCATGTATGCACTGCCTCCCAAAGGCATTTTAAGAACCTATTTCCAGCTCTCTCATATTGCTCTTCGTGCACTACTCATACATACATCACACAATGATTTTTGTGACCAGCATGTCACCAGTGTATGTGTGGGTATCTTACATGACACCTTTTAGACACACTACGACTTCAATGTGTTGAGGGTAATGAGTGTGTCAGGCCTGATGTGAGTTGCAGTACAGTGGGCTCTCTACCAGTGGCTCTTAGGGTCACAGTTAGACAGCCGGGCATCTTGTGAGTTAAGTTTAGGCTCTAGGATGCAAGTTATGATTGTATTTTATATGTAACCTTTTGTTTCCAGTACATTTGAATCTCTGTTCTTTGTTAAACTTGCTTTCGCTACCAACAAATCGAAATGCTATGTGCTAGGCAGAGCTGAGTTCTGCAGTGTATCTGGTAAGCTGAGGTGTCCTGTTCCTCTTGGGAACAGAGGATCTGAGAATTCTGTAAGTGTCCAGTGCATCAAGGGTGGGGCACTGCAGGAGATGCCTGGAGGACTCGAGGGTTGGTGGATGCCTCTTGTTGACCTGTGAAGAGAAAGTAATGCCTATGGAGGTCTGGAGGGCAGGGCTTGTGTTGTCAGAGGCCGATGGTGTTGGAACTGACCCACAGCAGGCACAGACAAGGGCAGGTAGTAGCAAGGTGCCTCACAGCCCTGGAAACCCCTGGGAAGCGTCATGGTCTAATGGATAAAGACTTTCCCAAGTGCAGACCGTGTGGGTCAGGCAGTCACTTGTTAGCCTCAAACATAAAATGAAAACTTGAAAGATAAGACATTTGGCAGGTCCACTACGTTTGGATCTGTCCAAAATCAATGAAAACTACAGGACTTCTGTCCAGAACAGGTTTGAGGCATTGGCACAGGAGAAAGAGGAGGACACCCCGAACGCACTTTGGAATAAAATGAAAACTCATGCTCAAAGCTGCCAAAGCACATATTCTGAAAAATCAGCATTGGATCGCAGCATGGCTGACTGAGAAGATATTTGAGCTGGCAGAATAACAATGCAGAGTGAAAAAGTATGGCTTAGAGAGACTGAAAAATGAAGGTGTAAGGACGAAGAACTGAGCAGATGCCTCCAAAAGCAGATTAGATGAGACAAGAGCAAATACAGAAGGGCAAAATGCACAGAGGTTGAGAGTCACAAAGAGGAATACAAAAGAGATGTTTACAGTGGTTAGACTTCCCTGTCATCAAACCCAATAAGAGATCATGATGGCGGAACCCTCACTGAAAGTGATGTTATCAAATGCCAGTGGCGAGATTACTGTGCCAATCTGTATCCCTCCTCACAGCCACTCCTAATACAGGACAACAGAAAGGAGTATGGAGGTGGAGCCATTGATCCTGGGAGAACAAATCGTGCATGCTAATGTGAAAGTGAAGCCAGGGAAAGCACCAGGGGTAGATAGCATAGCAGCAGAACTGTTGGAAGTGATTGGAGACTGCGTGTTTTTTTTGTTTTTTTTAAGAAAGGTAAGACGCTTTATTGAGTTTGTTGATAAATTAAGAAAATCATTATGAACCAGACTTGTACAGATCACAGGGTGCTTGTAAACAGAGATACTGGATCCTTTCCATGGAAAGCCTGACAGTGCTCGGTATTGATCTCATGGTAAATTTGCAGTGCTGTGTGGATGACTAGAAATTGGCTGGACAACTGAACAAAGGGAATCAATCTTACCAAAGAGAGATTACATAACAGTGTAATAAGAATAGTATCATTTTGTTATCATACACAAGTCAAGTTTTGCTCTAGATAATCCAGGATTGCACAAAGCAAAGGATAAAAACAGAATGTCCATCACAACAGGATGGTTTCAGAGAGGGATGAGGCACCCATGATCAAATCGTGAACATCTGTTGCATCATTGAAAAGTGCAGGAAGTATAATCTCCCACTGAGGTGATGACACAGTGCTCTTTGCTACAACCACTGAGGGAATGCAAGGACTGTTGGAGTCTGTTTTTAATATAGACTATCCCTGAATGAGGTGAAAATGAAATGCATGCACATTGACATGATTGACAAAAATTGAATGCATGTGGACAGCACGATTAAGTCAAATTGTAGAGGCACTAGATGAATTAAACTATCTGGGATCATACATATCCAACCAAGAAGGCTGTTCCAAAGAAATCAGAAGACACGAGGAACAGCTCATCAGCAATGGCCTCTCTTACAAAAGTTTGGAAAAAACATGATGTTTCAATATACGAAGGTTTAACTGGAGAAAAGCTTAATTTTCTCAATAGCAACCTATGGATGTGAATCATGGGAAACTAATGTTGCTGACCAGAAGAAAATGGAAGCTTTTGAGATGTGGTGCTAGCAAAGACTTGCATATCTTCTGGATGGAGAAAACAAATGTTTATTATAGAAATACTCTTGGAGAGAAGCCGCCCCTCCTCTTGGAAATCAACAGGCGCAAACTTATGTATTTGGGTTACATCAGGCATGGAGATTAAAATAACCTTGAGAAAATGATCATGGAAGGAATGGTGATGGGTCATCATCGTAGGGGACAACCAGTTAGGAGATAAAAAGAGGATGTGCAGTAGCTGCTGAGTATTCAAAGCTAGCAATGGTTTGAGAAGGCTTCCAAAAGGTCTGCTCTAATGTCACCAATGTTCAGACATGAATAAATGTATCTTACTGAATTTTAAAATGGTGTGAATATCAACCATCCCTACAGGCCATCTGCTGGTTATATTTTTTAGCAGGAAATATGCTTTATACCGCACTAGACACAAATTACACAGTCCCAGCTTCTGGGAACGTAACAACTAGCAGTAAATGTCATTTTCAGAGCTATCAGAAGTTAATTGCTTTAACAGATATTTAACTAGGCTCCACTCACCTTGGGTTCTCCAGAAATAGGGGTGGGTTGACATGCTGTAGCTTAGGTACAAGTGGCGCAGCCTTTGCCTGTTCGACAGATCTCGTAGCCAAATGGACTTTTGGAGGTGGGAAAAGGGGGTTGGGAGGGGTGGCGTAGGGGGATGTGTGCTATTCCAAATCTGGAGTGCTTTTTAAAATGCCAGAAAGTGAAGATCTTGCCCCTTTTGTTAAAGAATCTCTTTAAAAGATCCAAGGCAGGCAAGGGGAGCGGAGGGGAGCTTAAGTTCTTGGCGAAGAATCAATATCTCGTTGTTCTCTTGTAAACTGCCTGACCAGCTTCTGTTCCACAGCAACTGCTTGACATACCGACGCATCTACCTCCCTCCTAGCAACGCTGATGACCTCTTAAAGCCAGGTCTCTTCAAGGGAACTTACGGGAGCCACGGCCTGGAGATTGTCATGCTGAGTTTTCATGGGAAGAAAGCCAAAGGGACTAAAATAACTGTGAGTGGTTTTTTCTCTCTCCCGAGCTCCCTGACAGGTTCCAACTGCTGTGGAATCAGGTAGTAAACTGCAGCCCTTCTCGCTCTCCCTTGTGTCAGGGGTCTGTGTGACAGAGGTGGTTGCCTGGGGTAGAGAAAGGATGATTCAGTGGTTAGGGCACAAGCCTAGGATCTGGGAGACCTGAGTTCCATTACCTGCTCGCCAGACTGCCTGTGTGACCTTGGACAAGTCACTAAGGCCCAGATTCTCAAAGGTATTTGGGCTCCTAGCTTCCATTGATTTTGCTGGGGTTTAGGGGTCTGGGAATTACACTGACTTGGTCCTCAGTTTCCTATCTGTAAAATGGGGATAATAGCACTGGGATGCTGTGAGAATAAGGCGCTCAGACACTATGGGGATTGGGGTCAGATAAGTAACTTAGAGAAGGGAATAATATCTTTGTCACAGCAGAACCAACTTACCTGGGGGATTGGTGGGAATAAATTCATTATGTAGGAGCACGTACAATTTCCTGGGGTGGGGACACTTGTTAGCCTGGCTGTTCTCAGCCTTGGGGGAAATGCCATCTAGGCAAATATTCCAATGCCAGGATTTTCCAGAATGCTGAGCTACTATCTGTCTTGACTTCTGTCTGCACAGCAGTAAAATCCTACCATGCGGAGCTTCTGCTGGCCTGCGAAATGCTTTTGAATCAGACTGCCTTCCCCCCCCCCCCCCCAGTCCATTCTGTGGGAATATCTGGTTATGAGCAGATTACCTGTATTGAGATTCTTCCGCCCCACCCCGCACCCGACACTAGCAGCCATGCACTGAGACCAGCTGATAACCTCTCTTCCTTCCCCCTGCAGGGAGTGGTCCTGATTGAAAGCAACTCTGAAATTGACTATCCCCTTCAACTTTGCAGGGCTACCCTGCCATGTCACCAGCCACTCAGTTTGTCCCATCTGTTCTGAACAAGTCTCCACATACAGGTTGGGCCTTGGTGCCGTATCCCAGGTGCAAGGGGGTGATGCAGGCAGCTCCAGGGGCATGTGCTGCTGGGATTTGAGTGGGACCTTTTAATTGACAAGCAGGGGGGGTGCTGCTGTGGAACTGGGCATTGCCAGGGTGGAGGAAACTTGTTAGCCAGCTGCAGCGGTACAGGTATCTGAGCTTTTGGCATCAGCTGTGTTCCGTAGTGTCCTGAAGCATGATTTCCGTTCCTTGCTGCAGGGAGATCCCAATATCCCAGCTGGCCAGCAGACAGTGGAGATCGACCTGGCGCACCCCATCCAGCTCCCTGACATCGAGAACCTGCGCAACTTCAATGAGCTGTCCCGCATTGTCCTGGAGGTGCAGGAGCAGGTGCGCCGGGAGCAGCAGGAGGAGGAGGAAGGGCAGGACGAAGAGGAGGGCCGCTCCCGACAGGGCGACTCACAGCAAGTGGAGCAGCCTGCGCAGAGGGACGATGCTGGGGCTGAGGGGACTGAGGCTGCGGGGGCGGCAGCAGTCCAGGAGTCGGCGCCGACCTCGCAGCCTTTTGTGCTGCCCGTGGGAGTCATATCAAGGAACGAGGATTATCCCCGGACCTGCCGGATGTGGTAAATGAATGTTGTTAATCAGCCTTTCCTACGCGCCCTGCCCCACGCAAGCAGCTGGGACCTGCAAAGGAAAGAGGCCCCATTATTAGCACTGCTCCCTCATTGCCCCTCCCCTGCCCAGACGGGACATCCAACCTGAACCCAAGGGGAAAATATAGGGGCAAAAACCCCCAGAGCCTTTCTGCACTGACGCCCGAAGCACGTGTTGTGATCTTCACCCCCCTGCCCCAGCACTCAGTCCGAGCTTACCATCTCTTATCAGTACTCCGTCCTCTGCGGTTCCATCCAGTGCAATCTCCTTTGCTCCTTTTACCTCCTGGCAGATAGCGAGCGGTGGGGGGGGTTGTGTCCCTATCTCACCTCCCCTGCAGATCCTGCCCCGATGGTGCCCTGGGGCATAATCCTTCCTGTATTTCACCTTTATTGCTCTGTTTCTCCATGAGCCACTTGCCCCTTTTCTCCCTGTGTCTCAGGATCCTCCCTAGCTGGGTCCTACCTGTGCATCACACTTGTCTCCCGAGACCATGGGAATGTGCTGCCCTTTCCCGCTGACTCTGCTTCAGGGCTTGTGCGCTTTGGGCCCAATCCTGCAAGGTGCTCAGCACCCTCAATGAATGGGAGCCGTGAGGATGCAGAGCACCTTGCAGCATGATTGAGCCCTTTATTTTCAGATAGTGGAGGTGCTGTCTTCAATGAGGCACCTTGCTAAATGAAGGGGTGGGGTGGAGGGAAGAGTCTGGATCTAAACAGAAATGACCCTCAGCCAAACATCTGTGCTAACTAACTCGCAGCGGGTCATTCCAGGAATCCACAAAGGCCCGATTCCAAGCTAGAAGCAACACGCTGTTCAGATGTGCCCTTCCCACTGCGTGCTAAGGGCTTTGCACTGAACTTTACCCATCTTTCCTCCACAGCCAGAATGTGGCCTGGTTACACACATCTCATGCCCCAGGCCTATCAGCCTTTGTATAGTCTGGTTTGATCCTTGAAACTGAAGTCAAATCCTTGTGTGCATAGCTGCAGGGATGTTAGGTTAGCTCCCATGTACCGTATCCTTAGCTTAGTCAGATATGTAGCTGCACTTAAAGGAGCAGGTGAGTGTTTGTAGCATTGTTCTCATGCTTGTGAAGATGGAGGCAATGGCACTTCATGCTGCAGGGCGTGAGCTGATTGCTTCAAAGTCAGCAGGTAAAACTCCCCCCTTTGTGCAGCATGGCATATCTACTCAGGTGCATTCTGGGGTCGTTTGATTTTCCTCTGAACCATCAGGTCCTAGCCGCCGGTGGCTTGTCTAGATGGACCTCAGGTTTGCTCTGGTACAGTAAATTCATCTTAAACTGCCACAGTGATGCAGTCAGAGGTTTTTTCATGTTGTTCTTTTCCCTGCTTTTCTCTCCCTCTCTGTAGTTTTTATGGCACGGGGCTCATTGCTGGACACGGCTTCACCAGCCCTGAGCGAACCCCGGGCATCTTCATTCTCTTCGATGACGATCGTTTCGGGTTCATCTGGCTGGAGCTGAAATCCTTCAGCCTCTACAGCCGGATCAAGGTCTCTTTCCAGAACGCCGAGGCGCCGTCCCGAGAGGCCTTCGATGAAATGCTCAAAAACATTCAGTCCATGACGACTTGACAGGCGGCCCCTGGTGGACAGAGGAGGGATTGCGAAGAACGCTTCTGCTCTCTCCTGCCAAGGACAGAACTCCTGCCTGTGGTACCTCTGAACAAAAGCATGCACTTTTCAATAAGGCCTTTTTGCCAAAATCTACACATCCCTGTTAGAATACAAACAGAATCCCCACACTGCTCCCTGGCAGTACTTTCTATATAGTCTGCGACACCACTCTGCATAGTGGGAGGGAACCTACACAGGAGGGAAATGAGCATGCTCACATTTTTAAAAAAAATGTATCAGAGCAAAATTCCTTAGAGGCCAACGTTGAGGAACATGTAAATAATCGATATAGCAGATATAATATATACGTGCTCTCTGCTCTAGCCATTGGCAGATCTCTGCAGAAGGCAAACCCTTCAGTGTCATGTTCAATCTTTCCTGCAGCCGGCCCAATCTAATAATTTGAAGACTTGATCACCCCCAAAAACCCAACACCCCCACCTGCCAATTTATTGCGTGGCTCAAAAGTGACTAATAATGTGTGTTTCGCCCCCCTCCAAAGCCTTGATGGAAAAACAGACCCGAGGTAGCTCTGCCCTTGGTTTGGAAATCAAAGTGGGATTCAACAGTAAGAGAGGGGATTTCCACTGCAAACAGCTCCACAGATACCCTCGTGCTGTCTCCCAAAGCTCGCTGCCCCCATGACCCTCTTGGACTCTAGTCCGAATCTGACTAGAAGCCAAGGGGGAATCATAGCTACCTTTATAGGGACCCAATATGGAACTCCAGACAAAACCAGTTCAGATTGGAGGAGAATCTTCTGCAGTTTTAGCTCATTTTAATTGGATCTTTTTAAAGACTTTTTTAAAGTTCTCGTTTTAAAGAACTAAAAATCCTCTAAATATGGTGAACTTATGACCTTCACCTCTTCACGCTTGCTGGATGGCAGCCGCTGTGAAATGTAATTTCTGACTAGGCCAGTGCCTGTGATGTGGTATTTCCCCCTGTGCAGCGTAAAGGAAGCTGTGGTTCATTCTGATGCCTTTCAGCGGCTTTTCTGACACTTCCCGGGGAACGTTTTGTTTATTTTTCAGTGGCCTCTGTAGATGTCTGTCTCTGATGGCTTCCCCATCACTGTACTGCAGGGTTCTTGTATTCTTTCCCCTGCCTAATACAGATTTCTCTTCTAGTGACATCATCTCAGAAAGCTTTTGCTCTTAATTTCCCTTAGCTACTCTTAACATAGCTATCTGAGCGCTACTGGAAGGTGCAGGTAGGTGGGAAGAAGTCAAGAATTCTAACCACCATCTTCTATCTGGCACTGTTCTGCTTCAAAAGCAATGGAGCTGCTTGCCTCAGAAGCCCGGTAGGTGACTGTAGGTCAGGCAGTAGGTAACTGTGCAGCAGAAGGATTATGGTTCGGGCTCTATATCCCTTATTCACAGCATCACAAGTTTTCCAGACACTTTTGTTCTCATTAGTCTTGAGTAGGAAGAAACGCAGGAATCCCCAACTGAACGAAGAAGAAGGAGTTGAGGTGTAACGTATCAAGGGAACTGCCTTCCTTTTCCAGTTTCCTCCATCTCTTTGACCTGAGTTTGGGATCAGGGGCTGGGAGAACCGCAGCTGTGAGGCAGCTGATGGATAACTCTGTGCCTTTCTAACATCTCTCCTGCTATTTATCACTTGTCAGCTATTATAGAAGCGATCTCCCCAACAGCTTCTTTTGGAGGCAGACTGGGGGGAGGGGGTGTAAGGAAAGGCTTGACTCCAAGTGAAATCTGCGTCCTTTGTCCCAATCCCTTTTGGAGAAGAGGAAGACTGTTAAAGATTGCATCTTTCAACCCCCATCAGGGCGCCTCCATTGGTGGGACGACTCCTTGTCTCGCAGGTTCTCCCCCTTTCCACCTTTGACAGTGGAGTGGGATGATTTTGTGCTGCTTTCGTGGGAAAGACTCACTTCTTGGCTGATTTCACTGATAACAGGAAACTTATTCCCTCCTGTTGCAGTTTTGTTGCTGCTGCTCCGACTTCAGCTTTCATGTCATTCCCTTCCTGAGCTGCAAGTGAACAGTGTCCCTCAGAGCAGCAGGTTGTGTCACTCACGGGACTAATCCCTATCATATCAAGTTGCATGAATCTATATGGATCAAAAAGCAATTCTGGGCACTTCTTCCCTTCCTACCCAATCATCTCTAGCATGAACCATACCAAGGTATACATCAGAGTGAGAGGGCCTCTGGAATGTTAGTAGTGTTCGTTTGAGCCTGCCTCGTTTGTGTAGCTTATCCAATGTAGCTCTTTACATGTGGGTGAGGGGCTATGCCTCTTTCTACCCCAGCAGAAGGGAGAATTCACTTTCTTCTCACACCATTGCTAAGGCTGTGGAATGCTGGCAGGGTGTTTATTTCTCTGGTCATTGGTCCATGGGCACAGGTTAAAACTAGCTTCTCAATCTTAGCTCTGAATTTCCTTTTTGCCTTTCACACCAGATGCTCAGAGCTGCACCTGTGCAAATGCACAAGCAAAAAGGAGCATTGGCTATTGCAGGTGCAATTGTGCAGGCTAATTAGGTGGCCTGCGGGTGTGAGTTGCCTGGTAGGCATTTGAGCAGCCAGTTTCAGGTCTAATTTCTAAGGCAAAAATGTGTCCATAACTGCCCTAATTTACATATGCAAATAAAAAATCTGGCCCTTAAAGTTTTGACCGACTCTCCTGAATTGTTTCTACAGTAGCACTTAAAAATGAACCTGCATTTAATACAATAGGGACACTTGACTTGAGAGACTCGTGACTCCTGTGGAGTTGTTCCATCGATCATGTAAATACAAACATAGACCCTTACATTGACTCAGTAGCTGATCTCGGAGTAGAACAAATCTCTCATGCATTTTTACCCAGGTGGGGGAATGTTTGAAGATAACGTGTACACTAAGATTTATTAAAATGATGTTATGGGTCGTGATTGCCACTTAGACTGCCCTGTATTTCTGAGTCTGGCTGCGGAGTGGAGTGGTGGGGTAACCCTGCGTTTGTTACCTGTGGCCCCCAGACATCATGCACTGGAAGACAGGGGGGCTTTTCACAAATATAGTCTCGATGCTTGTGTTTGAGTCCTTTTCTTAGGCTGTCAGCGCATGCTCAGCAGTGTCTGATCTCCAGACTGGTGCAATGCCCCCACTTGGAGCGTGTTTCTCCATAATATTTTAATGGCAGTTTTTGAGTTCTTCCGTGGATGCCCTTTGAACTCGAGATGTGCTTGGCAGGATGGCCAGCTCCTCACCCAGTGAGACGGCTGTGCAGAGATCTGCATGTGCTGCAGCTGCTTTTCAGAGACTTTCAGAAGCTCCTCTCATTTATAGGGTGCCCGACTAACTTCAGTGTCAGAACGTACCAGGCTGAACTGCTGGTACATCGTGGTTTTTATTCTCTTGCTAGAGAATAGACAGTGACTGGAATCTGGGCTAATGCCAAAAAAAGGCCTTCAAGCTTGTGACATTTCAGAAGCGAATTCCCTTTGATCTGGCCCTGTGTGAATGGAAAGTTGACAGAGGTCTGAAGCCATGGAAACTGGTACTTCACCTCTGGGGAGCAGTGGCCTTCCACGCTACGGTCTGTATAGGGGCCTTTGGATCAAGGTGTATCCATGTTTTGCAGGGAAAAGTAGAATAAAGAAAAGCTGCTGTGAAGAGTTTGACCCAACAGCTTTCAGAGTCAAGCTGCAGAAGGGCAGAGTGAGAGAGAGGAGTGGCACTTGGTAGGTGTGAGCTATACAAAAAAGAAAAAAAATCAGGTTCAGCGGTGCAGTGTCATTGGTGGAATGGTAATTTTAAGCAGTGTCATGACAGCGTGCACAAGTAATAGTGTCCGAGGTCTAGTCTGGCTGTACAAATTCATGCAGGCTGCGACATGCCCTGGAGGGTGAGATTTTATATCATGTGCCCTGCTAGCCTCCTGAGCCCTACTGGCAACGTAGCCAGTGACAAATGAAGATTTTTTTTTTTCCCCTGGAGAATGCCACTTACTGCAAAAGGGGCCCAGCAAGACCCTCTGCTTGTGCGAAAGCTGAGTGTGGGAAGCCAGCACAGAACAAGGCTGTTGCACCTGGCAGCCTAAGTTTCTCTAGTGAGAGCTTTATGCAGTGGGGTTCCCCTGCCAACTTTCAGCGGAGGCAGGTGACATCTGGGTTGGCAAAACTGACGTGTGACCGCTGGCATAGTCACGGGTAAATGGACTTTACCCACCTTCTCGTTTGGGGAATATGGAGTTTAGGTTCTTTACCCACTTTTTTTACCGTACGCCACTGTGTGTAACGATGCATCCAGCGCCAATGTACAGGAGTTTGTAGTGCTGATGCATTTGAGGATAGACATCAATACAGAGTTACTGTAGCGCTCTTCAGAATGAGCCCTCCCTTTTGTAATGTACACTTCCGGCCCGCCTGGAAGTGAATGCCACTGATGAAGCTGGGGTGGCTGAGCGATGGAGGTGTTTGTATCACTGTGAAATCTTAAAGCAGCGGATAGGGTTGATCCCTGACAAGTTTTTACAACAATAGGAAAACAGCATCACTCCTGGTGGGGGCAGCTTCTCGCTAGGGATCATCTCCCGAGTGTTACAGTGCCTGCGTCATAGCAAAGCAGCGGGACTGAAATGGTGACGCTTGCGCAGACCCATCACTTGCAGATGGAGTATGGTCCGTTGTGCCCCTGAAAACTGGGGTGTGAAACCCCTATTTAAAAGAAGTATTTAAATGATGGCATAACCTCTCTGTACTATAGATCAGCTTGAAAAACTTACTGGTCTCTCCACCTGACCTGATCACTGGGGGGTGGGGAAATAGATAGTCTTACTCCAAGCTCTCCTCCTGTTCAGTAGCCCCCTTGCTTTTAGTCCAGATCAAGGTGATATTTTTACCCACCATTAACAGGACGCTGCACCAGTCTAGTCCCTCCAAGCCAATGATCTCCAAGTATTTTACCAAAAGCTGTTGCAAACCCTCTCTGCTCATGGGGGACTGAGCCAAAGCCCTTTGGAGTTGATGGAAAGACTCCCATCGACTTCAGTGGGTTTTGGCTCATGCCCAGAATGCTTGCAGGATTGGGCCCTCTCTGAGTGGCTCCAAATGCCTCCGCCAACCCTCTGCTTCACCCGCGGGGAGGTTGTATAAAAGCAGGGTCGGCTGGTAGCACAGGAGACCTTCTCAGGGTTGTCTGAATCCATGGCGGGGGAAGTGAGCGTGTTCCGTGTTTGTACAGCGCCCAGCACGGTGGGGTCCTGCTCCGTGACTGGGGCTCCTAGATACTGTGATAATCCCAATAACCATCTGTGCTGCAGAGGCCTAGTGAAAGCTGGAGTGTGGAAGCGTGTGATTGTGGGAAAGGGTTTTCTCTAAATAGCAATGATGTGTAGCATAAGTCCATTTCAAGTGTGTGGAATCCTGTCTCTTGACATTGGGAGGTTGATGGGCCCCTTTTATGGGTTAGTTGAAGAATTGTCATTGGGCAGGGGGTGGTACCGTGTTTCCAGGCTCTGTGTTCCTGTGGGGTGAAGGCGCTTGTCTTTCGGAGGAGCAGTTACTTACCAGGGTGGGGTCTGCGTGTCTGAGCTGGCCCAAGATGAGGAGCCTTGTGGTGGAGTTTGCATCTTCTAGGGTGCGACAGAGTTCCCACCTTTGGGGGCATCTCTGTTTCCCATTGTTCGTGCACTGTCCTACGAGTGGTGCTTGCACGGAAACACCTGTTAGAGGAGGCTGAGCCCTGGTCTACACTAGGGGAGGGATCGATCTAAGTTACGCAGCTAAGCTACGTGAATAACGTAGCTGAAGTCGGCGTACTTAGATCGACTTACCGTGGTGTCTTCACCGTGGTGAGTCGACTGCTGCCACTCCCCTGTTGACTCTGTCTGTGCCTCTCACGGTGGTGGAGTACAGGAGTCGACAGGGAGAGCACTCGGGGGTTGATTTATCATGTCCGCGGACAGGAAATAGACTCCGGCTGGTCAGTCTGTTGGTCTAGGAATGCTCTGCTGGCAGTAGCGCCAGGGAATACATAAACCAAACCCCTGCAATCTGCACTGCAACCTAACCTAGCAGCTACCAGACAAACCATGGCTCAGCATCCTCTGACAGGTGTTTCCAGACAAGCACGCTTACGACAGTGCATGAACATTAGGAAACAGAGATGCCCATGAAGCAGCTGGAAACTCTGTCACATCCTTGGAGACTTTCCTGAATGTGGGTTTATTTCTAGCTCAATGTCACATCCAGCAAACTTCATAGAGCCTGTAACAACTAGTAGGATGTCCATGTGTTGGGCTGGATTTTTTTTTTAGCTGTAAACTGCTGTGACTTGACAGGACTTTCCACTGGTACAGAAGGTTTTTGGCAGTCCAGACAGACTTGTAAAGTTCTGTTTACTTAGGGAGAATGCAAATGTGTAGCTTTGGGTATCCACTTTCCCCTGTGGTTGCTGTATGTTTCTAACAGTGTGGCTGCAGCAATTCTGGCACAAGGTATTAAGGGAAGGGATGCAGCTCATTAAGAAACGATAACGGGGGAAGAAGGTAACTTTATAGAAGACTTGCTGTGGAGAAGCGAACAGCTGGAGAAAAATGAAACAGGCTCAATGTTTACTTGTACCAGATGACACTTTTAATTTAAGTAGCTTTTTTTATTTAAAACTAATCACTGAGCATAATGCAAGTGCTGGCTTCACATGTTGAAACAGAGCTGTTTGATCTCAGATTGCTAGCTTAGAAGATAATATATAATTTTGTGTGTATAGACGACTACTCACATGGCCAAACTTCTTTCGTTGTGTCCAGCTGCCACAGGACTGCATGTTGGTCTTTGTGGTTCAGGGCAGACAAACAGTGGAACGTACGAGATACTTGAGATCAATAGAAGAATGAGGTAACTTATGTAAATGTGAGTGCAACTGATTTGTGTGTGTGTATGCTAAATTAAAATTATGTAATTATGTGTGGGTTTTTTTATTTGGGTTGCACTCTAATTTTCAATCTTGATAAAGAAAAAAACACTTGTTAGTTGTGTTCATTTGCTTTATAAAGCAATATGCCCTTTGTTGGTTGCTTTTCCCCCTTCCTTCCCCTAAATAGTTTTTCTCCTATTCCTATGTGTATCCTTCATTAACAATTTCATATGGCACAGACTGCAGTCTCCACCTGGCCTTTCAGAGAGAGGTTTGTAGCTGGTGTCAATACCATTGTCGTCTTAAGTGTTTGTAAAGTGCCATGTGCATCCATGACACCATATAAATAACACGCCAGCTATCTGCCTTCTACAAATGGTAGCAGAGAGAGGAAAGATGAACTTTCTTTCTGAAATGCCACTTGATCCTCCATTTCTGGCACTTAAACCTCTTATGCTACAAACATTAACATGGAAAATCAGAACTGCAGTTTAAACAATGCACCTGTCCCAGTTTGTGTCCTTTTGCGGGGGCGGAGGGGGATTTTTTGCCTCTGCTTGTATTTGGTTTGGGGAGGAAAGGGGTGGTTCTGCAAAAAAACAGCATTGATTTTGCAGCACTTGCCCACTGCATCCCAGGTATCGGATAGCAAGCTGTGTGAACAAAGTGTGTGTGTGACTTTTACACCGATCATGATTACCCAAGGAGCCTTTTCCAATTTAAAATAATAAAAATGAAAGTTTTGTGAACTTAGTTGTCTGTTTTTTCCATAGAAATGTGGCTGTGAACTTTCAGACCTTTAAATGTGCAGAATGCGTGTTACCCCAATGTGTGCATTTCCCCTGGGCTCAGATGAGGGATGAAGGAGTTGATGCAAGGGGATCCGTAAAATTTGTCATTCAGTGCCTAAACTTTCAAGAGTGACTACTGATTTTTTTTGGGTACCTAGTTTGAGACACCTTTTTAAAGGCACCTAATTCTCAGAGGATAGGTTATCAGCACTTTGAATGGGGCCTGATTTTCAAAAGGTGCCATAAGCATCCAAAACTCTGGAAAATGTAAGTCTACAGTATGTATTTTGGTTTGGTATTAAAAGTTGCTCTTTAGAAAGAGCTTTAAAATGGCAAGACTTACAGGAGTAAACATGGACCTCTGCCTTGCCAAGGGAGTACAGTGGGGGCGGTAGCACTACTGTATAAAGCTTAGGACTAGCATATTATTTAACTGCTGACTTTTTCCCCCCAAGTGCTCTAATATCCACATGCATACTCCAATTATCTTGAAATTTGCTTTGCCTCATGGAGACTCATGGGATTTGAGATTCAAATTTGGGCGCATTTGAGCAGAGTGCCAAGTTACCATCCCCCTAAATTGCATGACATCAACATTTTACCATTCTTCTATCTTTCTGCACCTACTGGGGCAAAAACCAGGCTTCGGATCCTTGCCACACTGATATCATCCACTCAGGTTTGATCTCAGCTGATTTCCAGAACTTAATGCTATTTTGGGGAAGCAACATTTCAAAGTTATTCAGGACAAAATTGGACTCTCCAGTGAGGCTCAAGCTAAGCTGACGTATTAATCGTGTGCCCGTCTGCAGCGGGACAGGAGCTCCACCACAAGCCAGAATGTTGCTTGATGTCAGAGTAAGTGGGTGGCTTAAGGTGACAGGCTGTGGCCCTTGAACCTGAGTCATGCCCACATACGGTTCAAGTCCTGCCTGGGGCAGCTTTCTGAGAGCGTGTTGTGCACACAGGTTACATTCTGCAGGGCCGCCTTTGGTAGGGTGACCAGATAACCAGTGTAAAGAATTGGGACAGAGGGTGGGAGGTAATAGGTGCCTATATAAGAAAAAGCCCCCAAAATTGGGACTGTCCCTATAAAATCAGGACATCTGGTCACCCTGTTCTTTGGGGAGTTTTGCCGCAAGAGCAAAGCTTCTGGTTTAAGGGATGATAATTCAAAGCATATCTAGTAGTGATGCAAGTCTGCGGTCGTTTGATCCAGGGGTTCTTCAGATACAGGGGGCCCAATAAGGAACGGTGTTCAATTTTCAAATGGCTCTAAAATCCATATGCATAGGGAAAATTGTCTTGAAAACTGGTATTCAACAACAAGGGTAGGACAGAGTTTGTGGCAAAAATGTGGGGTCATTTGGTCAAGGGGTGACTTCAATACAGTCTCCCAACAACGAATTGCTCGTTACATTTTCTGATTCTTAAACTATTTTTGATGCAGAGCTATGGAAAATCTGATCCTCTGGCCCTCATGAAATTGTCATGAACTGCCCCTGCAATCACCTACTGATTGACTAGTCTGGAAGTATTTCAAGTTATGCCACTCTAAGAGGTTTAGCACCTCTGTTTAGACAGTTCTCCTCTGAAAGATCTTGTTTTCTCATAGTCCTTGGTGACTGCCTCACTGAGTAGTGTATTCACGTGGTATCTTAGTGGAGCAAGCACTGCCCTTGAATAGAAGGGCCATGAGGTCAGATTCTCTTCTCTAGAGTTGAGCCTTTCTCTTGGTGTTTGGGGCCACCATGGAAGTCCCTTGGAAATGGTGATTGGTGTGCACTCCCAATGCCATCCCCACATCCTGTCCTGGGCAGTACTGTCCTGGATATTTGGCCAGGATGAGTCCTGGCCATGATCAATCAGTTCTCTACCCCTGAAATGTTTTCTGAACGGTTGCAAAGTCTAGGCTGCAATGTGGCTTCTGCTCTCCCGGCCCCGAAAGTATGATAACCCTCAAGGTGGGGTGGGGAGGGAAGGCGGTGGGACTTGTCGAAGTTTGATCTATGTGAATTGCCAAAAGGAGACACTTCACACAGGGGCTAGTGCAGATATTCCAGATTCCATTGGGCGATTCTTTGAGCTTAATTGGTCTCCTTCTAGAGAGACCCCGTTCAGTAGGACCTGAACGTGCCTTGGGCCAGGCTGGACTCCACTGGCCTGCAGCCTTTCCAGTTGAGTAATAGAAGTAAGTGGTGGTATCTCCCAAACTCCAGCCACTTGTGACACCAAAATGAGCCATCCCTTGCTGTGCCCCTCCCTCCTTCCTTGCCACGAGGAATGGACTAGTGATGTCCACATTTAAATGATCCTCATTAGGCCTGATTTGCCACTTCTTTGAGACAATGGACCAGCTCACACTGCTCAGAGGTTGGGGATGATGCTGGGTGAGCTACAGACAGAGAAACGCATGCAGCCTGCCCCCTGAGCCAGCTGCCCAAGAATGGAGAATGTGGCTTCGGTCCAGACATGAACTTTCAGCACAGACAGGTTCCTTTGGTCAGACCTGGCAACCCCTCAAGGTCCCTTCCAGGCCTACATTTCTGTGACGTATTGTGTTTTTATTTTCTGCCTGTCAAAGGTATAAAAGCTCTTCGAGATGTGATTTATTACCAGCCATTGCCATGAAAGAGAGGCCCCCACGTGTACAGTTGTAAATGTAGTAACTATAGGGAGGGAGCCAAAGGGTTCCGGTTTTTCTGTGGGAAGGTGGTTGCTATCAACACAACAGCATTCCACATTGGCTCGGTGGCTCCCTAAGCATTAGACCTCGGTGTCTTATGGGCAGCCAGCTGCATTGTTTTGTTTGGGCTGGTTCTTTCTTTTGTCTCATCTCTGTCATGCAAATTCTTTGTTGCTTTCTGAAGCCCACAATTCAAGAAGGATGTTGATTGATTGGAGAGGGTTCAGAGAAGAGCCACTAGAATTAAAGGATTAGAAAACCTGCCTTCTAGTGATAACCTAAATTTGTTGATCTCTTTGAGCCTAACAAAGAGAAGAGTAAGGGGTGATTTGATCAGTCTTTAAGTATCAATATGGGGAACAAGTATTTAATAATGGGCTCTTCAATCTAGCAGAGAAAATCTAACACCATCCAATGGCTGGAAATTGAAGCGAGACAAATTCAGACTGGAAATAAAGTGTAATTTTTTTACCAGTGAGGATAATTAACCATTGGAACACTTTTATCAAGGGTTGTGGTGGATTCTCCATCACTGACCATTTTAAAATCAAGATGGGATGTTTTTTATTAAAAGATCTGCTCTGGGAATTGTTTTTGGGGAATTCTCTGGCCTGTGCTAAACAGGGGGTCAGGCTGGATGGTCCCTTCTAGCCTTGGAATCTATGAATTCTGAGCCTGAGCCTGAATTGCTTCTTCATGGAGCAGGCCCAGAGGCATCGGTTGGAGCATCTGAATAAGGCTGACAGAAGTGGGGCTCTTTGTCTTATGAATACACCATTTATAAGTCCCAGTGTGAGCTACCCAGAATTCTGGCCATGATGAGTGATGCAGGTACCTAGGGCAGATACAGGTGGCGTCGGCGTTTCCTCTCCCAGAGATTTTTACCAGAACAAGACTCAAAATGGGGAATTTGTTCTTGTTCTGAGACACAACTCATCCTCTCCGACCCGTTTTAAGGGCCGTGGGGAGGTTTTGTTCACATAGTGCAAAAAGCCCCCTAGGCTTTGCAGTGGATTGGTTCTGGATGTAAGCACAGCGGATATGGGTTGTGAAAGCGCCAGAATCCACTAGAGCAGGTTATAAAATGTAGGGAGCATTTAAAAAAAAAACCCTCAATGAAAATGGCAGTAAAGCCTGAGGATTCGCTGCCTCTCAGGGGATGGCGCACACTGAGCTGTTCCCCTCATGGGTTTCAATGACTTCCACAGGGGCTCGTGAAGAGCTTTAAAGACCAGGAATTGAGGTCAGTGAACTTCATGTTTTTTTTCTGCCCCAAGGGTTGTTAGCACCTTTCCTCTGCTTTAGTGATGGGCTACCTCAGGGGAAGAAAAGCCATGTGTAGCCGGAGGGATGCTTTCAACCCAGAGCCACGGAAGCCCAAGCAAAGCTCCTGAGACGGAGCGTTCCCTGGAAGCAAACTCTGTGTGGACCTAGTGGAAGAGGTGGAGAGGCTGGCAGAGTGGAGGCAGAAGAAGAAGGGGCCTCAGAAGGAGAACTGCCTTGGTTATGTGTCGTTATCCTCTTCGGTAGAATGCAACTTGCGCTCAACTTCTCCTTGGCGATACAGGTGGAAACAGGTCGCAGTTCCCAGGTTCAGCTGTGCCTTGAAAAGGGTCTAATTCCTTGAGGAATGAAAAGACAGTTGTGTGTGAACATGGTGGTTGTGAAAATAAGGCACGGCTAGCGCTCTCTGTAATCAAATACAGTGCAAACAGGTGTGGTACAAGTGCTCCCTTCACCGCTCAGTCCCAACTCTCAGAACCCTGCCATTCCAGCCCGGGGCTCCCCACACAGCTCTGCAGATGTCTCATTCCTGACCTACAGCAACCCCCGCTAATCCACTCGGGGCCCTTCCATACAGCTCTGCTGATGCACTGCCGTTCTAACCTGCAGGACCGTCCCCCTGCTACCGCAGTCCCTCCCCTACAGCTTTGTCAATGCACCGTAATCCTGACTGATGGCACCCCCTGATAGTGCAGTTCTGGGCTCCCCTGAACAGATGTGCTTTTGCATCTCAATCCTGACCGGCAGTATTGTGTTCTTTGGGAGTGTCCCTTTTCTGAGCATGACCAAGAGTCCCTCTCTATAACAGAATCAGGGCTTAGGGCTGGGTGTTCTCGCTGTTCAGAAAACCCCTATAAATCTGCTTCTATCTGTGTACAGCAGAACCCCCTTTATCTGGTCTAACTGGGACCCCGGGCCAGATTGGATAATCAAAAATTCCGTCTAGTAGCCACAGGAGAGATCGTTCCCTTCTGGCCCCATATGCTGCTTGTTCAGATAAATGGGGTTCTACCAGAGGTTCCAGAATGGGGGTGGGGAGAAGGGGCTATGGCCTCCCGCTTTTTATCAGCAGTAAGGGCAAGTGACAAGGGGGATGGGCGGAGAGGAGTGAGCTGGGGGGAGGGGAGAGGTGGCACGCGAGTGGGGCGGGAGCTCAGGGAGAAGGGGCAGTATGAGAGTGGGGCTTTGGGGGTGGTGCAGTGCAGGGGATATGGCCACGATTCGGGTGCCTGTGTACCCCCCTACTTTTAGGGTGCTTCCACTGCTCTTCGGTTCTACCAGGGGTGCTGGAACAATTTTTATAGTGGGGGTGCTGATGATGGAAACCATGTATTTGTTGTTTGTTATTAGTACTTCAAGCTGGGTGTGCAGCAGCGTCCCTAGTTTCAGCACCACTGGATTCTACTGTATTTGGTTTTCGTGGGCTTTTTGTTTTGTCTCAGGGAAAAAATATGAAATATGATCTTCCCAGGGTATTTCCACCATGCAGGGTCTAAAGTACAATGAGAAAATCAGATCTCATGCCATTTCAACCCAATAATTAACTCTCTTTTAGGCAGGGATAGTCCATTATTTTTTTGTCAAGGCCCAAATTTATTGGTCAAGGTACAGTCAAGGTCCAGACTTCAGAGAAAATAATAATAAAAAAACAAAAATAAGTAAATAAGATTTTGGGGTCCATTCAAAAGCATCTGCGTGGGCTAGATTTGTCCCTCAGGCCACCTATTGACCCTGGCATTAAAAAGCCAGTTGAAAAACATAAATGTCAATTACAATATAAAAAGCCCTTGTTCACTGGCCTGCCAATGGCGCTACTAGGGTGTGAGGACCAACTGCCTCTTTGTTACACTGGTGTAAATCCAGAGTGACTTCACTGATGTTAATGCAGTTAGTTCAAATTTAATCTGGTGTAACAGAATGAGAATTTGGCCTGGGAACACTTCCAGTGGCAGCTGTTGCAATAATTGAACAGATAAACCAGCAGGGGGCGCCCTGAGATCAGGACAGCCAGCTCCCTTCTGGCAGCAATAATCTTCAGGTTCTTTGTAGAGCAGGGTAGGCACGGATCTTGAGTTGGCTTCTGAGCCCAAGTTGACCCATGTGGCAGCCGTGCTGTTCCCCAGGCTAGTCCAGTCTGTCTCAAAGCCCTGACTTCAGACCCCCTTGCTGAACGTCATTCCAGAATCAACCCTGACAAAGGCACACATCCTCAAAAACTGGCTTTTCCAGACTGCCTGTGCTCTGGCTGCATCAACAGGCGCGCCAAGACTGAGACTCTCCGCACGAATTCATGCTTCTGGGAGCATAGCATGCTGGTCTTGTGCAGGAAGCCGTGCCACAGGGACCTAGAGCTTTCCACCTACGAGATAGCCCACATTACGGTCCCCGTCGGATGCACCTGCGTGGTGCCTTGAACCTGGCAACTTGTATTGACACACCTAGGGACAGGGGCGGCTCTAGACATTTCGCCGCCCCAAGCAGGGCAGCATGCCGCGGGGGGCGCTCTGCCAGTCGCCGGGAGGGCGGCAGGCGTGCCTACGGAGGGTCCACTGGTCCAGCGGCTTTGGTGGACCACCAGAGCCAGGGGACCAGCGGACCCTCCGCAGACGTGCCTGCGGGAGGTCCACCGGAGCCGCCTGCCGCCCTCCCGGCGACCGGTAGAGCGCCCCCTGCGGCATGCCGCCCCAAGCACACGCTTGGCATGCTGGGGCCTGGAGCCGCCCCTGCCTAGGGAGCTATTTGGCTGACATTTATTTCATCTTATGCTTCATGCCAATCAACGCTGATCTTGCAAAGAGACTATTTTTGAAGATTAACTGTTCTGAGACTATTTGGAGCCTGGTTCTAACAAATGGTAGCTTCTGAATCATGTGCTAAATCGAGCTGATGGGCTTTCTCAAGCTTCAAGTTAGCTTTGGCTAGGCAAGTGGGGAGCTGCGATTTCTGCTTCTCCGCTACGCTCTGATCCGTTTTTGTCCCAGTTCTTCCCTGACTGTTTTGTCCGCTTGTTCTATCAGTGCTTGTTGCCTCCTGCCTGATGTGGATTGTGAGCAATCTGGGGAAGGACCCCTGTGGTCGTTGTGTCTCTGTACAGTGCCACGTATGGCAAGGCCCCGATCCTTGACTGTGGTTCCTGGGTGCTACTGTGATACAAATAATAGTGTGAGGCGCTGCACTGTCACGACTTGTGATGAGGCTTATGAGACAATGCAATAAGGACTCTGCCAATCCCTAAGAATTGAGCGTGTTGCTTATTAGTTCATTAGCTAATGTGTTACAAAACCAGGGGCGGCTCCAGGCCCCAGCACGCCAAGCGTGTGCTTGGGGCGGCATGCCGCGGGGGGGCGCTCTGCCGGTCGCCGGGAGGGTGGCAGGCGGCTCCGGTAGACCTCCTGCAGGCATGCCTGCAGAGGGTCTGCTGGTCCCGCGGCACTGGTGGTCCACCAAAGCCACCGGACCAGCGGACCCTCCGCAGGCACGCCTGCATATGTGGACCATATGTGTTTTCTCCAAGGTTGCACAGAGGTTTTGGCAGGCTTGGGGCAAAATCTGGAACTGATCCTCCCCCCCCACCCCCAAAGTATTACTGTGGAGACGAGTTTAGGAATGCTCACAAATAGCATGCAACCAAGGGTGAAAACCACTGAGGGGAGGCCCTGGGGGTGGGTGGGGTTTGGAGAGCAAGCCCACCCCACACTCATCCCGCAGCGATGGCTTCTGTCCCGTGGGGCTGGGCCCAGCTCCCTGCTCTGGAGATTGTGACCTGGCTGGTGGGGTTGTACTCAGGCTTGGGGGCCTTCTCAAATGGGGGCTGTGTGGGGCAAACTGCCCCTTCCCCCCACCCCGTGGGAAGCCCTAGTCTTCTCTGTGCAGAGAGCTCCTGTTAACCTGGATCTATTGTATTTACATTATGTCAGTCATGGGGGAACCATCCATGCCCGTTTGGGGAAATCCTTTAATGAATGTTGCCATCTTCTGAGGGGAGGAAATCCTGCTGCGGAGACCTTAATGCACGATGATGGACAGGAGTCCTAGGGTCTTATAACAGTGCCTGCCATGGTCACTGTAGTCTCTGGGCTTCTCCCAGGAGGTAACCAAGATCACGCTAAGCCTGTGGTCCAATGTTCTTCCCTATTTCTCCCAAGCTAGGCAGGGCAATCTGATTTAGATTTTCTTTCTAAATTCATCTCCTCCTGATCTTTCGCTTCCTCTGGCCTTCCCCTCTTTTTCCTTTTCCTCCTCCTCCTCCTCCTCTCCATATAATTTTTCTTTGTGGCTTGCTTGGCCTCTCCTTCACCCCCCCCCCCATCTGTTCTGCATCACTTCCCTGCACCACCACCCATAGCCCAGGGAGTGCAGACGGTCGTGACCTCTCACGATTGGGTAAATTTGCACCTCTCCCCACTGCGTGCAAACACACCCTTTCCTAGTGACTCCACGTGACCTTTCACTCTGATCCTTTCCCCTTAATACCCTAGTTATGCACAAAACTTTCTCTTGCATCAGCCTGTTTACCTGCCTCAGGTGATTTACCCAACCCCAGTTCCTAAGGTATTAAGGCTACTTTGCAATGTCTTCCTCTTCTCTCTCTCTCTCTCTCATTTAATCCTTGATGTAGGAGCAAATCTCTGTTCTTTAGAGCTGTGCTGCTCAGCTCCCTTCCTGCTGGTGCGAATTTAAAACAAATTAGGGGGGGACGGAGGACAAGTGAAGCCCTAGAATGGTGGCGTGGTTGAGAGGTTTGATTTAAGGGCTCAGGAAACCACTTGCACGAATGACACTGAGATTTAATTTCCTGTGGTTATGGAGGGAGAGATCTTTGTCATTATTTCTCTAGATTTCTGAGGGTCCCTGTTTCCTTTGGGGTCAAGAACAGAAGCAACTAGTCTCCTAAGAGTCTAATTCCAAGGGCTCGAGCTTGGATAACACATTCATTCCCCACAGGCATCGTATCTTGGATCATATTTATTTTAGTTGTGGACAGAAGTGCCAAGTTGGTCCTGTTTCCTATCACACATCACATGGCAGCTGAATGTAAACATTAAATCCATAGTGCTGTTTTTTTTCCCCCACACTGGAAAATGCTGCAAGGTGTATGTGCCACGTAGATGGAAAAGATTTGTGCAATGCATTATTTGTTAGGAGCTGGTCCTGCACAGAATAAATGAAAGAGAGCACCTGCCCTGAAGAGCTTATGGTGTAAAAGACAGACACAGATGAGACGCAGAGAGACTCAGGGAAGGTGGTTGACTTACAATTTAGAAAGGCAGTGCAGTAATGGCTAGCTGTCTTGGGACTCTGGAGATGTGGATCCTATTCCTGTTCTCTCAATGACCTGCTGTAAAACCATGAGCAAGAAAGGTGCTTAATCTCGTGCCTCAGTTTCCCCTCACCCTTTGTCTCCTCTAGTTAGATTATAAACCCCTCTGGGCAGGGAGTGTTTCTTGCTACCATAAGAACCCCACTTTATGAACTAATTGCAGAGTGCAGAGTTCATACTATTGAATATCTCAGAATGACAGTAGTTGCAGTGCATATGTTGCACTGCATGACTTTCTTCTTGTCCTTCCTTCAACCCACTGCAAAGTCATTTCCAATGCAGTGCAAGCATTGGAATGTGAAGAGATGTCGACTTGTTCTTCATGTACATCACTTTTGTTAGGTGATTTCTCCTCCCCCTCTGGAAAAACGGTTCACTTACCTGTTTATGTGTAAAATTGAAGTTCTACTGTATATATTTGTAGAATCCATTGGTGTCAACTGGCAAAGAGCTTGAGGTTGTTTACAAACAATACCTGTCTCAGACCTGACAAACTCACTACACCTAATACACTGCTTTTGTGGTATTCATCCATGAAGGGTCACTACTGAAAACTTGTAACTTATCTGTACTCATAATCATTGTGAGGTGTGTATGGGTAATATTTAAGGAATAATGTAACTACAGTGAAAATTATGCCCTTATGGCTTGGAGTCATCAGGGAATTGTATGTCTCGATGGTGACCCATTGTATGTCTCTGTACCAGCCCCACCCTGGCTAGCCAATGATGTAATGTCGTGCTCAGTTGTCCACTTTTGCACCCATCCAAAACAGTCAGTGGAAAACCAGCAAAGACAAACTATAAATGTTGAAACCATTTGGAAGTGAAATGGAGAGACAGGACATCGTGAATAAAGACACGAGACTGATTCAGTCTATCACAGCATGGAAAAAGACACTCTGCATCCATTCACTGAGGAGGTACCTTGATGAGGCGGTTGCTTCATAGAAGACTGGTGTCCTGGCTCCTTGGGGTTACCAAGTGTGGCAAAAGACTAAATTTTGGAGGTGAGAATCTACTTTATTAGCTCAGAAAGGTAACTATTATTAAGTATAGGCCCTAATTTTCATGTAATTACTTTGTTTGGAATGTAACCATTTGTTTTCGTCACTCACCCTTGTTTTGATTTGAATCTCTGCTCTTTCTTAAATAAATTTCGTTTTGTTTTACTGTCATTGAACTCGGGCGCTGTGTGTGATACAGGGCTAAGGTAAAACTGGTAAACTGCGGGACACTGCTCCTTTGGGAACAAGAGGATGTGGGATTTCAGTGGGTATCCAGTGATCGGGAGTTGGACGCCACAGGGGGATTCTTTTTGAAGGGACTTGGGAGCTGGGGCACATCTGTTGTAAACCTGCAAGGCAGGGATGGCATAGCCCAGAGGCCAGTGTCTGGAGAGGTGGATGGGCTGGTTGAATTAGGGAACTAACACTCAGCTGGCACAGGCAGGTGGTAATAAGGTGACTCACACTTCTGGGTATTCCAAGAAGTGTCACACCTGGGTTAGCCTTTGGGTTGGTACACAGGCCAGTTACCGGGGTGGATGTTTTTTTTTAATGCCATGGGTGGAGTAGTAGTCACCAACTCTTGGGCAATTCCATTTTACAGCTTTCCATTTCACGGCCAGAAAATGAGTGTCAGACTCTGAGCAGCAGGATGGAATTACAGTATTATAGACACAGACTTAATCTAATCCTTCCTGCATACGCAATATATTTATTATTGCACTCCTACGATACAGAGAACGATGTGTGATGAATGTGCCTAGGGCTGTACGCTGAATTGCTTCATCACCATTTCTGTTGGCTTATAAGTGTCAAAACCCACATTCGTAAATCAAAACAGGAGGTGTGAGAAATCTGCCTTTAGCTCTCTCTACAAACTGCCAATGTAGAGGATTCAGAAAATGGGGCAGGTTGAGCACTGCTGTACATATCTTCTGCAGACTTGGCCTGAATGTTTACCAATTCCAAGGAGAAATGATATAATCAAATGTATCCAGCTGCATAGAGAGAAGCAAGCTGACTAAACCAGAATCGCTTTCACAGGAGTAAAATTGAACTAACATATCATGCTATTTTCAATACTTAAATGGACATTGGAAGATAATTTAGCTCTAAAATATAGCTGACATAAGAGCTCTTGCAAAATCTAATTACCAAAAAATGTTTCCATTAAATATTTTTTGATGGTTTGGATTTAAACATTCCTCAGGTGTGCCTGCAACCCAAGCATTACACTGAGCTATTAGTGCATGAAACCCAGAAGGTGAAACTGAACTAAAAAGAAGGGCTGAAACTGACATCTATTTTTAGCGTCCAAGATGAATGCAGTACAAAGAGTACTGCCCCACCCCCAGCATCAATGGTAAATTTGATATTTATTTATATAGTGCCCCATAGGCATGCATCCTGCTTTACAAACAAACAAACAAAGCACCAAGTTTGCAATCTACACAAAAAATTATTTAAATAAAAATCGAATCATCTCAGGTATTATTGATGGGTAAGGAACTAGTTCTATGCTCTTTAATCAGCCAACGATCCCTTAATTACAAGAGTGCACATTTAGAAAAAAGTTCAGTACAGTGGGAAGAAGAAATTCTAGGGACTGCATCTGAGATCCACTAATGAACAAGTTGTCAGGCTGAACTCTCAGAATGCTCTCTCTAAGTACAGGGACCAACTAGAAAAGCCTGGTTGTGTTTGGAAAAGCAAGAAGCACTTTTCTGAACAGAATCAGCTAATGGAATCCTTAATAAATTAAATAAAGCTCAGAACAACCTGTTCCTAGTTCTCCAGTGCTAATAGTCTTTGCTTATTTCGCTTTAAAAGCTACACTGAGGTGTACTGAATGACAGAAAAGAGGTAGCGCTGACATGCTGAATCTAGATTTTCAACAAACCAGTGAAGCTAAACTCCATAACTGAGCAGGGTAAGGCCTGTAACATTGCAGCACAGGCCCAAACCAGTGACACGGGAAGGGGGTGTGGATAAAGCTGCAGCAGAGCGCAGGGTGGGGTGCAGCATTTGTAATCAGTGTGGGTCTGATGTGGGGGCAGCCAGGGAGAGAGGGAGGAAGCAGGGAACTCCTGTAGTGCCACAGAGCAGGGCAGTAGGGGAGCCCCTGGGGCCCTACAGGGCTGAGATGGGGATGGGGGGAGTCCCTGGGGTACTGCAGGGCTGACATAGGGGTATATGGGGAGACTTGGGATGTAGCAGGGCTGAGATTAGGATGACCAGATGTCCCAATTTTATAGGGACAGTCCTGATATTCGGGGCTTTTTCCTATATAGGCTCCTATTACCCCCCCACCCCGTCCCAATTTTTCACACTTGCTGTCTGGTCACCTTAGCTGAGACAGGGACCTTAGCTGGGACAGGGACAGCCTGTGGGGCGCTATGGGCTGAGATAAGCAGGGGAGGAGCTCCTGCAGTGGGGCAGGGTAGGGCTGAGATGGGGGTGAACCCGTGGGGTGCTGTGGGGCTGAGATGGGGGTGAACCTGTGGGGCTGAGATGAGGATGGGGGGGAGCTCCTGGGGTGGGGCAGGATAGGGCTGAGATGGGGGGACCCCTGGGGCAGAGCTGGGGGGGGGCCCTGAGCGAGCGGCTGCTGCCGAGCTCGGCGGGGGGCAGGAGAGGGACGCCGAAGCCCCGCCCCCTGGCGGAGCCCCGCCCCCAATCCAAGCGCAGCTCCCTGACCCCCGCCCCGCCCCGCCCCTCTCACGTGGCGGCCGGTTCGCTGCCTTCGGCCCCAGGCTCGGAGTCTGCGCGGTGCTGGCGCTGCGAGCCGGGCGCGGAGGCCGGGCCCAGGCAGCTGCACGGGTGAGCGGGGGGCGGCAGGGACCTCGGGGGTGCGGTGCGGTGCGCGGCGGGGGGGAGCCCGGGGGTGCGGTGCGCGGCGGGGGGCCGCTGTGCACGGCGGGGGGCAGTCTGGAGGCGCTGTTGGCGGGGGGGGTGCTGTGAGTGGGGGGAGCACGGCGGGGGTGCTGTGCACGGCGGGGGGGAGCCTGGGTGCTGTGCACGGGGGGGGGGCGCTGTGCACGGGGGGGGGCGCTGTGTGTGTGAGAGCCTGGGGGCGCTGTGCACCGAGGGGCCGGGGGCGCTGTGCACGGGGGGGGGCGCTGTGTGTGTGAGAGCCGGGGGGTGCTGTGCACCGAGGGGCCGGGGGCGCTGTGCACGGGGGGGGGCGCTGTGTGTGTGAGAGCCGGGGGGTGCTGTGCACCGAGGGGCCGGGGGCGCTGTGCACCGGGGGGGGGGTGTACGGGTGATCGCCGTGTGTGTGGGGAGCCCGTGGGCGGGGGGGGGCGGGAGGATTTTCAGGGGCGCCCCGGGCAGGTGCCTTGGACGCAGGTGTGGGTGCGTGTGCCGGGCCCCTGGGGTGGGAGCTCTCGGCACGGTGCCGGTGGCTGTGCGGTGGGCTCTGCGGTGACTGTGTCCTGCGGGAAGGCGGTGATGGGCAGCGGACCCCGTGGGGCTGAGCAGAGTGAGTGCGGGGTGGTTGAGCGCGTGTGCAGCCTCTCGTCCCCGTGGGCTCGGAGCGTGGGGCAGACGGGAGCTGTAGGGGGGAGGCATGTTCCGGGGGAGGTGGGCGTGTGGCCCCCGGGTCCCCGCTCTGGAGCGGCTTGCAGGGAGGAAGGACGGGTTAGGGCAGGGCCAGCTTGCAGTTGGAACCAGCAGCCTGTGTAGAATCATAGAATCTCAGGGTTGGAAGGGACCTCAGGAGGTATCTAGTCCAACCCCCTGCTCAAAGCAGAACCAACCCCAACTAAATCATCCCAGCCAGGGCTTTGTCAAGCCTGACCTTAAAAACCTCTAAGGAAGGAGATTCCACCACCTCCCTAGGGAACCCATTCCAGTGCTTCACCACCCTACTAGTGAAAAAGTTTTTCCTAATGTCCAACCTAAACCTCCCCCTCTGCAACTTGAGACCATTACTCCTTGTTCTGTCATCTTCTACCACTGAGAACAGTCTAGATCCATCCTCTTTGGAACCCCCTTTCAGGTAGTTGAAAGCAGCTATCAAATCCCCCCTCATTCTTCTCTTCTGCAGGCTAAACAATCTCAGTTCCCTCAGCCTCTCCTCATAAGTCATGTGCTCCAGCCCCCTAATCATTTTTGTTGCCCTCCGCTGGACTCTCTCCAATTTATCCACATCCTTCTTGTAGTGTGGGGCCCAAAACTGGGCACAGTACTCCAGATGAGGCCTCACCAGTGCTGAGTAGAGGGGAATGATCACATCCCTCGATCTGCTGGAAATGCCCCTACTTATACAACCCAAAATGCCATTAGCCTTCTTGGCAACAAGGGCACACTGTTGACTCATATTCAGCTTGTAGTCTCCAGGCCCTTGCAGCTGGGGCGGAGAGGGGGGGAGGCACTGGGTGCAGGTGACAAGCCCAGTAGTTGTCTAGGCAAACTGAACCTCGCGGATCTGTGTGTTTCTTTACACTTCTCCACCCTCTTAGCTGCGATGGAGATGATTTTCCCCTGGAACAGAGGTGTGGCGGGGGGTCTAACATGGCATAGAATATTACAGAGCCCAGTGGGAACTGGTGCTGGTCATAGCTAGACACTTCAATTACAGAGAGAGGTTTCTTCCTGGGTAGCAAGCCACAGGAAGTGGGTTTCCCCAGTGACTACCAGCGCTACAGCAATTTAATGGTGGGTACAAGTGCTGAATCTAAACAGGGTTTGAATGCAAACTGGATGTACCCTTAGGGGATGTTTGCATGGCAGCTGGGCGTGAACAGACTTGCACTAGTGGGGCTTGAGCCAGTGTGCTAAAAATAGTGTGCATCTGGTGGTGCCCCTGGCTAGCTCACCTGAGCTCAGATCCTGGCAGTCGGGTGGGCTTGAGAACCCATGCTGCCACGTCCACATTGCTATTTTTAGCATGTTCGCTTGAGCCTCAGTTGGGTTCTGTCTCCCCATCCTGAGAGGCACAATCCCAGTTGCAATGTAGACACACTTTTACCTGTGTGCCCTCTTCTTTAGGGGACTTGTATGTGGTTTCCTCATATGAATCAGTGCTTGATTTGATACAGTAAAGTCCACTGTGCCACTGGATCCTCATGTAATAGACCCAGACTGGAGGCAGATTCATATTTAAGAGTTTCCAGGTTTTTTTAGAAAGCTAAGAAGCTTTCTAAAAAAAAAAAAATTGGCTGTAACGAGCCTTTTGGCACCACACAACTGTGGCTTTGTTTTCACAAAAACCTTTCGTTCCTAATTACTCTTAATTCTTACAAAGTGCCTCTGACTGTCCAGATGATCGGATCTTCTCTCTGTTAGTTCCATGCTCTGGCAACTTTCTGTAGGAGGCGGTAAAGGGAGGATTCCAGACACTACCGCTTGTAGTTTTTAGGTATTTAGTAGGGCTGTCAAGCAATTAAAAAAAATAATTGCATGATTAAATAATAATAGAATACCATTTAAATATTTTTGGATGTTTTCTACATTTTCAAATATTTATTTCAATTACAACACAGAATACAAAGTGTACAGTGCTCACTTTATCTTTGCTTTTTATTACAAATATTTGCACTGTAAAAAAACAAAAGTAATTTTCAGTTCACCTAATACAAGTACTGTAGTGCAATCTCTTTATAATAAAAGTTGAACTTACAAATGCAGAATTATGTACAAAAAATAACTGCATTCGAAACTAAAACAATATAAAACTTTAGAACCTAAAAGTCCACTCAGTCCTACTTCAGCCAATCACTCAGACAAACAAACGTAGTTACAATTTGCAGGAGATAATGCTGCCTGCTTCATGTTTACAATGTCACCTGAAAGTGAGAACAGATGTTCTCATGGCATTGTTGTAGCTGGTGTTGCAAGATATTTATGTGCCAGATGTGCTAAAGATTCATATGTCCCTTTATGCTTCAACCACCACTCCAGAATACATGCTGATGACAGGTTCTGCTCGATAACGATCCAAAGCAGAGTCGACCGGTTCATGTTCATCATCTGAGTCAGATGCCACCAAGAGAAGGTTGATTTTCTTTTTTTGTGGTTCAGGTTCTGTAGTTTCTGCATCGGAGTGCTGCTCTTTTAAGACTTTTGAAAGCATGTTCCACACCTTGTCCCTCTCAGATTTTGGAAGGCATTTCAGATTCTTAAACCTTGGGTCGAATGCTGTATCTGTCCTTAGAAATCTCACATTGGTACCTTCTTTGTGTTTTGTCAAATCTGCTGTGAAAGTGTTCTTAAAACAAACATGCTGGGTCATCATCCGAGACTGCTATAATATGAAATATATAGCAGAATGTGGGTAAAACAGAACAGGAGACATGCAATTCTCCCCCAAGGAGTTCAGTCACAAATTTAATTAACGCATTTTTTTAACAAGCATCATCAGCATGGAAGCATGTCCTCTGGAATGGTGGCCGAAGCATGAAGGGACCTATGAATGTTTAGCATATCTGGCATGTCAATACCTTGCAATGCTGGCTACAAAAGTGCCATGTGAACGGTTGTTCTCACTTTCAGGTGACGTAAATAAGAAGCAGTCAGCAGTATCTCCTGTAAATGTAAACAAACTTGTTTGCCTTGACAATTGGCTGGACAACAAGTAGGACTGAGTGGACTTGTAGGCTCTAAAGTTTTACGTTGTTTTGTTTTTGAGTGCAGTTATGTAACAAAATAAATCTTCATTTGTAAGTTACACTTTCACGATAAAGAGTTTGCACTACAATACTTGTATGAGGTGAATTGAAAAATACTATTTCTTTATTTTTACAGTGCAAATATTTGTAATAAAAATACAAAGTGAGCGCTGTACACTTTGATTTCTATTACAACACAGAATGCAATATATTTGAAGATGCCAAAAAAATCCAAAAATATTTAATTTCAGTTGGTATTCTGTTGTTTAACAGTGCGATTAATCATGATTAATTGTGTGAGTTAACGGCGATTAATCTGCAGCCTTAATATTTAGCAGTAATCTGGGGCTGAGTGCTTTTTTGTGTGTGACACTTTTATATTGGCAGAATTCCTAGTGTAGATGCAAATATATTGGCAAAACTGCACTTTTGCTGGTATGGTGTTTTTCACTTGGAGAGGGGTGTGTGTGTGTAATCTGAAATAAGTGATACCAGCAAAAATGCAAAAAAATCCACACTAGGTATGCTTTGCTGATACAATATGCCAGATTCCTGTGCTGGCAAAGCATTCCTAGTGTAGACATAGTTCCAGTTTTCTTGGGGAATTGGTATAAGCTATACCAGGAAGAGCACTATTTGTGGTGGTGTTTTCCAGGTATAGGCTACATCTACACTAAGAGGGGCTTTCTGGTTGGCTAAAGTGGCAAAACTGAAGTGTAGACTAGGCCTGAATTTTGGAGAAATGACTTCAGGAGAAGCAGTTATGTTAAAGTCTAGTAACTTGTATTTGTTTAAAATAGTGTGATACTTGCCAACGATGCTGCTGTTGAGCTGATGGGTGGTCCTGCAGCTGCTGTGAGTGTGGACTGGAAACGGGGAGGGAGTGTTGGTTGGAAAGTTTGCCTGCTGTTGAGCGTTGAGTTTTGTGGAAGTGTTCTGGAGGGGCTGGAAGTTTGTGCTGGGTGGGATAGAGAGAAGGGGTGGATTTGGGCTCTACAGCTGTTAGGGACTGATGCATGATGGTTCTTTTATTTTACGGTTCACCCAGGAGCTCAGATTAGAATTGGGGACCCATTCTGCTAGGTGTTGTCTGCAGAGAGAAGCCGGGCTCCTGCTCTAGAGAATATAATATCTTACGCCTTGATGCTGCAATCTCAGATATCCCTGAATGCCTGTACTGAGTTCTGTTGACTCCACTGGGACTCAGTGCAGGTGTAAGGGTTTCCCCCGGAGATCAGCTTGCAGGATCAAGCCCTAGGAGGCGTGATGTACAGAGACAATAACAAATACTTCTCTCTCAGCTTGGTTAAGCCTTTACTTGGAAGTGGCTAAGGGAGGCTCAGATGGGTAAATTGCTTGATTAGTTGAATGTTCCTAAGCTCTGGAATGCTGACATGAAAGTGCCTTGCCCTGCAGTGGTGTCACAAGACAGTTCCATTGTGACTTGGCCAGGGGGAATGTCTCTGAAATAGACCTGTCATATGGATTTTAGATACATATACATACGGGTTACAGCTGTGCAGACGTGCTGTTTGCACACACTGTGCTGTATAATTAGAATAACAGTAGTTATCTGAAAAAATGAAATGCTTCATTAATGTTTCTGATGTCAGGATATTGCTGTTTATTTTAATGTCCCATGACTTCATTTCACAACTGTTTATGGTCAGAATAATTTAGACAGACTGACTGATACTGTTAAAAGTGTATTGAAGTTATTTTATAAAACATCTCTCATGACGAGTGCTTATGGAAACGAGGTCCCTGTTATGTTGGCTTCGGACAAGTATAAGATGGGCAGGAGCTATGCAAGTCTTCATCTCTCTCTGCGGATGCACCTCAGTTCCCACTTGCAGTAGCTCTGCACTTCTGGTCTTTGATTCCCACAATGGCTAATCCTTATGGAAGCTGGGTGCCTCCTCTCAGATGATCGTCACTCTCAACTCCTACTGAATCTATATGAGAGCAAAGGGGGCTTAGCACCTTGCAGCATGGGACCCCACAGCTCTGCTAATGCACCTCAGTCCTGCCCTGCAGCTCTCTTGTCATTCTAGTCACGGGCGGTCTCTTTTGAACACTTAGTTGTGTGGGTGAATTTCACCTTTTTCCAAGTGATGGGAACATAGAAACACCTTGTTCTGAAGTGTTCTCAACACCAAAAAGTCACTTTCCCAAATCATTTAGAAAACTGTTGCCTGTGTGAAATCGTGATGATAAAACAGTTCTTCCTGCCGAGTTTGTTTATGAGAGTTTGACAAATCTGGAAGGAAATGCTCTTTGGAGAGATCGCTCCCCTTGCTGCTGGGCCAAGTGGTTTTCAAATATTAAATCTGAGTGCCGCAGCATGGTTCATTATAGACAAGTGCATTAATAACAGATTGCTAAGCCGAGTAAAGCAGGAGCACAGATAAGGTTTGTTTGTTTTTTAAAGAGAAGTGTAATAGCTTCGGAGCTACTAATATGAAGAAGAGCAATTCCTTTTGGCTTCTGTTGTAGTTGTTTATACACATTGCTGCGTCCTTTCTCTTATTTCCCTCTACTGAAAGGTCCTTTGCTTCATGCTGAACCCAGTAGCTTTGCAGTTCTTTCCTGCTAGCCCACTGGTTGGCCCCAACAGTGATTGGGGCACCCTAGTGCCAGCTGAGGTGAAATGACACAATAGAGCAAGGTGGCCAAACTTATAGACCCTCTGAGCCGCATGCGACGATCTTCAGAAGTTGTAGAGCCTGCCGGGACTCGGGGCTTCAGCCGTGTAGGGTGCGCTTGCCGGGCTGAAGCCCCGAGACCGCCCTCCCTGCTGGGCAGAAGCCAGGGGCGACGTGTGTGTGTGGGGTCAGGTACCCCTCCCCCAGCTTTTCCAGGATTTGCTGGCCCTGCTCAGTCACATGGTGCCGCAGGGCCGCTTCCCTCCATGGCAGCTGCTGGAGCTGGCAAGCTGGGGGCTGCGGGCCTGTTCTTCCCACGCAAACAGCTGGGAGCTGCAGGGAGAGCCACTACCCCTTCCATCAGCTCCCAGCTGTTTGCCTCTGGAGCTAACATCTGGGAGTTGCAGGGAGGGGCCACTGAGGAGGAGAAGAGGGGACACGACTCAAACTGTTGCCCCCCCCCCACACACACTCTCAGCAGGCCCCAGTCATCTCTGGCAGAAGCTCCTAGCCTCACCACCCCGCTGCAGGATAGAAGCAGTCTGGCAGGTGGAGAATGGAGGGAGGAGTCGCCACGAGCTGCACTTCAACTGCAAAAGAGTCGCAGGCAGCTCCCGAGCAGCGGTTTGGCCACCCCTGTAATAGAGGAGGGCTGTCCCGAAGAGCCCACCCTCTAAATAGGTGGGACAGGCAAAGCCTGTCAGGGCATAGGGGAGGCAGAAAGTGGTGAAGTGGCTTGTCCATTGCCTTGCGGTAGGTGGCTGGCAGCTGGGAATATAACACAGGTCTCTAGAATCCCAGCCTTGTGCCCTAGCCACTGGGCAATATGCTCCTCATCTTTTTAATTTGTAACAAACCTATTTGATGGTGTGCTTGGCATGCTGGTAGAGATGCATTTGGTCCACTGTCTGGTTTAAACTCCCTTGCAGCCAATGGAGCTTACCCTAGGAATGAATCTGGCCTTGTTAATTTGGAAATGTTATTTAATTGGGCATATGAAGCTTTAAAGCAAGATCCCGAGTCTTGTTTTTGAAAGCCAATTGTCGTGCAGGGAAAGGGAAGCTTTAAATCATGCAGGGTGCAGTGTATCAGCAAGAGGCGAACAATGCCTATTGCGTATCTCTCCCAAAAGAAGGAAGTGACAGGAATGCCAGCACCAGATCTTGTTGAAGAGAAGTGAGATATTTGCTGAAGGAAAAACTGGTTTGTTCTTGTAGTGGTATAGTGGTTTGGCCACTCAAGTTTCACGCTGTGCAAAATCTTGCATGACATGGTTTCTTTTTTCTTGTCTGAAATCAACAGAGAGAACTGTCAGAGTAATTCTGCTGGGCTGACATCTCTACAGATGCCAAGGGACAGGCAGATTAAATTGTTTACCAAGATTTGTTTTCTTTCCCCCAAAGCAAATACTGTAAAACCAAGTGACATTATTGCTAGCCTGTTTGGCAGCTCTGGAATCTGAATTCCTTTCCTCCTGCACAGAACAGGTGCAGCATGAACAGTGCAAACCTCCCTTATGCTGCCCCATCAACCTGACCTTGAATAATTCACTTTTCATGCCATGAATGGTGTTGATTGCAATATTGGCGTCTGCCTGGAATCCCACCAATTTATATCTCCCAGGCCAGCAAATAGCCATCAGATGGTAAGGACTTTTTAACTGATAAGAACAGATACAACTTTAGATATCTAATCTAGCTTGTATTTGAACTTGTGATGTATAGTTGAAAGATTACCAGACCCCTCAATATAAGACAAATAAAAGCCTCGGATGTTGAAGGATGTGCGTGTTAAGATGTTTTGCTATTCAAATACATATAGTCTATGACTGTAAGCATGTAACGCAGTTTAACTGTCTGTTACCTTGGCCTGTAATTTGCAGGGTTGCTATTACTGTGAAGGTAATAATTGGAGATATACCTATCTCCTAGAACTGGAAGGGACCTTGAAAGGTCATTGAGTCCAGCCCCCTGCCTTCACTAGCAGGACCAGTTTTTGCCCCAGATCCCTAAGTGGCAACCTCAAGGTTTGAACTCACAACCCTGGGTTTAGCAGGCCAACGCTCAAACCACTGAGCTATCCCTCCCCCTGATCCTGGAGTTTTTTGTTCAGTATAGAAACAGCATCAAATTGTATTCTTTGGATTAGTTTTGTGTGCCCTGAGGCAGTGCTGACAAAGAGAGAGGTTTTCATCAGGTTAATTCCCACCCCCTTATTGTAGGGAAACAGATTTATATCAAACTGTTATAAAATATGTTTAAAAATACATTATACATGAAAGCTGTGATGGTTGAATTAAAAAAAAAAGTGTAGGCGTTTGGAGTAGCAGCTCCATTAATTTTTTCCCCCTAGTGTGAGTTGTCACTGGATCAGATCCTAGCCTAGTAACTAGACTATCCAATGGTTGGAATGCATTGCTGCAGCCTGTCACCCTTTGAGATCAGCTCTCATAGCAGGACTGAAAAATAACTGGGGCAAATCCATCTAGTGCTGCAGGGCAAATTTAAGAACAGAGGAGGCGGGTATGTAAGTAAGATGCAGTAGCAAGCTCTGCCGAGCGACCCTCATCCAACTCTTCACCAGCTAATGGTGGTTATAGTGTTTCCTTCTCTTCTGTGCCTTTGAACCTTCGGACGTTTCTTGCTGTTTGCGCTGCAGGGGAAAAAAACCTCCATTTGTTAAAACAAAACCTTTCCAGACCAAGACCACGTGGGTCCCTGGCTCCTGGTCGTGAATCCGCAGCTTGTCTTGTGTTGACAGCATTAAAGATCAGTAACTGTCAGAGAAATAAAGTTCCCATTGTTTCACTGGATAATTTCTTTTGAAAGCCCTGGGCTGGAGGCTGCACGGGGATTAGCCGATAGACCTTGTGTCTGCTGTATTGTTCCTTAATGCTCTGCCTAAAGATGCAGGTTTACCACAACATAGTCAAGCTAGTTGAATTCTGAGCTATCCGGGAGCATCGCAAATTGGCTGATTCTGTTAGTGTTTGTTTAGTGCTAGCAATGTACTGGATGGGCCACTCACAAATATTGTTAGTCCCTGTCCTGGCATTGGCCACTGTCGGTAGACAGATACTGGGCTAGATGGACCTCTGGTCTGACCCGGTACGGCCTTTCTTATGTTCTTATGTCCCCAAAGAGCTTATAAAACCTGGACCCATTCTGCCATCACACGGGGGTCATGGGCAGAGCAGGGACTCGAACCCAGGTCTTCTGAGTCCTAAGCTGGTAGCCTAGCCACTGGTCCATAATGGGATTGGCTCTGGCTGCAGTTCTGCAGGGGGGCTACTCGTACAACAGGAGTGACTTGTCTGTAATAGCTGGGACTTTCATTGCAAGTTAACTGCAATTTGCAATGTGTCACTGAACAAGCAGTAAAAAAAGCAGACAACGCATCATACATTCACTTTGTTCATCGGTTATGTTGACAGTTGTATTTTGAATTATTAATGGTGCTCTGTTATTCAAGGTTAGCTGGGAAGCAAGAGTGATCCTTGTAAACTGTTTGTGTGATGGGGACGTTGGTGTGTAGATTTTTAAAAGCACGCAGATGAATGGCAGATGACACAATGCGCTGGACATAATCTGCTGGCTGTCCTCTAAGATGGGCAGTTCAGTAGATGGGACAAGTAACCCTTGTGAACTGCTGAAAGAGGGTAAAGGTTCAGAGAACGCTGTACAAAGCGGTGTTTCATGCTTAAGGGAGTTGGGATACCTGCAATGAAAACTCCAGTGGAAATCTCTTGCTGAGGATATTTCAGTAGGTTCCAATCCTGCAGGCCACTCCACAGGTTTCTGCCCACGTACAAAGCAGCTTGCCAGGATCAGACCTTAGCATGGAACAATGCGTATGGGGGAAGAGGGACTATAGAGGTTCCAGTGAAGAGTTGATTATAGTATAGAAGTACCTTCACTGAAAGAAGATACCAGGTACTAAAGGGATGTTTAATCTAGTGGAGAAGGGCAGAACAAGTTGCTGTGTGATGGCTGCACATTGAAAGAGGTTTGCAGTATTCTTACCTGGAGGTCATGAGACTGTGGATCATGGTGCCTCGGTCCCCTCATCAGAGACCGTCTCCCGCCAGTTGGAGATGCAGGAAAGCCTGCAACAGTTTGCATGTACACGTGTAGGGAGGAGTTCATCGTGACCTCGACAGTCATTGATCCAGTGCCTGCCGTCAGTATAGTTAAAGCACTGGCAAGTTCCCCTTCTTTCTAACATAGACTCCAGGCAGCAAAGGCAGGAGCAAAGCCGGCTGATCGGGATTCATGTGAACTTTACACTTACAGAAGGTGTCAGAGTGGTGAGAAAAAGTGAACAGAATTAGCAAAGATGTAACCCTGTGCATGTAGAGAGAGCAGCCCTTCTACCCCTAATGCACCACTGGAATCTTGCTGCGTTCTTGCAGCAGCTCAGGCAGATGCTAAATTCTGTGGAGTTGTCAGCTGTTCTCTCCTGTTAATGAGCTGAGCAGTATCCGTTAATAGGCATCCCTCTCCTGTGGCATTTGCTCTTTTCTCTTTGTTGAGTGAGTTGCCTCTTCATAGCTGATCGTAAAAGTAACAGCCTATAAACTCTGGCGAATGTTAGATGTTTCCCATTGTATGGAGGTTATTAGTTTCAGAGACGTGTGTTTGACCAGTGTATTATTAAATCATTCTGTAACATTTATGTTGCAGTAGCATCCACTGACCTCGGTTGGGATGGAGGACTCTGGGCTAGGTGCTGTGTGAACCAGTAGATATGGACTCTGACCCAGACGGCTTGCAAGTCAAAGTCATGTGTGTAGGGAGGGAACACTTGAAGGAAGGAGAAAGAGAACTGTTTTCACTTGCATGGCAGGAAGTGACCTATTTCCTCCTGGAGCACAAGTGATAACTCCACCAAAGCCAAACATTCCTTGCAGCATGTCATAATGCTTTAGAAATGAGGCATTTGTCTGTGTGATCCTGCATGCATCGCCGACAAAAGGTATGTGAATTTTTGTGGTGAAGAGCTGTTAAAAGATGGAACTATTTGGCTTCATCACAACAGAATTAATACAGAGGATATTAACTTCAGGCCAACAAAATTACTGTAAATAAATGTATTAGTCTCTAAGGTCCACAAGTACTCACCTTCTTTTATACAAAAAAAACGAGAACTTTTCCTGTCTTGTCACTGTGAACTGATTCCCTCCCCCCCCCCTTTTTTTTTTTTAAATCTAGGGCATTTGTACCATGCTCCTCATTGTGGGCTTGCAGTTACAAAAGCTACGTTAATGAGGATCTCTGTGTCTTCTCTCCCTTCAGTCCCTCCATCGTGGGACTGTTTGTCTTGTGGTGGGAAGGCTAGAAAGGGAGTTTTTGCCTTTTGCTTGAGAGCGGTGAGATTCATGGTTGTTCCGATCCCCCATGAAAGAGAATTCTGCGCTCGTTAGGCTAGCTCTCTCATCAGTCTCACCCTGGAGGTTGACGGTTTCTTAGGAACTGAGTGAGTGCTTTGGGTGGGGACTGCATGGAACGCACTGTGATGGGCCTCTGAGTGCTTCCATAAGACACACGTGGAGGGAGATGGTGCTTGTGGGGGTGCTGAGAGGCTGTCATGTTTAGACAGCTCAAGCCAGAGTGCTTTGAAGATGACTGAACCCAATGTTCAGCAGGGAGCCAAAGTAATGAGCAAAGGACTGGGATGTGCATTTGCCAGCTTGTGTTGATAGCAGGGTGGCTGCTCCGTTTTGAATCAAGCGTCGAGCTATTTCTGGGTCAGTTTTCTGTTCCTAGGTACAGCGTACTGCTGCCATTGAGCCTAAAGATCACAGATGCTCATCACACTGTGGCCAAGTGTGAATTTGACAGTACAGGGCACAATCTGATTGTCATCTGAATTGCGCTGCTGTTAAATTACCCCTGGCACGTCTCCCAAGGAGAAATCGCCCTTCTGGGATTCTCTTTGTTCCAATAAAGCCTGTCTCTTCTGTCCTTTGCCCACGGCCATGATTAGGTGGGTTCTGCAGCTGCTGCTCAGTGTGTGGCATTTACTCATGGTCTATCCTGGCCTGCAGCTCTTCTTTGCATCTCAACCTGCTGAGATTTGACCGGGGAATGCTCTTCTTAGAAATTGCAAATGCTTTCCAATCTAGGAGGCCCTTCCGCCTGTAATGGGCAAGGAACGAGCATCGTTTTATACTGATCCTTTGTCAGTTATTGCCTGGTTTAACCTACATGGACAGGATTCCACCCAAGGTATGTATAAATGGTGCAAACTTATCCTGATTTTCATAGAAGATTGATCTTCTCAGTCTCTATCAGGTCCTATCTAGTCCATCCCCTGGCCAAGGCAGGGTGGTTCCCCATAGGACTTTTTCTAATCCTTTGTCCAGCCCAATTTTAAGTTTCCATCATTTCCCTTAGGAGACTGTTCAGTAGCCGGGTAGACGTCACTGTTAGGAAGCTTCACCTGCTATGTTTATGCACATGCTGTGCTGCTGTTTGCCTAGCTCTTAATTCTAACACATGGTTCTAGTGATACTGATTTAAGGAATATATTTTAAAAATCTTTTCTTTGGCTGTTAACCCTCCTCGTGATGCAGCTTTATAAAGCCATGGAAATGGTTGCTCTTGCTGTCCGGTATAATTGGAAAGTAGATACATAGCTGATGAGAGCATTGTACTGTGTGCTGGGCAATTATACCATGTGCTGACCTGAGAGTAACACCATCCTATGGCTGTTTGATAGTTTACCTAGTTCCCAGTGGGCTGGTGGCCACTCCCTCCTCTGTTTGTACCTCGCCTCTGTCCTGTGCTCACAGAGACCCTGCTGTGCACAGTCTTGGCTCAGGAGAGAGGTGAGCGTAGCTGCTTCCAGAGCCGGCCATTCACCCAAGCGGTGGGTTGCAGGAATGATCCATTTTCTCTTTCCCTTTCCAGCTGCTACCTCCACAGCATTCCCAGCCCCCTGCCGGTCCTAGGGCAATAAGGGATTTGAATTCAGATCCCACTGAGTTAGACTCTTAGGGTACATCTCCACTACAATAAAAGAGCCATGGCATAGCATAGTAAAGTTTGTATCATTGCCCGTAGCTCCAGGGTGGGTCTTTTAAAAGCATATCCTCAGGAAAAGCTCAGCCCTGTGAAGTGCTGAGCACTCTCCCCTCCCATTGACGTTTGGAGGAGCGGTGCTCAGTGTTCTGTAGCACCAGACCCTGTCTTCTGGGCTTGCTTACTTACCCCAGATTAAATGGGGTTTTTTTTGCCTTGAATCCTGCGAGCAAAGACTGTTCAGTCCCATTGTTATTAAACATGAAATTGCCCTGGCTTCATTGTTAATCTGATAAAATGTTCCTTGACGATTCCCATCCCTCAGGCTAGGCAGCTGATAGACAGTAAAGCTAGGTTTCAGAGTAGCAGCCGTGTTAGTCTGTATCCGCAAAAAAAAAAACAGGAGTACTTGTGGCACCTTAAAGACTAACAAATTTATTGTAGCATGAGCTTTCGTGAGCTAAAGCTCACTTCTTCGGATGCATAGAATGGATCCGAAGAAGTGAGCTTTAGCTCACGAAAGCTCATGCTACAATAAATGTGTTAGTCTTTAAGGTGCCACAAGTACTCCTGTTTTTTTTACAGTAAAGCTACTCGCTTTCAGCTTTCCTGCCTTCCTTTGTCTGGCATGTAAAACAAGACGGACAATGTTTAGGAGGAATCCCGAAACAGAAGCCCCATTACCCAGCTTGCTTACATTCAAAACTGGACTTTAGTGGGAAAAATATTAGATGCTGCTTTTCTTCTAGGTCAACGCTTTAAAAATTAGGCTCTGAGGCCCATATTTAGGGCGGTAAGTAAATGGCCTGATTTTCAAAAGGTTGAGCTCTTGGCCTAGCACCTCTGAAAATTTCAGTTTATAAAAATGTGCAATGCAATCTTCCGAAAACACCATCAGATTTTTTATCCAGTGATTCAAGTTGTTAAGGGAGGCAATTTTAAAAGCGCAGAGGCAAAGCATTGCCGTGCCTTTGCTAGTCAGAGTTTAGCTTATCAGTATGGAAAGAATCTTACAAACCCCTAACCTTTTACTTCAGGCTGGGTGGTTCAAAAATAAACAGCCCCATCTATTTACCCGTCAGTTTCACTTTCTGATTGTCCTGTGCACAGTGCCACAGGGTCTGGGTTTCAGAGTCTGCAGGAAGAAGTTCAAATTAAAACCGCAAACTTCAGTTTTAGGAACTGAAGGACATCATTTTAATAATGCTAGGTTTTGTAAAATCCTTCCGAGGTTCAAACCCTTTATCTTCGTGAATGACCATCGTGCCCAGAAAAATGAAGGAATAATTGCACTGATTCTGGGTTGGGTGGGTATTGTGTATACTTAGCTGCTGGCCGTTACGGAGATACATTTGGGGCTGTCTGAAGGCAGAGGTGCATGGCCTAGATCAGGGGTTCTCAACCTTTGTCTTTCCGAGGCCCCCCCAACATGCTATAAAAACTCCACAGCCCACCTGTGCCACAATAATTGGTTTTTTCCATATAACTTCTACAGTTGGCATTAAGGGGTAGGAAGCAGGGCAATTGCCCGGGGCCCACGCCACGGGGGGCACCGTGAAGCCAAGTTGCTCAGGCTTCGTCGCCAGGTGTTGGAGCTCAGGGTCCCGGGCTGCCTGCATGGTGGGGCTTCAGCTTTCTGCCCTGGGTCTTGCGAGCCTGATGCCAGCCATGCTTGGCGGACCCCCTCAAACCAGCTTGCAGCCCTCCAGGGAGCCTTGAACCCCTGGTTGAGAACCACTGGCCTAGATGGATTGTTGGTCTCATCCAGTGTGGCAGTTACCTGCTCCTTCCAGTCGTCCTAGCCTACTGGTGCTCTTCAGTCCCGTCCCTCAGCATCTCCTTCTGCTTTGGGTACTGGGCCAACTCTTCCCATGACCTTCAGTCTTAACTTGCATCCCCTTCTATGACCTGGACTACTTCTGAGCATGTTCCCTACTTGCCTCGGATTGTATGGTGCTTCTGTAGTTTGGCTGAGCAGAGACCGGGGTTAGTGCCAACTGTCTCACTTTTGCTTTTGTACGTGTCGTCGTTGTGACCTAAGCAGGAGTTGAGTCCAGGGTGTAATACGCTACAGAGGCAGTATGGTCTTGTGGTCGGAGAGATAAGACCTGGGTCCCAGTCCAAGCTCTGCCACTGACTCATCATGTGACCTTGGGAAAGTCATTTCAACTCTTTGCTTCACTTTCCACCTTTATAAAATAGAGGTAATTCCAAGCCACTTTTGTAAAGCATTTTAAGAATGTCCAAGTGCAGCATTACATTATTGATCCATTGCCTGTGCCTAATAAGTAGTGTGTAGCTTTTTGGTATTAAGTCCGACTTTCTTGTTTTGCTTTGTGTTTTGGCCAAAAAAGCCCAAAACAAAAAAAACTCAAACCCCTTACTGAATAAAAATAGAATGAAATGAGCAAAAATAACTTGCTTAATAATTTTCAGAAATGTCTTCATATCTATGGAAGGAAAAGGGTTTTTTTCCTTGCAGTCTGTGCACAGAGATTGCTTAAGGCAATTGCAAATTAAATTTCCTTGTCTACATATTTATATGCCACGTCCTGTAACTCATGCAGAAGAGCTTAATTTTGTGTGTTTTAGCTTTACAGATGTAGAAGTTTTCTACCCCAAGGAGCCCAGCATACTAACACACTTATAGATTCTGCTCCTACCACCTGCTTCTGTCATGTAGCATTTAGGTAATGATGGAAGGCCTGATATTTTTCATAGCACTCACAACCCCCATTGAAACTATAGATGCTCAGCACTTCTGAAAATCAGGTCCTTGACACCACTGGTATATACTGCTTAGCCTGTCTCTCTCCATTTGAATGTGCCTGTTGTCAGAGAGTTTAGCCCCCAGCACTACAGTATTGGGAAGAATAGCATCAGTGCCATAGGGTAGATGACTGTTTCTCAGCCTTTTCAGGTGGCAACTCTGTATGTAAGTAAAATGTTTGTCATCTTCTTACATTTACTATAAGAGTAAAAACTGTTATCAATACTAACAGTGACATGCCCGTATAATTTATTTGCATGTGTGTTTGGAGAGGTTGACTGAGAATACTTGACTTTGAAAGGTCAGGGTGTGTAGGAAGTGAGTCTGTTTGCTTTAGCATGTGATAAAATCCTTGCAAACCTCCCCCCCCCAATTCTTATGTGACCCTTCACCCCCGGGTGTTGCGTCCCTCTGGTTGAGAAATAGTGGGTTAAACCAGTGGCTCTCAATCTGTCCAGACGACTGTGCCCCTTTCAGGAGTCTGATTTGTCTTGCATACCTCCAAGTTTCACCTCACTTAACAACGCCTTGCTTACAAAATCAGATATAAAAATATAAAAGTGCCACAGCATATTAGTAATGAAAAATGGCTGACTTTCTCACTTTTCCATATAATGATAAAATAAAACAATTGGAATCTAAGTATCGTACTTACAGTTCAGTGTATAGTATATAAAGCAGTATGAACAAGTCATCGTCTGTATGAAATTTTAGTTTGTACTGACTCTAGTGCTTTTTAGGTAGCCTGTTGTAAAAACTAGGCAAATATGTCATTAAGTTGATGTGCCCCCTGGAAGACCTCTGCGTACTCCTGGTTGAGAGCCACTGGGTTAGACAATCTGAGGATATTTCCCCTTGCTGTGGCCACGTTTTCCTGACTCTATAATATTAAGTGACAAAGGGTGATTAATAATACTTTATATAGCACCCTTCGTTCGAGAAACTCGGAGGATCTTTACAAGCCGTACTTAAACCTCAGACTCACCTACCCCTCTGGAGAGTTATGCTTAAGTGAGGCCTTTTTTGACAGTTGAAAGGCTCAGATACAGCATCTAGAGACATCATTTAATGTCTCCGTAACCAATGGAGTGAGACCTGTCTGTGTGACAGCAGCACTAAGATAATGACAAGTTGTCACTTGCCAGGGCAACGCATACGCTTTAGCACACGCTACTCCATGCATTTAATTACGCAGTTAGCTGCTTGCTTTTTGTAGGTATCTCTTTGACAGGCAGGGCCGTCTCAGCTGTCAAAGTTTTATATGGACCAAAGTTGGCTTAATTTCTTTCCCTGAATTTTCGGTTGGTGCCCAGTAACTAAATCTCATTGCACATTTGCTGCATGGTTTGCTGCCTAGCAGAGACACAAGGTGGGTGAAGTATTCTCTTTTATTGGACCAGCTTCTGTTGGTGAGAGAGAGAGAGCGAGAGCTCTGCTCTGTGCGCCTCGAAAACTGGTCTCTCTCACCAACAGTAGCTGGTCCAATAAAAGATATGACCTCGCTGACATGGCTACGACTGCACTGCATATCCCTGGCTAAAGCTGTCAGAGGGAAGCTCCTTATTGCTAAGGAGCTATTGATACTTCTTAGATTGCTTTAAAGAAAGCTTTGCTGAGAAACAACCCTGCTAATGTTTCCTAGTTCCTGCATTTCTCTGCTGTTGTGGTATCACTGAGACCCCACACATGGAAACTGGGTTTGTTGCTACATACCTGTGCCCCGCTTGCTGCTTTTGCCTCCTGAAGCCATAATTTTGATTGTGGCATCATTTGTTTCCACAGCAAAAGAGAATTAATTACACCCTCATGCTCTCCTAGAATAGAAACACCCAACTGCCCTGCTTTTATTATTTGTTCTGTATTGTGGTGGCGCTGCAAGTATCAAGTGTGAACTCCTCAAGCCTTAACGTGGAGTCACAGACAGTCCGCTTGGGCACTCTGGGCTATCTTGCCACCCAGGCAAGCCTACCTTGGTGATAGATTGTCCCTTGCACCAAAAATCACAGCAAGATTCAGGTCACTCCCAGTCCCAAAGGACCAGTCACTTTCCCCAGGACAGTTGTACCTTAGATCTCTCACGGAAGACAAGGCTTGTAGCCAATCTTGTAATAAACTAACTAAAGATTTATTAAGTAGGAAAAAGAAGTGAGTTATTTACAAGGTTAAAGCAGGTAAACATGTCCGCACAAATTAACTACAGGCTTCGGTTCCAAAAATGTAATAGCTGCTATGATACGCGAGCTCTGTATGCCCCTTAGAGCTAACCCAAGCCAAGCAGCTTGGGGATCCCTTGCTTATGCTTAAAATTTTGCCCTCTCCAAATTCCAAGCAGCACAGTAATAACAATTTCTCCTTGACAGGAATTTTTATTCCCTTCCTTTTGAGTTCAGGCTGTGATGGGACGAGCTTTTGTGCACGTCCTCTCTTCATGGTGTGGGGAAAACAATCAGTCTTCTGCCCACTGATGTTCCACGGTGGCTTGTCTGATGCGTATAGGCCTTGTTTTGTTGGGCGGAAGATGACATCTCTTGTCGTGAACTAGTATTTCACACTTGGTAATGCTTCTCTCCTGACTGGGGGGGGGGGGTAGAGGGATGAGGGGGGGAAGGGTTCCAGTTTCATAGCAAACTTTTATAGTTTCAAAGCAAACATTGAAAACTCTTATAGGATACAGGTATTGTAAGTGAGGTAATGCGTGCAGCAGTTTACAAGCATTTCATAAAGTCTAAACATTAAACACATTCTTATAAACCTAACATTTATTTTAACAATGCTAACTCACGGGGAGCCAGACTGCTTTCTACCTGAGCATTTGTCAGTGTTCAGTGAGGCCAAAGGGCCTTGGCGTAAGCTAACGCCTGGTCTGCCAGCGTCACGATCCTGTCCCAAGCTTTCTCGTTGGTTACATTCTCTTCTCCCTTCCCTGTTATGTCTTTCATTCAAGTTGAAGCATCTGATTTCCATGAGCAAATGGAACAGCTTCTGGGAGAGGTAACTGATGTGTTAGTGCAAGGAAGAGAAAGAAGAGCAGCTTTCATGTTTCTTCTGTCTTTAATGATTACCACAGACTTCCAAGGTGCGCTTAATTCTTAGCACTAAGATGCATCTTTCCAGCTCAGTTAGCCTGGTCATTTGTTTTTGTGCTGTGGGAATGGCTGCTGTTGACTTGGATAAAGGCAGTCTACACATTCTGCTTGTTGCAAATAGAGAGGAAGGTAATGTTGATATGCAAAAAAGCAACCTAGATAAAGGAATTGGTGTGATCTGATTTACAATGTAAATGCAACATGTGATGTGTCTAAAGTTTGGCAGCTGATTAAAATCCATGAGTACATTATTGTGTTAGATGACATCTAAGCAAGTTTGCGTATGTTTACCAAAATGTGTTATGAATGGGATTAGCCATTTTCCACTTGTTTAGTATAACTTTTGCACTCTGCAGATTGTGTGGAGGCTGATGGTAAATGTAACGCTTTCATCCTAACTTGATTAAGGCGGATGAGTCACTTGCTGATATTTTCATGCATGCTGTAGAACAGCTGTTCATAATAGAGAAAAACCTTTGGGAATGGGGAAAGTTCTCCTTTGTAAGGCAGTTAATATTACAAGAATACAAGCGCTTGAATAAATATGCGCACTCTCTAGCCTTCTATGTGTCATTCCTTGTGTCTGTAACTTTTCTTTGCAAAGGCTGGAGGTGGTTTTGCATGGTTGACTATCTAGCATGAGCCCAGGGATGCTGGAATAACTTGTATAGTGGGGGTGCTGAGAGCCATTGAACCAAACTGTAAGCCCTGTATATGATGGAAACCACTTCAAGCTTGGGGATGCGGCAGCACCCCTAGTTCCAGCACTGATCCACGAGCCTGATTTTCAAACAGTTAAGGTGCATTCAATGCATACTCAATACCTAACTATTGTGTGCAGTTACACATCAATCTGGTAGTTGTGTGCACAAGTGACAGCAATCTGGGAGCAGAGGTCCCAGGGTGGTAGAAAGAAAATCTTGAAAGGTTTGTGAATCCCAGGGCAAGAGGAATTTGCCATGATAAAAGGAAGAACAACTAGGAGTACATTTAAGAAAAGGGAAACTTACAGATTATCAAGAAAAGCTTCCTTGGTGGCGAGGTTTAATAGTTTGTGGGCTAACCTCCCATGAGAAGTGATGGAAGCTCCATTGCTTGGCACATTTTAAAATTATTCCAGACTCTGGTCAAAACATACAGTAGAGAAGAATGTTGCACTGACAGAACGATGCACTAGGTGGGATCTAATCTATTATTTCGTTCTGCGTATCCTAATTCAAAAATAAACTCCATGTGCCACGCATACGGGCATAATGTGGGTGAGGAGCATGGTAGTGGCAGAACGTTGCTAGCCATTTCCCCAAGCGCCGTGCTTACAATATGACTGTGTTCGCAAATGCTAGTAGAGTACTATCAGCAGTTTGCTGCTTGCAGTCTTCACTACTTCCCTACCACCCAGATAGAGAGTCTGTCCAGGAACAGCAGGTACCAAAACACCTTTTGTATTACTCTTGCTGTTCACATATCACATCATTCTCATTTCAAACCCCATGAACCCGCGGTGCAATACACTGTAGTAGGCTGGCTAGAGGATGCAATTGACTGTCGTGCGTGGCAACGTTTCTGTAACACCTTCTTCCAGGAATCTGAGGCCTTTAGTGATTTTAATTAATGCCTCCACAAATCCTTGTGGTATGGGGAAGTGCTGTTACCCCATGTAAAGGATGTCAAAACAGCGATAGAAGGAATCTAAGCTAAGGGACTTCCCTAAGGCCTCACAGTGAGCCTGTAAACAGGGACATTTGGTGAGGGAGATGCCAGCTTAATTCCATGGACATACTTTGGATTAGAAGAGTTTTCTGAAGGGATGTGGTGGAACAATGGCATATCTTGGTGGTTGTTTTTTTTCAAGAGTGCCCCTCCTGCAGGGGCGGCTCTAGACATTTCGCCGCCCCAAGCACGGCAGGCAGGCTGCGTGCGGCGGCTTGCCTGCAGGAGGTCCGCTGGTCCCGCGGCTTCGGCGGACCTCCCGCAGCCGTGCCTGCGGGAGGTCCAGAAGCCATGGGACCAGCGGACCCTCCGCAGGCAAGCCGCCGAAGGCACCCTGCCTGCCACCCTCGTGGCGCCGGCAGAGTGCCCCCCGCGGCTTGCTGCCCCAAGCACGCGCTTAGCGTGCTGGGACCTGGAGCCGCCCTTGCCCTCCTGACTGGCAATGGAATCACATCATAACACACTATTGCAATGGGTGTTTATGTATATTTGCATATAGCCTGGGAGATGATAAATTGGCATCAGGAATACCACAGGGATTGGCACATTAGTGACAAATGGATCTGATGATTGCTTTCCAATGTAGAGTCAGGGCTTGTCTCCAGTTGGTTTTACTCCATAAATGTAGTGTTTCCTTTAAAACTCCCCATGAAGTGGAATGCGTAGAAAGATTAACACATGCCTTTCTCTTTTACTTCTAAAAAAGTCTCCTGGACTTTAGGGTGAGTATAATTTGGTGCTTAACTGGATGCTGTCACTTTTCAAAATTAGGTATTGAGCAGTCAGTTAATGAACCCAAGTTCAGAGCCAAGGGCCCTGCAGTGATGCAGCAGCCAACCCGTGCAGGTTCTCAGCATGTTTGGATGCCACTGGTGTGTTCAGCCCTGTGCAGATTTGGAGCTGCCCAGGGCCCTTGCCACTGAAGGGTTAAGAACTCTGTGCTAAAAACAAACCACACCTGCAAACAACTGGTTTCAGAACTCCGAGCAGCTCCACTTTGATCTAAATATACACACAAATCTGTTTGAGTGCTAAGGACTCTATTGTTCTGCTGTCAAAAGCATAGTTGTAGCAGAGGGGGATTTTCCTGTCTTCTGCTCCTTATGTATTAATTGCGAACACACAGAAAAACAAACTAAATTATCCACTGTATTGTTGGCCCTGGAAACTGGAGCCTTCCGTGAGCCCCCAAAAATGTGCACGCAGCCGACAGCAGCAGTGCAAGCTTCCTCCTGCAGTGTACTATGATGTGCCTCAGCCTTGTGCATGGGATAACCAGCTCTGCTCTAACAAGGAGGAGTCTCCAGGCCCAGTGCCCGCTGGTGGTGGTGAGGTGTGAGTTTTGCCCATTGGGAAATGAATTTAAATCACTAACTCATTTCACAAAGTCCTCCGGCCGGCCATTGAACGGCAAACAATGTCTAGTTATTACTAGCACAGGCTGTATTTGAATGAGTCACCTAGAGTGATCAGCTCCATCACTTAGCTCATTACCAATCCCATTTGGAGGGCCCTTCAGCTCCTAGATGATTGAGTTGGAAGGGCCTTCTATGGTCATCCACTTGTGCCCCATTCCATGGAGTAGGCTCAAATGCTGCTCTAATCCCACCAGGACTCATTAGGACAGTGCCATAATTGCTTGAGTTTAGGAAAGGCTGGTCTTTCTCTGCTCATTGGGCCTTGCTGTGACGTCTTCATGGATTGTCTTGCACCTAATTGAAAAGGACTTTCACTGCCGAATTGCACCTTGCTCCTGGTGACCTCATCAGATCTCCTACACTAAGCCTGATCAGGCTGGGCTGGTATTTGGATGGGAGACTTGGGAAGTGGAGCTGGTTCATTCTCTGGGTGTTACTTTTCTCACGGAGCTCTGATGGCCTGGGCTACTGCTGCTGTTTTGGAGGAGTCCTCAAAGGCAAAGTCCTATACGCTTATGGAAGCTGAAGTCCCCGCGGTCCTTTTTGGCAAGAACTGGCCCTTGACCAGATTCCAGTGTGGGTAACTACTGCCAATCTACATTCTCCCTATGGTTTCAGCCAAAGTACCCTTCATTTCCAGCCTGAAATACTCCTGTAGTGTTACTGTGCGCTGTGAAACTGCTGTAATGTGTTACCGCAGAAGTGGCTGCAAGGGATTCCTATGTGTATAGTTTGTTCAGTAACTGTGGACTGACAGGCTGTCATAGGTCTCACCCCCACTTAGAGCTGTTGGGTTCTAAAATGGGGACCTGCACTGGTTTCCCTCTAAACTAAAAATCCTAGTTTAGATCTGGTAAAAGCTGCCACCACCCAATCAGGTACGTGGATTGGGACACAGTCCTTCCCCAAAATCCTTGGGGATCCCAAGAGCCCCAAATCTATGGAGTTCTTACACCCAGGAGGAATAAACCATTCCCCCCTGCTTCCTCCCCCCTCCCTTTTCCTAGGAGAGATACCGGGATCTAACTACAGAGGGATGCCTCCCCCTCCCCTTTCCCTGAGAATCCACCCAAAGAAAGATTAACCAAGTCCTTTACAGAAAAGATTTATTAAAAAATAAAAGAAAGTCACTGTCTCTGTAACCAAGATGGAACAATATACAGGGTCTAAACTTATCAATCTCTGGAGAGAATTCCCCCTCCTTTCTTTCTCAGTAAAAGCAATAACAGTACAGACTTAAAGAAATTCTATAGCAAAACACAGAATTGCAAATACAGAAATAAAAGTATAAGAATACTAGTTCCTTGCTAATACTCACTAGCTTGAATAGAAGAATTTATTGCAGAAACCTGGGAGGACTTGATTAAGATGTCTGGACTCTCTTAATTCCCAAGAGAGACTCTCTAAAAAACAAAGAACAGGAAAAAAAACTTCCCTCCACAGGGATTTGAAAATATCTTGTCCCTCATTGGTCCTCTGGTCAGGTGTCCACAGGTACTGCTTGTTAACCCTTTACAGGTAGACAAAAACCTTAACCCTTAACTATCTGTTTATGACACAGGCACTGTGACCCTTGAATTTTCTTTGCATGGTGCAGCCTATTTAATAGCAGAAAAGTAGCTGATCCTCTTATTGAAATAAGACAACAAAGATGACGCATCTCTGCAAGATGCTGCAAAGGGCCTGAGGGGCACTCTTCCTGCGACATTTTTTAGCAGGAAGGGTGTACAAATTGTAACAAGCCTGGAATAAAAAATACATCTTGTTTTTATCTGAAGATATCATAGGCCCATGTTGTTCCTTCCAAGAACTTCTATTATGAAATTAGTGTTCCTTCCATTGTCTAGTTCCTTCTGGCACGTCCAGCAGTGCAGTAGGATTGAAATGTTAGCTGTGCTGTCTAACAGAATCACATCTTAGTTTCTGCGATCTGGCCTGGTTTGGGATTTTTCTCTTTTGCTGCCTGCCCCGATCCTGAGTCTACTTCAGAGTTTGGGGAGGAGGCGGGGGAAGAAAAGAACCAGAAATAATCTCCCACATGCCCCAGTGAGTTTAAAGCTGCCGGGGCTGTCAAATGTTGAGTAATCTTCTGGATTCAGATACACCATGGGTTAGCGAATGGCGGGTAAATCTGTTTTGTTTTCAAGGTAAGGCTTAACGTGAGAGAGAATTGGAAGGGGAACTTCTGGCTGCAAATATATTTCTGTAACTCACCATGGAATCTCTTCTATCTCTGTACTAATAACAAAGCTCGATACACAGTAGAGATGGACAGCTCAGGTTCCTTACCTGTTCTTGCAGGTGTGCATGGGACATTAGGATGACTGGGCTGTTGGCTCTTTATTTCCTTTTTGGAAGAAACTAATGATTTTAGAGATGAAATGTCAAAGTTGGGGGGCAGGCCGGGGTGGAAACGATTGAAATACTCTTTGTTGAAATAAATACCATTGTTCCTTCTGCTCCTATCTGCTGGCTCTTCAGTGTAATGGAGAGAGAACAGAGATGGATTGATGTGTGCACTGATATAGTGCCATGAACGTGAATAGCAGTTCACAGAACAAATAAGACATGGGGCCAGACTCTGATCTGTGAGACTCTGGTGCAAATCTGGAGTCACTCGATTGAAGTTGCTGTGGATTTACAACAGCAGAACTGAGATTAAACTGGGATCTGCTATTTGTGCATCAGAGATCTTGCAATGAAAGTTAAGACCTGAAAACAAGTGATAACAGACAAAAGTGGGATGTAGGAAGGTGGTGCAAAGGGATGTAACTAAGCCAAGGTATGGTTGCATAGCTTGTATAAAAGCTTTGGGTCTGGATAATTTTTTAAAATGTTCTTTGCAATGGACATGTTAATGATGATGATTTTAATCAGTGGAAAGTAGTAAATTACTGACACATTTGGTTTTCTGCTCAGAACCACTGGCCACGTTCACATGCATGATATTTTTTTTAAAAAATGCAACTTAAGATGAAAAAATATGCATCTCTGGATCAGTAACTTCAAGCCTCATGCCGCACCATGCGCAGCAGCGAGGTGCCTTTTAAAAGCATGAATTAGAGGGGTGTCTGAGCTCTCAGAACAGAGGTTCCGTGTCTCTGGAGTTGGATGCACAGGATTACTGAAAAAGTACTGTAAAACCTTATAGAGGATTGTGTTTGCTGTGATGTGGGGTTGAGTGACAGAGGCCGTCCATCATGAGAGTGATGTTAATTGGAGTGCTGAATGCCCTCTGCATCAAGGATGAGGCTTTGGCGAAAGGTGTATTAAACAGGGGCTGTGGCCTTCTCAAGTGCTTCCATGACAGCTGTCGTCCTGTTTGACACCGGGAGCCACCACAGCTGAAAGCAGGAGTGTCTTCCGCTTGAGCGGAGGAGCCCGGGGGCTATACCAGACTGGCATCCTCCGTGGGTCAGATACAGAGAGGGGGAAGTGTAAGGTGCCCTAACAAGTGGCTTACATACATCAGCGTGTGTGTGTAAGATCCCGGGCTTGATACTGAGTCATCTCTCCCTCCTCGAGGCTAAGCTCTGGGACAGGGGGTCTCAAACTGGGGGTCGGGACTCCCTCAGGGGGTTGCAAGGTTATTACGTGGGGAGTCGCGAGCTGTCAGTCTCCACCCCAAACCCCGCTTTGCCACCAGCATTTATAATGGTGTTAAATATATTATATAAATATATGATAAGGCCGTATTGGCCTTATCAGCCACCTGCGGACGCACTGTGGACAGCTCACAACCTGCTAGATGTCAAGGTCTTCTTCGAAAACGATGGACGAACATCAAATATATTAGTGTTTTTAATGTATATGGGGGGGGGTCGCACTCAGAGACTTGCTATGTGAAAGGGGTCACCAGTACAAAAGTTTGAGAACCACTGCTCTGGGATAACTGAGAGCAGCCAAGCTGAGCAGGTTGCTAAGGGAGCAATGTGCTTTGAAGCACAGCTGGTTGCTGAGGATCTGTAGGAAATTTTTCTTTTTAAGGAAATCTAACGTGACCAATGGGGCCTAGGCATGTCTTCCCCGGTGATTTTGATCAAATGTATTTACAGCTCATGAGTAATTCTCCCACCAGATCCCTTGTTTGAGTGGACAGTCAGATGGCCTTTCGATCTGGCATTCAGCATAGTGTCCTGACCGGTGCCTGTAAGATGGGGGTTGGGAGTTGTGCCACCTTCTCTCCCGACCTCTTGGGAGACTTCAAGAATTTTACCCTAGAAGGAAGAGTTGCAAATGTCCCAGCTGCTCCCGTGTTGGGACTCACCTGGCAGTGCTGGGGTGGAGGAGCACGTGCTGTTATCAGTCTCTATCTGCTCTGGGAGAAGAATGGTACCACTTTACACACAGTCACAGCTAGCATGATTTTACTCCCAATGAGGACAGGGCTCGAGACGGCTCTCGAAGTGCGAGGGCGGAACTCGTTAGTGCTACATGATTCGCTGCCCTTGATTGGACAGTGTTTGTGTCGCCCTCTAGTGGCTGCAGCTCTAATTAGTACAATTAGTAATTAGCCTAATCCTGGGGCGAGAAAAGAGGTTCTCCCTTGTAACAGGAGCAGGTGGTAGAGTGGGGCTTTTGCTGAGAAGTCAGTTCAGTAGCCATGTTTATTGCTTGCTAGTGACCACAAAACTCTGAGTAGCTGCTGTACTGTTTTGTGGGAATGGAGAGCAAAGAATACCGAGAGAGAGAGAAGGAAGATGCTAGAATAAAAAAATGGAAGTGAAGGGGCTAGCTGTTGTATTGGAGCAAACTGGTGCTTCATCAATGAAGCCTCCCTGATATCGTGCTCCTTTATAAATACAGCACAACAGCCTCCTCAATGCTACAGTATCGCTGCTGTCAGATGCAGGGTTTGCCCCGTTGCAGAGATTCTCAGCCTTCTCCTTTCTAGAACCCTTTTCCCACTGAGTGGGGTAGGAAGGGCAGAGTGGCCGTACATACCCCTGCTGTGGAGCTTCTCTGCACCGGTTGTTTCTAGAGCGGGCTGGGAAGAGTGGTGATTTTTCAAAGCAAAAACTGTCAACATTCCAAACTTTGGATGAACGGTTCTGCCTGTTTCAAGGCTCCCGCCCCCTCACTTGCTCTTTTGAATCCACATTTCCACCTCCACCCCCCACAGGGAGGTGCAAGTGCCGTAGAGTGAACAATAAAACTCTCCATCCGTTAACCTCTCATTTTAGTGCTTTGCGGAGGATGGTGGGATGTGTTCCCGGCTTGTCAGTGATGCACAATTCACATAGCCCCTTGCTGCGTCATGGGGGGAGAATGCTTTCAGACCCCTTGACGTCTCACCATTTACTGCTCTGATGCTCTGTGGAATTAAAATGTCAAAGCCTTTTGGTAGCTCTGGGACGTGCTCCTCGCTATCAGCTCAGAAAATGGCATTATAAAAAAAAAAATCCCTCGGCATTTGACCTTTCAGTGAAAGAGAGAAATTATTAGCTGAGTCAGTGAATATGTTGTGTGCCAATTGCTAATTGGAGCTCAGGGGGTGGGGAAACTGACGAGCCTATCGTGATCAATGGGGTGCGTGTGGGTGTGCACGCGTGTGGCTGATTTGGAGACGGATGCACGAGGATTCACACACGCAGCTCTGGTGGCTGCTGGATGTTGCGTGCTGAATTGCTTTGCGCACTGCGCTGAGCATGTACCCCTTGCTGTTGGATTGTTCTCTCCTCCCCTCTCAACAGCTGCCTAGAGTTGGACGTTTTCCCCCCTCTCGTCTTCATTTTCCTGGCACAGATCACCAGGCAAGTGGCAAAGCAGGTAATTTATGACCCGCGGTAGTTACAGTAATTGCTTTGCTTTCGAACGAGATCACCAGAGAGACGGAGATATTTATTTTAACTCTGCTAAACTTAAAGATGCATGAAATGCTTTATTCATAGTGGAACTATGTGTCTGGTTTATGGGTTGGCACGCTGGCTGTCAGTACAGCATCTAAGCCCAGCATGCGAGACGATGCCCTAGAAGTATATCGCTTCAGTTCTCAGACTCCTGAGTGGAAGAGGTAAACCGCTGCCAATTCTGACCAGTGTAGCTTGGTTAGTTTTGCAGTGAGGCAATGCCCTTGCTTTGTGTTTTGTTCTCTTTGAGGTTTGCTGTTGGGGAGTTGAGTTGCATTGTTGTCTGGGGTGTGCTGTGCTTGGGAACAAAAACCCACTGATGTGAACACTGTCAAAATTACACCACACACACACCTTCCTTCCTCTTTGAGCTGACATGCAATGAGTGCTGGGCAGGCATGGGGAGAGGGGTGTGCGTGGATTAGGTGCATATGAGCTCCTGAGAGAGGAATTGTGGCTTCTTCAAGATTATCCATGGTGTTCCACTGCTTGTTCCCCACTCCCGTTGCTCCTGTGAAGTCAGATAAGAGCCCTTCTGAGCACTGATAACCTGCCACTGAATAAGCAGAACAGCACAGGGAACAAAGGCACTTTGAGACTTATTCACCACAGGTAAAATCTAGGCGAGGTGAAAAGGAAGGGAAATGACTGAGTGCCAAAGCAGAGGCAGCCGCTGCCTTAGAGCCTGGCGCATGGGGGACAGCCTGGAACTGGAGAGATCTCGGCTTTTGCAGAGTGGTCTGAATTATTTGGTTCAGTGTGTGTGTGTGTGTGTGTGTGTGTGAGAGATATTTTTCTCTGTTCTCTTTCCAATGGGGATCCCCCTTGCAAAACATTCTTGTCCCTTTAAAATCTTCTCATTGCACTAATGCAGTGGGTTGCAGATGGCTGGATTGCATTCCCTTCAGAGCCCATTGGTGTAGTGTGGAGCAATCCGTTAGAGCTTCTCTCTCTGTCCTCTCCCTAGCTGAGAGGTACCTTTGTGCATGGTCGGACAGACTGCCCGCTGGCGTGGGACACTCATGATCTGAAATCTTATCCCGAGGCGTTGGCAGTATTGTGCTTCAGTGACAGGCTTCCAGCTTTGCTGATCAGCTTCTTGGAGTAATATCCCAGTAACTCAATAAAAGGCTGGAGGCAGCAGTTCAAATTAGTCAATGCCTGAGCTTACTTCTGAGAGCTCTAGTGCGTGAAAAGCTTGTTAAAAATATTTTCATTTAAGGGGTTGCAGCTATGAAAGTAGCTGGGGAGACTCTCAAATATCTGGCTTAGTCTAATATCTCCTCTGGATGCTGAAAAATATGTCCTGCTGGATGGAATTAAAGGGAAAAATTTCAGTGCAGTTGAAAAGGTGGTCTAAATGGTGCTCTTGAAGAGCCTGTCCCTTTAAGAGATGTTTAATTTGTTTTTTTTTAAATATAATAAAATAAGAAGCTGGCATCTGATATCTGGTGTTGACATAATGGAAATGATGCGGTTGGGATGCACAAGAAAAGCAAGAGACTTCCAGAATTTCAGGATAGCTCTCTTCTTTACAAAATACAATTAGCTTTAATATTCAAGGTTGAATTAGCCATCTCTTTAAAAGAAAAGAAGTGGACTGGGTCACCCTTAAAAAGAAAATGAGTAGAACTTAGTTTGTGGAGAAAGGAATTCAGTTTAATGTCTCTTGGATTTATTCTCAGGTGGTGCTAATGAGAGCAACAGTGAAAGGAAAGGTTGGGTCTCCTGGAGATGATCTACCCATTTGGGGAAGCCGCACAGGGGACCTTTTAGGCCATGTCTACACTACAGTGGCACGTTTCTGGCTGCCACAGCGTGGATGCTGCTGTGTCGATGGAAGGGGTTGTTCCGTTAATCCGTCTCTCCGAGAGGCAGTAGCTAGGTTGACAGAATGGTGCTTCCGTTGACCTAGCCGTGTCTAAACCAGGGGGTTAATGGACCTAACTATGGTGCTCAGAGGGAGCTAGGTCTAATCTGATTTTTAAATATAGGCCAGGGTTTAAATGGATTGTGGAGCTTTGATGTCCCTCTCTCCTGGCTTTGCCTGCATGTCAGCATCACGCATAGACTGGCTTTTCCCCACAGAGTTAGACGATGTTGTTACTAGAGGGTCGCACGCTTCGTTGCTTCCTTTGGCTGGGCCTCTTGCACACACCTGGGGCTCCTTCCATCCCTCCCTTCCTCACCCTCCCCTGAAGCTCCCTGGGCACCACCCTCCTATCCCCCTCTGTCAGGGACTCCCAGCAACCCCCTACCTTCTTCCTCTTGTGGGGGGCTCAGTGGGCCTCCTCCCCGTATAGCAGGATCTCTGGGTACCCCCATCCGGCTCTTTCCCACCATGGAGCGAGCTCTGTGTCCCCCATGTCCTTCTCCCTCAATACCGTTGTCTCCCACTGAACCTCCATGCCAAGAGCTCTGTGTGTCCCCTTATTCTGCCTTCTCACTCCCAGGCCTCCTGTTCCCTTCTTCCCTACCATGGCAAGGATTCTGCATCCCCCTCCCCCAGACCTTTGTCCCCCATTTCCCCACTGTATCAGGGCTCTGTGCCTCCCTTCCTCCACCATTCTTCTTTCTTTTCTCTGTCTGGCAGGGAAGTCATCCAGGGTGTCAACATGTTAAACTGTGCCCTGGGCAGAGCTGAGATGGGAGGTGTGCCAGGCTGGAATGGCGCCATCAACCGGTTCTTTGATCTGTAGACGGTTACAGACCTGGTTGAAACTACTGAGCCTGCTAACCGGATGCCAGGAGCTCCATGTGTCCCTCATTTTCCCCCTTGCCAGTTTTCTGATTTTTATCAATTTTTCCCCGTGGACGCCTAGAACGTTCCCTGGAATTTTGGAACGGATCGGGTGCAGCGTTCCATTCAAAAGTTGTCTCGTTACAGGCAGAGAAATGCCGCCAGGCGTAAGCCCTCCATTTGTTCGGCCCTTTATTCTATGGGTGCGTCTATGCTGCAGCGCTGCCGCTACAGGGCGGACACTTCCTACAATGACAGGAAGGATTTTTCCGTCGTTGTAGGTAATCCCATTTTCCAAGAAGCGGTAACTAGGTCGACAGAAGGAGTCCATTGACCCAGCCATTTCTATGCCAGGGGTTAGGTCGATCTAACTGTGGTGTTCAGAGTGTGAAATTTTTCACACCCCCTAGCGACTTAGCTAGATCAACCTCAGTTTTTAGGTACAGAATCAGGTCTTAAAGTGTTCGTGTTCTCTCTCACCTGATCCGGCAGCGGGTCCTGTGACATCGTGATCCCTTCCAGAGAGACTTGCTCTGATTCTAGGATTCGGACATTGCTGCTGGGTCCAGTAGGAGGGGAAGGTATGTCGCAAGGGAGAAAGCTGGCCCGAGCCGATCTTTGTAATGGGCAACAAGAGTACGGAAAATCAGTGGCACAGCGTAGAGGGGATTTTGTTCAACTGGGTGGGTTTTTCTGTCCCTTCTGTGGTGATCTCTCTACTTGCCAGAGTGCCTGGGTTGCAGGATAATATTTAACAAGTATATTGCATTCTCATCCCCACCCTCCCATGAAGCAAGTAAATGTCACCATTTTACAATTTGGAAACTGAGGCACGGGGAGGTGAAGCATCAGTGGCAGAGCTGGTGGTAGAATCTAGGAGGACCCGGCTGCTAGTCTCATGCTTTTAGGCTACTTAGACCATGTTTTTTAATATCAGGGACCGACTTACCACCTTCCTAATCTGTGTCAGGGAGATTTCAGGGACCGGTGCCGAGGCGTTGAGAAACACTGCACTAGACCACGCTGCCCCTGCCTGTGCTTGGACACCTCTCTCCGGCCAGTGCTGAAAACTCTGGCAACAGAATGATTCAAAATCCTGCCAGGGGCTGAATAGGCTTGGCCTGGTGATGCACTGTTTTTTGTTTGCACATCTATCACAATTGTTTGCACAGTTGCAGGAATTGCCATCATGAGGGCATGCACATTTTTGCATGCGCCCGATGCTGAAAATATTGGTATCCCTGCGTATTGAGCATCGGCTTGTTATCCACTGTAAACTGGAGAAACTAACGTTTCTCTTCTCGTAGACGCAAAGTGAGGGCGGTGCAGATACCTGAAGGAATATTTGCTCACCAGGAGATTACCAGCTGACTGCGTCAGTGGTTGGGGAGAGCATGGGTGCAAGCTGCTATTGTGCCTGTTTTGTACTGCAAAGAAAGCAGTGAAAGGTTGCTTCATTTTAATTACAGCTTTTAATAGCCTCTGACTTCAGGGCTAGAACTTGGTCTCCATGGAGCTCGCAGATGTGAGTATGGGTTCCAATGTCATAATTATGCAAATTGCACCGGCACAGAAGCGATGACTCAAGTTTATAATTCCAGTGATAAGAAGTGACACCGGTGGGCGGGGTCGAGTGGCCTTTTAAACAAACTGCAGCTGCTTAAATCACAGATGCTAACTGGGATGAGATGGGAGTAGTTTTCTCTCTTGTCTGATGCTGAGGCCTCGCTGTAGTGGGGCTTGAAAATTCTGCAGCTGGGCTGCGTTAATCTGCCCGCTAATTTTTCACAGGCTCCCTGTGTCGCACCTACCTGTAGCGCAGTGTGTGTTTCATGTTCCAGGGCAATGAAGCATCCAGTGCCCTGCTCTGCTCTTTGTATTTCCATTGTAGTGCTAGAGCTCTTCAGAATAATATACTCCAAGCTCCTGCAGCGTCTTTATGTGAGGATCGCAAAATGCTGTGCTGAGCTATACTGACTCCACTGCGAGGTACATAGGTGATGTCTTGCATCTTCAAACGCAATCCGTGAAGCAGAGAGTTAGGGTTAGTGCACACCAGCCTTGACTTGGGCACATGGGCCAAGGCTGTGCACGGACCATAATTTCTCTTGAACATTTGGGGCTTTATCCCCATTTTACAGACAGCTAAAATGCAGCACAGAGATTAAGGGAATTATCCCAAAGTTGCAGAACGAGTTGTTGGCAGAGTTGGGAACGGAATCCAGGAGTCCTGACTCTCTCCACCTTAGACAGCATTGCATACAGTAGTGGGCTTTCCAAAATTCAGGGCTTCACAAAGGGACTTCCGCTGTCACTGGTGCATATTAACAAGGGTCTGCTCTTCGCTTTGACTCAGTATCCAACAGGGACCTGAAGAAATGCATAGTGGGGAGAAACGTCCAGAGATGAATTGCTAAGAAAGCACCACCTGCAAGTTGCGGAGAGGTGCAGACTGCTGTCTGTGGGCCCACTGGCTGTGAGGAGGGTCTTACACCCGATGTTATCTTCTGCTTTCAGATGCCTGGGTTGGCTGTGTGTGCTGCTAGGCCTAAAGCCTCTGACCCAGTTCCAGAGAGGCTTAATCCATTTACCTGAGGGTTGCAGGGGAAAAACCTCCTCAATTTCATTTGTTCTTAAATCTGCCTTGCGCAAAGGGCCAGCATGAGGCCTGTTCACCATTTAAGACTGTGGCTGTCAGTGATAAGTGGTGCATAGGCCTGGTGCTGACCTTCCGTGAGCAAGCCAAGTACGAAGGCTCTTGCTGAGCGTGAAGGTCATGTCGGTAATTGTTTTATTTCCTTACTCTCAGAACCTTCCAGCGGGTGTTGGTTTTCCCAGGAGACCCACTTCTCTGCTGCCGACACATGTTATGCAGGATTTCCTTTGGCTTTCTCCTGTGTTACCTGATGTCTGTGATCTGTGGGACCTTGGCAGGGTGACTCGGTTTCCTCTCTGTGCAGTCTAAACAGTTCAGCCATGGATGCTAAGTCCAGTTGTCTCTAGTTGGGCTAAAGCACATCCTTTTTTAAGGTTGTGTGTCCTGTTCTACGCGGATCAGACCAAGCTGCTGTAACCCAGTCGAGCTGTAACTATGTTGAACACGCCTGTTAAACTCCTTTTTCTAATGTAAGGAGACTGAGCCTTGTGTTCCCTTTTAGAATTGATTTATTGGCCGAGAAGCCTTGTCCTTTCACTTTTTAAAAATGGATTGTGCTGTTTTTGTAAATGAGTTTTTATAAGCTGCACTGTCTTCCACGGGGGGGGAAAAGGATCATTAAAAGTAACTTAATCACCCGATTGCTAGCATTACCTTGGCATCTGCATCACTTTCCCCTCTAATCCTGCTCCTCTGATGGTTTTCCAGCCAGTGGTTTTCAGGGCCGCCCAGAGGATTCAGGAGGCCTGGGGGCCCCCCGCCGCCGAATTGCCGCTGAAGACCTGGCACTTCAGCGACGGGTCCCGGGGCGGAAGGACCCCCCCGTCACGGGTCTTCGGGGCACTTTGGCGACGGGTCCCGGGGCGGAAGGACCCCCCCCGCCGCGTGTCTTTGGGGCACTTTGGCGGCAGGTCCCAGGACGGAAGGACCCCCCTGCCGCGGGTCTTTGGGGCACTTCGGCGGCGAGTCCTGGGGCGGAAGGACCCCCCGCTGCCGAAGACCCGGCACTTTGGCGTCGGGTCCCGGGGTGGAAGGACCCCCCGCTGCCGAAGACCCGGCACTTTGGCGTCGGGTCCCGGGGTGGAAGGACCCCCCGCTGCCGAATTGCTGCCAAAGGCCCGGAGCGGAAGAAGCTCCAAGGGCCCGGGCCCCACGAGAGTTTTCTGGGGCCCCCGGAGTGAGTGAAAGCCCCCGTTCCAGGGCCCCAAAAAACTCTAATGGGGGGGCCCTGCAGGGCCTGGGGCAAGTTGCCCCATTTGCCCCCCCCCTTGGGCGGCCCTGATGGTTTTAAATCTTGGTTTCTTTGTCTTCCTACTGGGCTAGTGAATGAGCTTGTCTGTAAGTTCCCTTTTCTCTTTAGTTATAACATTAAAGTTGGTTCTGTACTTCCCGAATGTCTTCATTTGGGGTACCGGGCTGTGCCCTGCTCATTTGCATGTCCAGGCCCAGAATTCTCCTCCCGCTCAGTTACAATCCATAAGGTTTCGGGGTGGGTAATTCCTTCTGGGTTAGCTGCGGGAGTGGAAGTGTCTGACTGCAAAGGCCATGTCAGAAAAGGCCCTGTCTACGTTGGAAAAGTGTGTGCTGAGCACAGAACTGGGAGCCTGGAAATCCCAAGTCACTGTCATCCTCTAGCCCATCCAAAATGAAACTTGCAAAATGACCTCCTGGCCTGTTGCTGTGATTTAAGCGCTATGCTCTTTGAACCCATCCTCTGGCTTACTCCCTTTGCCTGCCACTCCGTAGTGCCGTGACTTGCTGCCTTCAAGGATCTGCACAGCTCTGCCTGGGCTGCGTCTCAGATCTGCTTTCCCATCGCATCCCCTCCCGCCTCCCCCAATGATACCAGCCTCAAGGCCTCCTTTGTTTCCTTCCCCGCTGCCTCCTCTGTGCATCCCTGCATTGAACCACTAGCCACGGGAAGTCATTCCAACTCCAGCGTGCCTGCCTCCACCCTGTCCTCTGTCAAATCCTCCTAGACCGGACTCCCCTCTCTGATGTGGCCCACGCTGCCCTAACCCTTCGTCAGTCAAATATAATGTTCTGTCTCAGGGGTAGGCAACCTGTGGGTGCCGAAGGCGGCACACGAGCTGATTTTCAGTGGCACTCACACTGCCCGGGTCCTGGCCACCGGTCCAGGGGGCTCTGCATTTTAATTTAATTTTAAATGAAGCGTCTTAAACATTTTAAAAACCTTATTTACTTTATATACAACAATAGTTTAGTTCTATATTATAGACTTATAGAAAGAGGCCTTCTAAAAATGTTAACATGTATTACTGGCACGCGAAACCTTAGAGTGAATAAATGAAGACTTGGCACAGCACGTCTGAAAGGTTGCCAACCCCTGCTCTGTCTTAACCCCTTCTTCTGGGTCACCCAGTGCATCCGTCCTTCTCCATGTCTGTTAGACTCTACGTCGCCGGGGGCAAAGCCTGTTGCTGTTTGTCTAGCAGGGCCCCCAGTTGTGGAGCAAGACCCCATTGTGGTAGGTGCTGTACAAATAAACTCTTTGTATCTCTTGGTACCAACTCCAGCATCAGGCACTTGGCAAACATTGTGCATTTGAGAGCTGGTGATACTTGAATCTCAGGAAATGCACAGGGTTATTGCAACACCGATATTTATTCTATCACTGCCACGCATGACACTGTACTGCACCCCCCTGAGCCGCGGTGTTGGATCAGCAAAAGTCTTATTACGAGCTGCTGCTGAGAGAGCTGGAGTATATTTCATGTCATGCTTGATTAGGAAATCCACAGATGGCGGCAGCTTTTTTTCATTCTTAGATGCAATTTCCTCTCCAGCAGCTTATCAGTAGATAAATGGATGCAGTCAGATCTAGCATTGGCCTTTCGGAAATTTCATCATCGCTAAAGAGCTGTCAGGCATTCTTCTGGCTTTCTGTGCTCTCAGTGACCAAGGTTTATTCGGTAAACTCTGATCTTAATGTTCTTATGCTGGCAAAGCAATTGATTAGTAGCATAGGCCTTGTTAAAACAGATATAAAAGCTCCCACCCGTATCCAATTCTGGATGATACGTTTGAATAAAACACAAGTTTTACAGGGGTACTGGGTGAAATTCTATGGCCTGTGATATAGAGGAGGTCAGACTAGATGATTTTATGGTGCTTTCTGGTTTTAAACTCTACAAATCTATGAAATCAGAGTCGCCTTCCTGGTCTGTCTGCACTTGGATTCTTTTCAAGTGCTCTCTGCTCCCAAAGCCTGCCTTCAGGGTAACTCAAAACTTTTCTTCTCAGGTAGCTTTATTGCAATATCCCCTCTCTAGATTTTACTAGCTTCTAAAGGGAGCAGATTCTCCTCTGGCCATTTTGTTTTCTGCCTGCAGATGGGAGGCAGCCAGAAGTTTTAAATGCATGGTGCTTCAGAGCAGCAGAGGTTTTAATGTTAGTTCTCGTTAGGGAGGGGAATGGTACCACCTGAATTAAACAGCCTTGATGCCCTTTTAGATGGAGACGGATCCCTGGTATCAGATGTTGGGATGAAATTTGGTTCACGTCCCAGGTGTTCATGTGCTGTTCTTTGTCTCGGCTGTTTTTGCCTTTAAAATCAGTGGTGGGGGGGAATTGTATAGTACACTGGAATTAGCACCGCTTGTGCAGTCTTGGCAGAGGGGTCACTGGTGGGTGGGGACTGAACTACCCACTTACCTTAGCAATGGTCCTTCCCAGGAATGGGAGAGGCCCACTGTCCCGTGGGGAAGATGGCCTGCATCTGCCTGCCCAGTAGCTGTGCTGGGAAAAGTAGAATCTACAGAAGAAGACCCTGCACCTTCTCCTCTCCCATACACCTTCTGCTGGCCTTGCAGCTAGTGTGCCCCATTAGCCCTGTTGGGGGAGGCAGGTGTGATCTCGCTCCCCAGGTGTGTTCAGCTCTAGAGAATACGAGGGCCTGGTTGCTAGTCACTGATTCACATGTGGACTGGAACCTGAACTGGGGCTCATTGGGGAGGCAGCGGAGAAACAGCACACTGGACAGCTCCAGTGGCTTGCTTTTCACTGGCACCCTGGATGTGGTGCTGTGTGAGATGACCCTTAGAGACGGGCAGGGTACATCTGTGGTTAGCTGGGCACGTAAAGGTTGAGCTAACTTATCCCACTTGGTTTAAAAGGCCACCAGCTGGTCAGTCTGAGCCTGATTGATGCAAATAGGCCATTCCCTACCTTAAGGCTGGCATCAGTGTGTTTAAAAATACATTGTTCCCCTTGGAATGTTTTTAAGCAGTCTGGCATTCCCTTGGAGCGTTGCGCCAGGGCAGGAGTACCCGGGAGTTATCTAGTGAGGGGTTAAGATGTATCTTCCATTAGCCCACTCAGAACAGCGGTTAGGTCAGGCCCATCATGTACTACTGCATTGCAAAGTCATCAACCTGAACCTGAAAGCACTTGGAAAAGATTCCCATTTCCTTTCCCCTTCAGGGTACTCTAATAATAAAGCAGACTCTGTTTGAGTGTCAGCTGGGATTAGAAAAATCCTCTTATGTGGTGAAACTCACAGGCCCAAGGCAGCTGAATTTACAGTCGGCTCCAGCCAGCTTTTTCTCTGCTGCTGCTATTTCACTCTTGGGTTTTCAGTGGGAAGAAGCTGGTTAGCATATGTATTCCAACTTTTCTCTGCCTCTGAGGAGGCAGATGTACTCCTGTACTTGCTACCCAAGCAGGTTTGCAGCCAGCTCTATGTACCACTGACCTTGTTCGGCTAGTTGAACGGTGTCATTTTTTTGTTTACAAAGTGGCCCTGAAATTGCGGAACCTAACACATGTGATAAACAACCAGAATCTATTTCATAATCCTGTAAATGAATCAATTGGGAAGTCCCTTTCCATTTCAGTTCACTACTGAACTCAGAATGGGAATCATAATCCAGTTGAAAAGAACCATGTGCCTCTGTATCCACAGGCTTTGGTGTTCCCAGCTGTATTTTATATGTTTTGGAACATGTCTGAGTTGATCTAAATTTGCCCATGGAATTATTGATGAGGGAGGGAGGGAAATATACCCTAAAGTTAGGAGCAGGGAAATGGAAGACGAGACTCTTGACTTCGATTCCTGGCTCTGCCACTGACTTTCTGTGCTTCATAGAAGCAAGTTCCTTCACTTCTCTTTGCCTGTGTTTTCATTTGTGGAGCTGGTGTGCTTTCCCGCTTTATGCGGGTGCTAAGGTTTAATTCATGTTTGTAAAGTCCTTCAAGATCCTACAACGAAAGTGCTGAGCAGTGCTAGGAAGGGACCTTTCCCAAGTGTTTGGGATAGTCTGTTTTTTCAAAACATGATCTAGGTTCAAACTTTGAGCTGCTAGAAATGTAGAAAAACTCCTTTTGTTGCTCAATGACATTTTATTAAAGAACAGTATAGTTAGATACCCAGTGAGCGATTAAAAGTCTTTATTGGCTTTCTGAGGTCCCTTTCTGAGCCTGCTCGCAGAGACTGCAAGCCGTTTGGAATAGAAATTCACCCCCTCCTCCAAAAGTTTGTTTTTCTTAATGCACAGTTTTAACAATGTTCAGCTCAAACCTTCTTTCCTGGCTTGAGTGCTCAGACCACACACTTCTATGTCCAGGCAGGGGAACAAGCCACCTGCCTCAGTGAATCAGCAGATTCCAACATAGCCCATTCACTAGAGATAGCATCAACGCCATCTGACCGTAGGTGTGTGGAAATATCTTCTAGACCGGGGTGGGCAATAATTTTTGCAGCGGGGCCACTCCACGAATTTTGGTAAGTCGTCACCGGCCGCACATTTCTATTATATTAATGGAGGAAGTGCGGGTTCTGGGAGGGAGTTTGGTGCAGGAGGGGGCTCCGGGCTGGGACAGGGGTGCAGGACGGGGTGCGGGGTCTGAGTGCAAGAGGGGGTTCTGACCTGGGGCAGGGGATTTAGGGTACAGGAGAGGGTGCGAGGTGCAGGCTCTGGCCAGGAGGCGCTTACCACATGCTGTTCCCGGCCAGTGGCGCAGCAGGGCTCAGGCAGGCTGCCTGTATGCCATGGCCCCACGTTGCTACTGGAAGTGGCTGCGGCCGGTTGCTACTGGCACATCTGTGCATCCCTTAGGGGGAGAGGGGCAGTGGGTCTCTGTGCGCTGCTGGTGCCCACAGGCACCACCCCCACAGCTGTGAGGATGAGGGTGGGCGGTGGCAGTGTGTGGAGCTACTCCCCCCCCAGGGGCGCGCCGAGACATGCCAGCAGCAGCCAGCCACTTCTGGGAGTGGCGTGGGGCCACAGTAGGCAGGCAGCCTGCCTGAGCACCCCATTGCGCTGTGGGACTTTTAGTGGCCTGGAGATCGTGAGGAGGCAGCCAAAGAGCCTGGCGGGCCAGCCAGAAATGTTAGATGGGCAGGATCCGGCCTGCGGACCGTATTTTGTCCACCCTTGTTCTAGACAAACGTTTGTTAGCCTGTTACAGTGCTTTGCAGGAAAACTTGAATTAGATGTACTGTGTTGTGCTAGATTATCCATTAGGTTCTTTATAGGCCTGACTTCTCCCAGGCAGAAGCCTGGCACTGCCCTGGGTACCTGTCATAGGACCTTTATCCTGCTGAGAAGCAGATGATGATGTCTAATGTGGTGAGCAGCAAAGAATCCTGTGGCACCTTATAGACTAATAGACGTTTAGTCTATAAGGTGCCACAGGATTCTTTGCTGCTTCTACAGAACCAGACTAACACGGCTACCCCTCTGATACTTAATGTGGTGAGATTTGTATTAACCAGTTCTGAGGAAAGTGTTCTTCCTAGTTGTGGGTTACAGGGAGATGTTTGAGAGGAGGGATGCGTGTGTGTGCGTGTGATATGAATGGCACACGGATCGTGCTAGGCTGCTGGCTGTGCATTTCCAGCCATGCAGTATGAACCTTTTCAGTGGTTTAAAGCGGAACAGTGTCAAACTAAGGGATCTTTGCTCTTTGTTTTCTTAATGCTCAGCTTCCCAAACCTTGATTATCTTTTGTCCCTAAGCTGTACTTGCTCAGTGCTAGGAATCTTTGCTTGCCCTTCTGATCTGCCTTGTACAGGATTGACAGGACTCCGAGTGCAGGCTGGTGCAGAAGACCCTATTGATTAGTCTGTCTGAGAATAATTGTGCTGAGATTGAAAAGTGCTCTTAATGTGTAGCTGTCATGTTCCAGGAAGTGCAGCTAAATGGGAGCAAAACAGAGTGGGTAGGATGTGTTTTAAAAACCTAAATAAATACCCGCAATCTTCCTTTTCTAACCTCATCCTTATTAAGCAGCTGCCCTTCTAAGAGGCCGTGTCTCAGTCTTGCAGGTATACTGAATAAAACTTGGTTCCATCTTTGGCTCTGCGTTCTGCAATGCATTTTTGTTGATCCTTTGCATGGAGGTTTCCTACATATTAAATTGAATTAGTGAGTTACTGGCTTTCATTGAGTGGCCAGATGCCCGTCTGTTTTTACTGGGGGAGAGATGCTGTTGCTCTCAAGAGATTTTATTTCATTAAAGATTGAAATAAAAAGCATTTTTTTAAAAAGAGCCGAGTATCCTGGCTCAGTGGCTGAATATGGTTACTCTGGGGACACACACTTGCAAATCTGTTTCCAAGTCTTGTTTTCAGAATTCAGTCTTTCGCCAGAGCAGTTGATGCTGCTAACATCCTACTGCAGAACTTCTACCTGGGTTCCGCATTGGATTGTAGGTCTTTTCAGTCATTACCTCTTGAAGGGGGTGGGGGGGACGACACTGACCCTTGAACTCTGCTTTTGGTGGGTATCTAGCAATTTTGGCTGCGCTCCTGCTCATTGAATGTCAGGCCCCTTTCAGGGGTCTCAAGCTGGGCATCCAAAGTCAGTATTGCTTCTGAAACTCTTGACCCAGTGTCTTTGGAAATTGGCAGACGAGGTCTGGAAAGCCTCTGGAATATGTGACGGGCGAGCGGAGTTAACCTGTGACTAGGGTATATTTGCTTCTCCCAGTACAGGAAGGTGGTTCTCCAAAGTAAAACAACCTTTTGTGGGGTGGGGGATGTCTCTCAACCGAAGGCGGCCCTTGCGTGTGGTATGAGATGCTGTGCGTGTTGGAGGGAAAGAAGCCTGGCTTTATTCCTGGCAGGTTTGCCGTGTCAGTTTAATTCCTAGCGTGCCATTCTGGGGAATAGAAATCCAATAAAGCAAAGCAAATCGCAGCCTTTAGATTGTCCTTTGTGTTACGCTGGGCTGCCTCCTGTGTCCTTTTCGGTGGGAACGTTTGCATGCGACTTGGGGGGGGGGGGCAATGAAAAACAGCTAGTTTTGATCACGTGACCTGAGCATGTAAAAATATGGCACATCCCCGTGGGGAGAGACGGGCATAAGTCACAGAACTCGGGTGCGAAGCTTGGGGCTGTTGAGAGTTTGTATCCTGGCCTGTCTCTAGTTAATGTGTTACATGCTCCGAGGCTGTTAAAATACAGTGTGGGATTGTGTGGAATAGCCTACAGTAAACAAAGTGCTGGTGGCGCAACTAGAACTCGGGCTCTGCACTGCTATGCAGAAAGGCCAGGTCTGAGTCCGCGACTCACTCCCGGCATCTCTGAGGCTGGAGGAGAGACCTTGTGCGTGTCGGATGGTAATCCGTGTCAAAGTTAGACTCAGGACTCACAGTTTGTCAGACCACTCTGTTTTATTAGCACAGCGCTCTGCTAATAACACCCAGATAATGTGAGCCCCCATGCGAGACCCAAACAGTCTTATTTATACAGATAAAAGAGCGTGAACTAAACAAAGAGAGCAAAATTGTAAAATGTACCTGGGGCACAGCATGCATATCCTACTTCCTTACTAACTCTTATTGATCTAAGGCTAATGCTTCACCAGTCACCCTTAAGTGGAGCAATTGTTCTACCTTAATGTCTGCTTTCCTGACACCTGGATCGCAGCATTCATTTCATTTCTACTTAAAGGCACATCCAGCATTCTTTAATTCATTCTATTTCTTTAATATAATTCATTCCACTTTCACATCCGCCTGTTGAAGCAGCGCTGTTCTCGCTCAGAGGAGAGCCTGCTGTAGCTGCCTTCAGCGAAGCAGGTGGGGAGCTGTCCTGGGTTTGGGGCAGGCTGTTAAAGCAGAGGGATGGGGTGAAGAGGGGACCATCTTGGTGGCTCCCGCAGCTGCTGTCTGATGCCCCCTGAAACAGCCGCACTCTGAAGGTGCTTATTATTGGTGATTGCAGTTGGCCATACAATTAGCAGATTACTGGGTGTAGCTGCTGAGCAGCTGGTGAAGCTGCGTGGGTGGGACTAAAGGCTCTCTGTGTACAGAATGGTGTTCGTAATGGGCAGGTAGCCAGACTCACCCCCCATACCTCGTCCCTTGTGCTTTCGGCTGGAGCTTCTTGGATGGGTCTGTGCTCCCAAAAAACAGAAATTCTCTCCTCCCCAGTGGTTATTCGTTGCTCCTGATTGAATAGCTGCAGTGTGTACGCAGATGGTTCCCTGCGGGGGCGGGGTGTCAAATTGAAAACTTAAACCAAAAGGGATGGAGGACTCCAGGGCTATGTCCACACTGTAAAAAAGGTGCGTTTCTTCACTAGGGTTAGCTAGCATGGACTAAAATAACAGTGAAGACGTGGCAACTCGGCTTTTAACTCAGGTTAGCAACTCAAATTCAGCCCCAGGCTAGTCTATCGGGTCGAGCTCGAACTGCTAACCCGCCGTGTCTGCACTGCTTCTATGTTAACCCGAGGTCAGAACGCCCCCGCCTTGCAGTGTAGACGTGCCAGGTATGTCGAGGGCAGGGCTGGGGATTGGAT